>NC_088797.1:64502538-64824681 GCF_011386835.1 Chrysemys picta bellii | reverse complement strand
GGTTCTACTCTCAACACTCACAATTTCAAAGTATGACGTTATGTTAGTTAAACCAGTGCAAGTTGTGTTTAGACAAGAGTTAAGTACCACCATCACCATCTACCCTATGCAACCTGTATTTATAGCTTTCATGAACCACAGGTATTTGTCATAAGAAATTAATGAACTTTTCCTAGTGAGCCAAATTAACAGTTGGTGTAACTCCACTGGATTTTAATGAATTTACAGTAGGACAAATTTGGCCCAAAGGGGCAACAGAGCTTGTATTTCTTTTCATCGGTTGCTAATGGTCTTGTGGAAGTTGCACGTTCTTCAGACACTCTCCACGTTATTTAAGACTGGGGCAGTGTGTTGGTGTTTAAAGGTCATGTCAAACCTATGAGAGATCTTCCAGAAGTTCTAAGTTCCCAATCCTGCAAACTCCTATGTCAGTGAGTAGCTTCATACCTTTGTGTAGTTCCACTGAATTCTATTAGACTATTCTTATTTGTACAGGGGCAGCACCTAGATCTCCAATCAAGGGTCAAGATCACATTGTGCTAGGCAGACGCCTACCATGCTCAAAGTTACTTATGTTCTTAATGAGAGTCCATATTACACATATGCATTAAAGAAATCAGATTTTTAAATTTGTGCTTTTTAAAGAAAAGTTACAAATCTTTTTGAAAAGTTAAGCTCATTATTGTCCCACAAACTCTCTTATCTCAAAACTTCACCTCTACTAGAAAAGAGTTAAGTATTTTATATATATTATATACACAGACATTATACATCTAAATTCTGTGGATACAGACAGCATGCGAGTAATTTCAGGCTGAAAGGAGCTTTTTAAGCAAGTTAGATGCTGAGGTCAAAACTGTTTGAAATGGAAATTGCCACAACCGTAACTGTGGATCTCATGCCATGGTCCCATAATCTTTATCCCTCTGCAGACTGTTAAACTCTATTTACAACCTCATGAAAGACTTCTAAAAACATTCCAATTAGAAGCATAAATCTACTCTGGCATTTTCTATATTTCCATAATGTTATTAAATGGCCCCTGAAGATTCTGCTTTTAATTTAAGTTCCTATTGAGACAGGGGTCTGCATATATAGACCACTGCCAGAGCCAAAGCTAACTGGCACCCTTTTACTGCCTCAGAAGTAGGGTGACCAGACAGCAAGTGTGAAAAATCGGGACAGGGTGGGGAGTAATAGGAGCCTATATAAGAAAAAGACCCAAAAATCAGGATTGTCCCTATAAAATCGGGACATCTGGTCACCCTACTCAGAAGACAGGCCAAGGACCAAGGGCCATATTATTTTGATGGTTGATTATTGATGAGGCACATTTGCATGGTATGATGAGTTCTTTAAACTGCATTTCCCTAACTGCACCTGTTGTGTTGATAAAAAGTAGACTATTCTCTAGAACCGATAACCCATCTCCTTACTTCCTCACACACACATACACACACACACACACCCCGTTTCTGCTCATGCTTGATGGTCATCTAAAGTCTTTCTGACATCACAGTTGATTGAAAGGATAATTATGATGTCACAGTTAGGATTTAGGTTTCAGGTGCGTAATAAAGAGGAGCAGGTGCTTGGAAATACTTCTGTTAAAAGCTCTTTAAATATATATTCATACTACCATTACCAGCTTTTTATCCAAGGATCTCAAAGTGCTTTTAAACATTCAACTGCCTGAGCCTCCAACACCCTTGTGAAGTAGTAAAATGGGGATAACACTTTTTACAATTGGGAATCGGAGGCAGTAAAGGACTTGCTCAAGGTCACACAGCACAGTCATGACAGAACCAGGTCCTCAGATTCCTAGCCTTGTGCTTACCCTCAAGATCACTTTTTTTTTTTTTAGCTTAAAAGTGCCAGAATGCACCTAAGCTCAAAGTAGATAGGCTAACAAGTATTCACCTAGCACTTGCATTTTTAGAACAAATTTCCATCCAAAGCCCTTAATTACTGTACAAACACTTCACCCACCACTGATGTGCACCCAACTCCAGAAGTAACACAGTTCTCAGCCACACTATTTTCCCCTAATGTTTCAAAGCAATACAGAATGCTCAGTAGCAACATTCACTAATTACAGTTGATGGAATTTTGTATAAAAGGTACAGCTTTATGAAAAAAATCCTAGGTTTACATGCATAACATTTTAGTGGGGGAAGAAATGCAGAAAACAGCATACACTAAAGATAACTTTCTAAATGGGATATTTTTCAAGATTCTCATGAGGCAGCACTAGCTTTGTCAAACAGGAAGAGAATGTTTCAATTTACACTAGTACAGGTGAGCTCACAAGAGCTACTACTTAGACAACAGTATCCAATTTGTAGCTTTGGATGTCTAGAACAGTGGTTCTCAAACTTTTGTACTGGTGCCCCCTTTCACATAGCAAGTCTGTGAGTGCGATCCCCCCCTTATAAATTAAAACCACTTTTTTATATATTTAACACCATTATAAAAGCTGGAGGCAAAGTGGGGTTTGGGGTGGAGGTTGACAGTTCGTGACCCTCCATGTAATAACCTCGCAACCCCCTGAGTGGTGGTCCTGACCCCTAGTTTGAGAACCCCTGGTCTAGAATATGAAAGATGCTATAAAAAGTCAAATTCTAGTCTATTTGAAATGAAACTGTCTATGTTCTACACATGATTCAAGAGATTAAAAATAAAACCCTACACTAATCTCTATAATGATGTATTACATCTACCACAGTAACATTCAAATGCCCCAATCAGGATGACTGCCCCATTGCACTCGGCACAATACAAAATACACATATATGTAGAACATTTAAGATTAAAATTCACCCCATGTGGAGGGGACCTCCTCAAAACCTAGGCACTAATTAAATATAATTTTAGCAATTTAAGTCAAAATAAGACTTAAGTAATGCCAAGGCCTTGGGTTGGTTCCCTACAAGGTTATCTCGAAGTCCACTATCTCTTGAATCTTACTCTTTATCTGGTTGCATTTTATAACTACATAGACTGAAACCTAAACAATAATCTCCTGCCACTGTAAATCAGTATTTCCCAAAGTGTGGGGCACACCACCCTGAGGAAAATGCAAAGAAATAGCTGAGAGGTGAAAACAAATCTCTCAGTTGTTCTCCAGTGTCTCAGCTTTTATTTTTAAAAAAGTCAACCTCAAGCTGTTATGGCTGTGGAGAAAACCACGACCTGAGTGTAATGGAGGCAGAGAAGTCTGTCTGAGTCTGCCGAGAGCCTGAAACAGTAGCTCTGAGAGGTCAATTCCCTTAATCATTTCAATGGGCATCAACTCAGATGCCAAGGATGATACTTGAAGTATCAACATAACTCTTTCACTGTTCATCAAAACATGTAAAAAAAAAGCATAGAATTAGCATATTATGAAGAACACTGCATGGCAACATTGAACAGAGTCTGATTTTAATTTCTTGAACAGGGACTCATTTTTCAAAATTTCGTAACTTCTCCTCACACAGCCCTGAAATTTAAGTAACTTCTTAAAATTCCAGTTCCTGAATAGAGTTCCAGTTCCTTTAAACAAATGTGCCATTTTTCTTACATTCACTTTTAAAATATATGCTTATAAGCATCGTTTGAGTTAAGGAAAGGAGCTTCTTTCAGTTACAGTAATCTTAGGTGTTCTTTCTAACCACTGTAGGTACCCATACATTTTCCTCACAGAAAGAAGGATTTTGAAGTTGAGAGTGTCCCTTTAAATTGTGCATTCAAGTTTGGTAGGCATAAAAACAAACTACAAGTAGCATTAGTTATAGTCCCTGTACAAGCATCTCTTCACCGAATTTCAGCTATACCCCAGTGATGGTATGCAATTTCTAGCTCTTGACCTATCTTGAGTAGAAACATGGATCAACATTCATGTCGAACTCCCCATCAGTACCCGGCCCAAGCCAGAGAAGTCAATAATCCAACCAGTGGACCAAATTCAGTGATGAATCCTGGTCAGGTGCCACCTGAGACATGTTGCGCATATGCTAAGAAAAGCCAACTACCAATTGTGCCAAACTGTACTAAGTTACATGATGGTTTGGTGACATAAACAAATTAAGAGCTGGAACAACTCATCTTCACTTATGACCTAAGCTTCCATTTAAACCTAAAGTGAAGTACATTAATCCCATTGTGCTGCTGGATACGCTGACTTTAGTCAGTCCTGATTACTTACCAAGCAGGAAACGTTTCAGAGTTAGAAGTTGCCATCTTGCAGAGGCCTAAGCCAAGCTAATGCCACGTCCTGGCCACTCCCGCCAAACCCCCTATGTGAAGGCAGGGTACCTTCCCTTTCCAGTGGCATCACAAAAAGGAAGGAAGAAGATTTCTCCTTTCCCTGGATAGCAAAGGGAAGGTTGGTTATTTCACTCTGCCATCCTTTCCAGCCATCCCATTCAAAATAAGAATGGGGATAAAGAGGACAATCTCCTCTCTCTTTCCTCATAAAAATCACTGAAAGCGTTGTGGAATATAGCACCTCAAACTTTTATGTTGTTGGAAAGGTTGAGGCTTTTCCTCCTCTCTTCCCACACCGACCTCATGGCTCGGAGAGAAGAACCTGACAACTCCCACGTCACTGGGAATTTTTGCTGAGCAGTCAGATCATAGCAGCTGAAGTGGTCAGATATGTGCTAAATAATATTCCTTTCCAGTTTGATCACCTTGTAGTTCTGAACTGCTACCAATCACTTGCTGTCAAACCAGAAAAGCAAGTTTTCCCCATCAGCACTTGATCAGAATATCTCAGTACAAATCTAATTTATATCCAAGATGCCGTCAGATCTCTGTCACCACATGAGGCACCCAAGTATATTATAATTGCCTGATACAAGCTGGAACTTCGCTGTAACTCTCAGTCATTAGTGGCCAATGCCCTTCTATTGGGTAGTTTAGGTATCCTGGTCCATTGCAGAAAGGATTCCACATCAAAGCTCTGTTTCTGCTTTCACTTTTTCATCTGCTAGTCACTGGCTTATGGAACTAGGAAGATGGAAAAAGGTGTCCCTCAAACTCCTGACTAGGTTTGTCAAGGTTCACTACACATGCTACCACAACTTTATATCTTATAAAGGATCAGAATAGCATTAGATTTTGCCTAGCAAAAAGGACCTGCCTAAAATATTTCTGAATGTGTTACAATTTTAATTGCATCACAGGAGTAATCACTTCCAATCTGCAGTCTAACCTTCAAGCAACCTATGATCAGAATCAGTTATAGAAATAGTTCCTCCATCAGAAGCATTTGGTTATGCTAAATTTTTGTTTGAAGTTATTTGAAATACACCTTCTGAAGAAACATGCAAGAAAAGAAAAAAAGAAGACAGCAATGTAGCTTATAAGTTTACAGTCTGAGGAAGCTATAGTTTAATACTTTTCATAGATTCCAGTGTGAGAAGGTCCATCATCATGATCTAGTCTGACCTCCTGTGTAATATAGGCCACAGAACGTCCCAAAATAATGCCTAGAGCAGATCTTCCAGAAAAACTTCTGATTTTGATTTTAAAAATGGTGAGTAATGGAGAATCCATCACAGCCCCTGGTAAATTGTTCCAATGGTTAATCACTTTCCTGGTTAAATTTTCACAGCTTATTTCCGGTCTGAATTTGTCTAGCTTTAACTTCCAGCCATTGGATCACGTTATACCTTTCTCTGCTAGAATGAAGAGCCCATTATTAAATATTTGTTCCCTATGTAGGTATTTATAGACTGCAATCAACTCACCCTTTAATTTTCTCTTTGTTAAGCTAAATAGATTGTGTCCTTTGAGTCTATCACTATAAAGCAGGTTTTCTAATCCTTTAATCATTCTTGTGGCTCTTTATATCACCTAGACCTCTAATAGAAACTACTGTCTACTACAGGTTTCAGAGTAGCAGCCGTGTTAGTCTGTATCCACAAAAAAAACAGGAGTACTTGTGGCACCTTAGAGACTAACAAATTTATTAGAGCATAAGCTTTCGTAGTGTTAGAGGCTGCTAGACAGCTCTCTAACACCACATTCTACAGGCCATTATCCTCTAATCCCACTGAGGATTACCTAAAGAAACTACACCATCTGCTAAAAAAACTCCCTGACAAAGCACAGGAACAAATCTGTACAGACACATGCCTAGAACCCCGACCAGGGGTATTCTATTTGCTACCCAAGATCCATAAACCTGGAAATCCTGGACGCCCCATCATCTCAGGCATTGGCACCCTAACATCAGGCTTGTCTGGTTATGTGGACTCTCTCCTCAGACCCTACGCTACCAGCACTCCCAGCTATCTTCGAGACACCACTGACTTCCTGAGGAAACTACAATCCATCGGTGATCTTCCAGAAAACACCATCCTGGCCACTATGGACGTAGAAGCCCTCTACACCAATATTCCACACAAAGATGGACTACAAGCTATCAGGAACAGTATCCCCGATAATGTCACAGCTAACCTGGTGGCTGAACTTTGTGACTTTGTCCTCACCCACAACTATTTCACATTTGGGGACAATATATACCTTCAAGTCAGCGACACTGCTATGGGTACCCGCATGGCCCCACAATATGCTAACATTTTTATGGCTGACTTAGAACAACGCTTCCTTAGCTCTCGTCCCCTAACGCCCCTACTCTACTTGCGCTACATTGATGACATCTTCATCATCTGGACCCATGGAAAAGAAGCCCTTGAGGAATTTCACCATGATTTCAATAATTTCCATCCCACCATCAACCTCAGCCTAGATCAATCCACACAAGCGGTCCATTTCCTGGACACTACTGTGCTAATAAGCGATGGTCACATAAATACCACCCTATACCGGAAACCTACTGACCGCTACACTTACCTACATGCCTCCAGCTTCCATCCAGGACACACCACACGATCCATTGTCTACAGCTAAGCTCTAAGATATAACCGCATTTGCTCCAATCCCTCGGATAGAGACAAGCACCTACAAGATCTCTATCAAGCATTCTTAAAACTACAATACCCACCTGCTGAAGTGAAAAAACAGATTGACAGAGCCAGACGAGTACCCAGAAGTCACCTCCTACAAGACAGGCCCAACAAAGAAAATAACTGAACACCACTAGCTGTCACCTTCAGCCCTCAACTAAAACCTCTCCAGCGCATCATCAGAGATCTACAACCTATCCTGAAAGATGATCCTTTACTCTCACAGATCTTGGGAGACAGACCTGTCCTCGCTTACAGACAACCCCCCAACCTAAAGCAAATACTCACCAGCAACCACACATCACTGAACAAAACCACTGACCCAGGAACCTATCCTTGTAACAAAGCCCGATGCCAACTCTGTCCACATATCTATTCAAGTGACATCATCATAGGACCTAATCACATCAGCCATACCATCAGGGGCTCGTTCACCTGCACATCTACCAATGTGATATATGCCATCATGTGCCAGCAATGCCCCTCTGCCATGTACATTGGCCAAACCGGACAGTCTCTACGCAAAAGAATTAATGGACACAAATCTGACATCAGGAATCAAAATACTCAAAAACCAGTGGGAGAACACTTTAACCTGTCTGGTCATTCAATGACAGACCTGCGGGTGGCTATATTACAACAGAAAAACTTCAAAACCAGACTCCAACGAGAGACTGCTGAGCTGGAACTGATATGCAAACTAGACACAATCAACTCAGGATTGAATAAGGACTGGGAATGGCTGAGCCATTACAAACATTGAATCTATCTCCCCTTGTAAGTATTCTCACACTTCTTATCAAACTGTCTGTACTGGGCTATCTTGATTATCACTTCAAAAGTTTTTTTTTTCCTCTTACTTAATTGGCCTCTCAGAGTTGGTAAGACAACTCCCACCTGTTTATGCTCTCTGTATGTGTGAATATATATATCTCCTCAATATTTATTCCACTCTATATGCATCCGAAGAAGTAGGCTGTAGTCCACGAAAGCTTATGCTCTAATAAATTTGTTAGTCTCTAAGGTGCCACAAGTACTCCTGTTCTTTTTACTGTCTACTACATTACCTGCAGCCAGATAACAACACCCTGAAACCTTTAAGGTACAGTACAGAGTTTGCCATTAGCCTGCTGCATGAACTTGGGCAAGTCATTTCACCTTTCTGTGCTTCTGTTTCTAATAAATATTGACCTCTTTGTAAAGCCCTTTGAGATTTATGATGCAAAGTGCTACATAAAGAGCTAGGTATCATTATTGTAAAAGAATAAACAAATCCAGTGGAATGCTACAGATAATCACAAGGGAGTGGGAGAGGATTTTCTATTTAAAAGAAAGGCTAATTAAATGTAATGACAGATGGGTGGAGGCCAGGGATGTAGGCAAACTTGAAGAAAACCTAGTAACAGCCAAAAAAGAGCTCAAAATCCATTCAGGGACCAGCTGCCAAGGAAGAAAGCAGAGAACACTCCTTCAGTGTTTTGTTTGGAGGATCCCCCTCAGTTCCCTCCAGCTTTCAGTGGGGCTTCATGCTCAAGTCCCCCTATCTCTAGGGGATCTTATGGCAAAGACAACTTCAGCTTTACACTAAGGACTCGCAGATCTACCTCTCTAAACTGGATCTGTCTCCTTCTGTCTAAATTAATATTGTAGCCTCTTTCTAGCATCTTTGTTGAGGTGCAGCTGCCAAAGTAAGTTCAATGCCACCAAAATTAAATTATTGATCTTTTCCTTCCCAAGTTCTCGCACTAGCCTCAGTCACCCTGGACACCTCCATTATCCTCCCTGTAACTCAGATCTGTACTCTGGGCCTCATCTTTGACTCCAGCTTCTCTCGAGATCCACACAACTAGACTGCATCTAAATCTTACTGCTGCTTCTTGTGCAAGGTCCTCAAAATCCAGCGACTCACAAAAATACCAGGTTTGTTATCCCCAAAGAGTCAGTGTACACACCAGCCTGTTTGATTCAACTGAGGATCAGCTCCTATACGGATTCAACTGAGCACTGAGATACATTTATAATTATAACAATCATAAGTTTATTATGTTAAGACTTAAGAGATAGTGAGCAAGGATAATACATGCTTTCTAGAGACCAAACTTAACTTTAACGGGCTAATCATATGTCTAAAAGCTGTCTTATCTCACCTAAATGTCCTTTACAGTGCTTCCAACCGAGGCAAGATGGGATCCCCTTTTCATGAATGCAATCCTACTGCCCTGTTGCTTTCTCAGGTGCAGGATAAAGAGGTGTCAATTGCCTTCACCTTTTATCCCCCAAATCCACTGTTTGTCCCCCGAGTCGGGATGACCCCCTCTCCTCCCTGTGATTATTCCCTGGTGTGCTGACTTCATGCTGACTTTGTATGCAAAGTTGACTTTGTATGCTGTGTTGGTTTATGATGCTTAATTTACATGTCAACTGAGGCATACATCCTTTATGTGGCAGAAATAGGTTTGTCAACCCTGCCTTGATTCAGACTTTTTAGGAACATATTTTCAGGGTGTATGCATGCACACTCATCTAACACCATATTTGTACAAACATTCACAACAATATTCATGACTGGTGTGCCTCTGTTTTTTATTGAAAACCCCACATGCTATTCTTTATGAATACATACTACGAAAGCAGTGTCCGCCAGGTGGGATGAGTTTGTCAGACCTGTCATGAGTTAGTTATTGAAGAGGGGGTTCTTAGGGTCACATTCTTGTCTTCACTTTTAGGCTTAACACTGCCTTATCAATCATCCCTTAAACACCATCAACTATCGCTTCTGTTGTACTAACATGCCACCACTTATCCTTGGGAAGGGCACCTTTAAAATCCAAAGAGACACTATATTATCCTTCTTCAAATCTCACCTTACAACGTGCCTCTGCCATGATGCCTACAAAACATTTGACAAGGGGCAGGCAGCTGGTGTGCTGTGATACTGCTTATGAAGTTCTTAATAGTCTTCCTGTTTCCTTGTACACCCCTGTTAGTTGAATCCTGCTGTTGTCTCTCCTCTTATACTTTGATTGTATGGAACTCTCTGGGGCAGGGCCCTGTCCTTTTGTTATCCATGTGTACAGTGCCTTGCACAACAGGGTCTCTAACTGCTCTTGCAATACAAATTATAAATACGAAGATAAAGCAAGATATCGGGGACACAGATGCGATCATACCAGTGATCAGACAGATATACACTTCAGAGCCTAGGGGCCTAGTAAGCATGATTGTTTTCAAAGCCTTTGGGAAAGCATATCCTCTAAGGAGACTGAAGCAACTTATTTCTTTAGTATTAAATTACTTCATTACTATAATGCTGTGCTTGCCCAGATGTTCACATAACTGCATATTTTCTATTCATAACTTATTATCAAAGTCATCCTACATAAATGTTGATAATATGTTTGCAGTGTAGCACAAAGTAATTAATTGTTTTAGGAAGATGTTTAACTGCATATTAAATTGATTACATATATGTTTTATTTAACATACTCTTTTGGGGCAAGGTTGCTATTACTACAATACTGATTTGAATTGCCTTGGAATAAACAGAGCAGTATGGGCTTCATGGGACCAGACAGACACTTGAAATGTCATCTTAATCAGAAGAAGAACTCCAGTCATTGTGCTTCAGCAGTAAATTGTTTAATTTCCACACACCAAAGCAAATCACACAAGAAATAAATACCCTCATCCTCAAACAGAAAACCAACAACTGGCCTGTTTGCCTTTGAGACTTAAAAGGGCTGGAAAAGGGAGGCCAAGGAGAATTGATTTGAAGTCTGAAACAAGACAATGTCAAATGCAATGCAGAAATTCTAATCAAACAACGTTCATTCCTCAATACATCCACTACCTATACACAGACCTGTATAATATTGTTTTATTGAAAGTCAAACATTGTGGAATTCACATTCATGGAAACAGATTATTTCTTCATCATAGACATATTGTGCTTTCATTTAATTAGTTTAAGAATAAGCAGAGTACAAATCATATTTCATCTGTATTAAAAGGGCATTCAGCTCACTTACACGGCTGCACATTAGCAAATTTACACTATCTAATACCAATTCACCATGTTAACTAGTGTGAAGAGGCTTGCAGGAAACATCAAGCATTCCATTTATCTGTTGTTGAGAGTTGCTGATTTGTCTCTGGTAAATATCCCAAGTAAGTACTATGCCATTTAACAAGAGAGTCATTTAGGTGCACTATGCTGTATTTACATAAGTGCCTTGTACATTATGCAACAATACAGATAATGAACACACATCCTGAAAGCTATGAAAACAGATTCCTGGTCTCCCTGGTGAAAAAGGGAAAAAACTGCACACATGTCCGATGGAACAAGTGTGAGGCCATTTAACTTCTGATCCAACAGAAACTGAACTCTACTCTCAAGAGCATTATTATTTAACAGTTAAGACACTGAAGTCACTCATGGACTCCTTGCTTTACAAACCAGTACAGATGAGACATGATGCCATTGAAAATCCACCAATATTTATGATAAATACCAGTGCAGTTCATACAAGTCTTCTGAAGGAATTATGACTTATGTGAATAGCAGTCTTAGTTTATCAGGTGCTGAAATCCATGGCAGAGAGGTAATGAAGGTGAATAAGTCAAGTAGTCCTAAGCCATGTGGAGATGCTTAAATTGTTGGTATTTCAATAGGAACCAGCCAGTTACCAAATGGAGCAAGCTGCCTGTTCCATTAATCCATGCTACTTTATATACATAAATAATAGTGCCTATTAAATAGTTCTGAGTACAGTTCCACGGGAAAAAATAATTCCATTTTATAATTACTCTGACTAAAGAGACGCTATATCATCACACTTAATTTTTAAAACAAGCGAAATGTCTCCATGCAAAATTAGACTAAGTAATTTTAACAACTGATGCCACATACTCAAGTCCACAAGTAGCAAAGAACAAAAGTAATGTTCTGTTTACAGCAGTCTACCAGTTTTTGGCAAAGTTTTAAGATTATATATATATATATATATATATATAAAAACTGATATACATAAGGATGAAACTGAAATGCTTTAAAAAAGGAAATTTAAAAAGATTGGATTCCAAATCATTGATAGTAATGTAATATATATGATTAACATACACTTTTTATTATTTAAACACACATTTTCAAAAATTGGAACGTAGTCAGGCTGCCAAATCCTGATTTTGACCCCTAAATAAGCTGTCTGATTTTCAAAAGTGCAGGGTACCTAGCAGTTCCTACTGCAGTAAGACCATACTGTCTACAGAGTGAAATTAAAGCCTGGTTTTGTGAGGCCAATAGGTAAGGATCTCTCCATCATGACAGCTTATGGAGGGATAGCTCAGTGGTTTGAGCATTGGCCGTCCAAACCCAGGGTTGTGAATTCAATCCTTGAAGGGGCCATTAGGGATCTGGGGCAAAAATCTGTCTGTGGATTGGTCCTGCTCTGCGCAGGGGGTTGAACTAGATGATCTCCTGAGGTCCCTTCCAACCCTGATATTCTATGATTTTTTGAGGGATTTTCCAAACAGCAAAGCAGACAGCCTCAGTGGCGTAGCTAGGGGGGAGGAGGAGGAGGAGGAGGAACAGCCGCTTCCCCTGAGCACATTACCCAAAAGTAGTGCCTTTTTAACTCAATCACAAAAAAACGCACCACCCACTGTGGCGTGGGCTTCAGCAATGGGACCTTCGGCGGCAGGTCCTTCAGTGCCGCTGAAGACACCCGGAGCTAGTGAAGGTCCCGCCGCCGAAGACCCGGAGCACCACCCCGTCAGTAAAAGCGCCGCCGGATGAGTAAAAGCGCCGCAGGGGGTGGCACCTTTTTAAGTCACTCACAAAAAAGGTGCCACCTGCTGTGGCGCTTTTACTCACCCAGCGGCGCTTTTACTGACGCGGCGGCGGGACCTTCACTAGCTCCGGGTGTCTTTGGCGGCACTGAAGGACCCGCCGCCTAAATGCCGCCGAAGCCCCGCAGAGCAAGTGAAGGTCCTGCCGCTGAGGTGCCGCCGAAGACCTGGGTGAGTACAAGCGCCGCAGCGGGTGGCACCTTTTTTTCTGATCACTGCCCCTGTTCCCTCCACCTGACTACGCCACTGGACAGCCTGTACTTTATAGATAAGCCTTTAGAGTACAGTCACAGTACCAGGGTGCATCTGGCTATTACTCTGCTTAGTGTAACTTTTGACAATACCTTGAGCATGTTCAGATCTGCATCAGGAGAGAAGACAACATGGCAACAGCATTGCTAGTAGCCATTGGTGGGAAAGCTCACTCCCTCCAAAGCAGGGTGGACACAAATCTATGATTTATTTTTTAAAAAAAAATTAAAAAAATCACATTTTTTTTTTTATTTAAAATAGGATTTTTTTGATAAAATGCTTTTTGAGGGGAAAAAACCTATCTAAAGATCGTTTTAATTAAGATACATTATAACTCAAAGCTATCTCATCATGGAATATGGATTATAAATTCTAATTCTATAGTATGAGACAATATATTCATGTAATGTTTAAGAAAAGTTTTGTAAATGAGTTCCAAAAGTTCATGGATTAGGGACCCAATTTTATGGGTTCCACAGTCTTCTATATAGATTACTTAGGTTAATCTTTCTACCTACACAATGGGACTCAGTGCTCAGTCTATAAAATACCAGGACCTGGGGCACAGTGGGGGCAGAGCCTGGGAGGAGCAGGGGTGGACTGTGGGCAGGGCTGACGGCACTCCAATGTGTCCCGATATTTTAGTGTTGTGATCTGGTCACCCTACTTGAGATCTACCATACCATTCTCTCTATAATGGCAGCAAGCTATAAAAGAGACCCAGTTTGGGAATATTTAAATGAAGTTCCTCTACCTGTTGGAAGACAGGCATGCGTGCAAAATATAAATAGTGCAGCAAAGAAATGCAAGGCCTGGTCGCCCAAATGAAACAACATCATGAGAAGTGTTCCTTCTCAGGAGGAAGCTGCGTTGAAGATGATGAAGGGAACATGTCTGAACATGCAGGATCTTCAGGTTGGTAAACTTTTTTTATTTCATAGGCAGTCCTTAAGAATGAAGTGTCTTCCTTCTGGACTATTCTTGAATTCTCATGTTTGAGCAAAAAATATAGTTGTTACTCTATGATACTATCATTTTAGATGCAGTTGTGATCAAAAATAAATAGCTGAAATAGGCAGATCTTCCTTTTACAATTTTACGTTTCAAGTAGTACTGAGTGTCAGTGAATGCAATGAGTAATACTAAATGAGCAGTATGGTAATAATAATTAAATAGCTGCATTGACTTATTTTGTTTAGGAGAATCCATTCTTAACATACAGGATTCTGAAGACTATCCCCCTTCAAGATCACCATCATTTTCTATAGTTTCAGAGTTACCTGCCAATGATAATGTTTCAGTCACATTATGTATGTCACATAGCCACCTGTAGCAAAAAGGGGGGGGGGAAAACTCCATCATCCAGAAACAACCATAGATAAGTCTGTGACAAGAACCAGCAGATTACAAAAAGAAGTAAATTGCCCGGTTTGTTTATGCAACAAACTCTCCATTCCGTATGATTGAGAACCCACACTTCATTAACATGGCTCAGTCATTAAGACCAAAATACAGTCCATCCAACAGAGCAGATGTCACAGGCAAATTGCTGGATAAAGTGTATGAAAGAGAAATTGAGCAGTGTGCAAAAGGTCTAGAGGGTGAAATTGTTAACCTGAGTCTTGATGAGTAGAGCAATGTCCACAATGATCCTGTTGTATGTGCTTGTGTGACAACAGAAGAAGGGAATGTCTTCCTTACAGAAACAGTTGATACACCAGGAAATGCACACACAGCAGAATACTTACAAGTAGCAGCAGTAAAAGCTATAACAAACTGTGAAAAAAAATTCAAATGTCTAGTACGCAGCTTGGTCACAGACAATGCTGCAAATGTATCCAAGATGAACAGAAAATATTTATAAGAGAGTCCTAAGCTAATAACATACAGTTGAGGTGCTCATTTGATGCACTTCTTAGCCAAAGACTTCAGTGTTCCAAAAACAAAGGCTAATGTTGTTGAAATTGCAAAAAAATACTTCCGTAACAACCACTTTGCAGCAGCTGCTCTGAAAAAAGTGGGAGGAACCAAGCTAACTCTCTCACAAGACGCGCGATGGAACTCAGTAATGGACTGTTTTAAGCACTATATCAAGAATTGGCCTAATCTGATGATAGTTTGTGAACGAAATCGTGAAAAAATAGATGGCACAGTCACAGCCGAAGTTCTCAACATTGGGCTTAAGAGAAATGTTGAATGCATGTTGAGTACCCTGAAGCCTATTTCTGTAGCCTTGAACAAAATACAGGGAAATAGCTGTTTTATTGCTGATGCTGTTGAAATTTGGAAGGAACTGAGTGAAATCTTAAAAAGAGAAATATGCAATGACAGAGTTAAATTATAAGCATTAAAAAAATGAATGGTACAAGCACTATCTCCAGCTCATTTTTCTTGCAAATATTATCAATACTTGGTACCAGGGTCAAACCTTAACTGCTGAAGAAGAGGAGTTGGCTATGACATGAACATCCAGCAATCATCCAGCATAATGCCAACTATAATAAACTTCAGCGCTAAGGGTGAACCATTCAAGAAATATATGTTTGCTGATGACGTTTTAAAGAAAGTCACACCACTGAACTGGTGGAGGTCACTTAAGCACTTGGATTCAGAGACTGTTGAAGTGATAATCTCACTTTTAACAGCAGTAGCTTCTTCTGCCGGTGCAGGAAGAATATTTTCTTCCTTTGGACTAATTCATTCCAAATTGAGAAATTGTTTGGGACCTGAAAAAAAGCAGGAAAGCTTGTTTTCCTTTTCCGGATTATGAACAAACAGGAAAATGACTGAGTTAGCTGCAGAAACCAATATTTTAGGTTTCTCATGTTGACCTGGCTGACATAGTCGATTTAATTTTTGTTTTTTGTTTTTTAAATATTTCATTTAACTATTTTTAAAACAATTTTAACAAAAACAAACCTGATTTTAAAAAACTTGAATGTTTAACTAATTCAAAAATTCATATGCTTGTTTTGTTAAAATATTATGTTTGCTGTTGAAGAAAAAAATCCAGAATACATAACCTCGTTGTTTTAGTTAAATAAAACAATTTAAATGTCTGTGATGTTTTCATCCTAATACAGTATGGCAAGAAAATCCTCCAAATAACGATTAACCTGTTGAATTGGAGATAGTTCACCTCCCAATGACTTCATAAATATCTGCTTCAATTACCTTTGATATATGAAATAACCAAACACTCATTCATTTTCTGACATAGCTGTAAAACTAATCTGAAAAGTTTTCAAAATAAATCACTTTAAAAATGTATAGTGTGTACCTTCTAAAAATGAAACCTACATCTATCTCTGAGTTGTGAAGAATACATATTAAGGTTATAACAACCAACAAGAATGCACTTTTATGTAGAAATCCATGATTAAATCGAGTCTTCCTGGCTAGTGATTTAAACCAATTTGGTTTAAATCAAATCTACCCTGCTCCAAACAACCAGGCTTTAGCAGCAAAGAGAGTGAAAAACAGTTACCATTTGGGAAACTAATCACACACACAGACTAGAATGACAAAAAGATTATTGGATTTCTAGGCCTTGTCTACAATAGAAAGTTGTATACTGCTATAACTAAACCTAAAGCTGTACACACACTGCTTATATATTTTATTTCCATATAAGAAGGGGAATGAGTAGTATAAGGCACCTTTAAACCAGTATAACTGCATCCATACTAGAGCTTTTACCAGTATAAATGTATCAGATAACAAAATGAATA
The DNA here is from genome assembly GCF_011386835.1 of Chrysemys picta bellii. NCBI lineage: Eukaryota > Metazoa > Chordata > Testudines > Emydidae > Chrysemys > Chrysemys picta. The sequence goes on along the minus strand of NC_088797.1, from coordinate 64,807,892 downwards.
AATAATTTAAACACTCTAAGGTGCCACAAGTACTCCTGTTCTCTAGGCAAAATAGTTATACTGGTAAAGCTTTCAAGTGTAGACCAGGCCCAAAGATCCAATAATCTTTGTCAGTGTAATCCCATATATTCTAAGGCAGGCCTGCACAACTCGTAAAGCGGCGAGGGCCATATTACTCCAAAGAAAACAGCTGAGGGCCGAAACCCCCCGGCCCCGCGGAAACACCCCCCCCCCAGCGCCGCCCGGCCCCGCGGAAACAACCCCTCCTTCCTCAGCACCACCCCGTGGCTCCCCCCACCCCAGCTCACCTCCGCTCCGCCTCTGAACACACTGCCCTGCTTCTCCCTCTCCCCCCCCCCCCCCCCCGCTTCCCGCAAATCAGCTGTTCGCGCGGGAAGCCTGGGAGGGCAGAGAAGCAAGCGGCAGTTTCGTGCTCAAGCCCAGGGAAGCGGAGACGGAGCGGAGGTGAGCTGGGGTGGGGGGAGCCGCCCGCGCCACAGCAGGTAACCCGGGGGGAGAGGCGCAAAGGGGAACCGCTCCCCGCCCCAGCTCACCTCCGCTCCGCCTCCCTGGGCCTGAGCGCGAAGCCGCCGCTTGCTTCTCAGCCCTCCCAGGCTTCCTTCGCAAACAGCTGATTCGCGGGAAGCGGGGGGACTGCAAGCTCAGCCTGACCCGGTGCTCCAGGCACTGTGCGGTCGCAGCATGGCCCGGCTCCAGCCGAGCGGCGCAGCTGTAGCGCCGCCAGCCACCTCCAGGCAGCGCGGTAAGGGAGCAGGGAGGGGGTGTTGGCTAGAGGGCAGGGGAGTTCAGAGGGGTGGGGGGGGTGGATAGGGGTCGGGGCGGTCAGAGGGCAGGGAACAGGGGGATTGAATGGGGGCAAGGGTTCCAGGGGGCAGTCAGGAAGGAGCAGAGGTTGGATGGGGCGGTGGGAGGCAGTCAGGGGCAGGGGTTCCAAGGGTGGTCAGGGGACAGGGAGAAGGGATGGTTGGATGGGGCAGGGGTTCCAGGGGGCCATCAGGAATGAGAGGAGGGGTTGGATGGGGCAGTCAGAGGACAGGGAAGGGGGGGTAGATGGGGTAGAGGTCCCAGGGGGGGCATCAAGGAACGTGGGGGGTTGGATGGGGCAGGAGTCCCGGGGGGGGGCCCAAAAAGCGCTCAGGACTGGGGCGGTGGCTGAGCCCCGTGTCCCGCTGGGGGGGGAGGGCGAGAGCTCTGTGCCCGTGTCCTGCTGGGGGGGGAGGGGGCAGCAGCAGTGCGCAAGGGCTCCGTGCCCGTGTCCCGCTTGGGGCGGGGGGGAGGCGCGCCGGCAGCGTGCGAGGGCTCCATGCCCGTGTCCCGCTTGGAGCACGGGGGGCCGGTGGCGCGCGAGGGCGCAAAAATATCCTTGCGCCAGCGTCGGGTTTGGGGGTGGGGGAAGCCTGAAAGCCCCGCCCCCGCAGCTCTGATTGGGCTGGACTCAGCCGCCCGCATGCTGGCTCCTGTCGGTGGGTGGGCACGCCACCGGGAGCTGCCCCAGGAAGCGCCGCCACGCCAGCCTCGGGACTTTGGCGGTGATGGTGAGTGAGCGGTTAAAGGGCGTCCCAACCAATGTGCGGTTGGGACGCGAGACAGATGTGTGCGTGGGGTTTAGAATCCCCCCGCGGGCCACACAGTGAGCCCCCACGGGCCGCATGCGGCCCGCGGGCCATATGTTGTGCAGGCCTGTTCTAAGGCAACAGTAAACAGACACACTGAAATAAGAGCTATTGCACGGATCCACTTTTAGGGATGACCTCCAAAACACCAATTTTTTTCCTCTACAGAATTATACAACTTTCCCTTCACACAAGCAGGAAGTAAAAAAAAAAAAAAAAAAGGGGAGGGGGGAGGGGGGTGCTTCTAGAGAAACAGCATGATGGTAACTACCAAAGGGCATATAGGAACACCCCTAGTCTAACCAATTTGAAAATTACTTTGTTTGTGATAGGTTAAATGACCACTAGCACAGACAGACAGGTCCAAGTCTTCCGTCAAGGTTTTTATAGTCAGACTCTGGGCTCTGGTATTTCTAGAACAGCCTGTCGAGACCCTGTCTTCCTTCAAGACAGATCATGCTATTTGGTAGGCTCTAAAGGCACTTGCTCCACTCTCCACATACCTCTACGTTCTCTACAACTAATTTAGTTTATGAAGGGGAATCATTTCCTCAAGAAACAACAGTGTGGTATGCACACAATGGTTCTCACAGCATGTAATTAGAGATTATGAAATAGGCCCTGTTAAGAATTAACTACTCTGGTATTATTTCAGACCTTTTGATGGACTAAGCATTTGCTGTCTAGTTGCAACGACTATAAGAAGGGCCTGGAAGGAGAACCCTGGCAAGGAGATCCTCAATTTAACAACTCTACTAGTCCTCTTTGAAGTGAGCAGCTTCTCCAGCAAAAATAGTACAGAATGATCAGGTAATTATCTTTTGAAGAGGTTTCTCTATTTATGTATTTCCTTCCCTGCCTTGTGTTTTGATCTTTAGTTGTGTCTGAAGGGCAGACAATCCACTAAAATAACTAAAATTGCACAAAACAGAAAATAAAATTTTCCTCTTAGGAGCTGTTGAAACTAACTAGAAAGGCAGAAGAAAGTCTGGAGAAACAGTCTACTTATGCCTATCTCAACTGCTTATTTGGCCCCCATCACCACAGCATCCGAGCACTTTGCAATTGTGTATTCATCCTCACAACAACCATGAAAAAGGGCAGTGCTATTATCCCCATTTTACAGATGGGGAATTGAGCTACAAAGAGGCTAAGTAACTTGCCCAGGGTCATACTAGAAGTCTGTGGTGGAGCAGAGAACTGAATCCAGGTCTCTCTCATATCCTAGGCCAGAGATCGGCAACCTTTGGCACGCGGCACGCCAGGGTAAGCACCCTGGCGAGCCGGGCCAGTTTGTTTATCTGCCACGGTTCGCTGCTCCAGGCCAACGGGGGCTGCGGGAAGCAGCGCGGACTGAGGGGTGTGCTGGCCGCCGCTTCTCATAGCCCCCATTGGCCTGGAGCAGCGAACCACGGCCAGTGGAAGCCGCGATCGGCCGAACCTGCGGACGCGGGAGATAAACAAACTGGCCCAGCCCACCGGGGTGCTTACCCTGGCGAGCCGCGTGCCAAAGGTTGCCGATCCCTGGCCTAGGCTATGTCCTAACCACTGGAGATTCCTTCCTCTCAATTTACTTGTGATGGTACCCCAAAAAATCCCCAACATGCCACACAAAACCCCTTCCTGATAGGTGGTATTGCTGATCTGAAGTGGTGTTCAAACAATGGAGACCTCTTTCAGTACTGAAATCTGTATTTGTTTGCTTCTGTTTAACTTTACTAGGTTGATTACAGAAATCTTATTTTAAAAAGCCCAATAAACTTAAATGTCTATAAGATTAAAACGGCAATAATTAATGTATTTTACATAATGCTATTTCAAGGTAAAGAGACAAGGTTAAAATCTTACAGGAAAATCCTAGCCCCACTTAAGTCAATGGGAGTTTTGCCACTGACTTTAAGGGACTAGGATTTCACACTTATGGTTTAAAAAATATCTTCTGCAAATCGTTTCAGTGAACCAGGTTTGGATGTGTCATTTAAGAGGCCCTGTGCTTTACAAAAAGCAGTTATGTGTTTTACTATTGGTAAGTTAAAATGTACTTACAATTCAAACCATTTTCTTTTAAAGTTTGTTTGAACCTTACTTTCAGGGCCAAATAAACTGGCTGCTACTAAATCCAATGTATGTTTCATGTTTGCAAAACGATCAAGCAAGGCATACAAGACTTAGTAAGAAAGCACTCTAAAGTAACCTGATCTGAGCAGAGCGCCTTAGACCACTGCCAAAGAAAAAGCATGATCTAGTTATTCCACACGCACCAAAAACATTTTGATAGGCTAATTAATCATGAACATAACCTTTCAGACATTACATAATTTCACACAGACTTGCTTCCAGCTCCTGCCAAAAAAAATAACAATTTGTATGAGAAATAAATCAATACTTAAAAAGAAGTGACAGTAACAAAACAAGAAAAAGGGAGGGAAAGAAAGGGAAGGGTTGGGGGAAAAGATGAACATTAATACTGCAAAAAAAATCTTCATCTGTTTAATTTTACTGCTCAAAGCACAGTAAAACCCAGAGTACAAAGGTAAGACATTAGTTCAAATGTACGTATAAAAAAATAATTTCTCTCCCCTGATGACATCCATCACAAAGTCACTATCAGCCTATCTAATTGTGGTCTCCACAGTTAGATACAAAGGGAAGCCATAAAACACAGTTTCTCAATCTCTGGTACTCCTGTTTGGGGAAGTTAATATCCCTCAAAGATAAAATACATTAAATTTATCATCTGGGATAAATTGTTACTTGTAAACCCAATAGAGTTGAATTATTAATATTTTATATTGATGCAATATTCTCTAAAGCTTTTATCTGTTTGACAGCATGTCAACATCTGTCTTCAATAAGTCAATATATGATCAACATGATCTGTTCAAAACAGATGCAAAACTAATAAAAACCTGTTCACGTTTTTTTAAAAAATCCCTTTCAATATAAATTGAAATAAAAACAATTAACAAGACATTTAAATTGCTGTAATCATTATTACAATCAGGAGAGGGTCGGAAAGGTAGTCTAGTAGCCTACCATTAGACTGACTCCAGACTCCAAGTGACATGGATTCATTTCCCAGCACAGCCAGAGTCTTCCCACATGACCTTGGGTAAATCACTTAGTCTACTCTGTATCTCAGTTTTCTATCTGTAAAAGGATTTTTACCTCACAAAAGGTGTTGTAGGAATAAAATCCATTCATGAACATAACTTTGGGAAGCATTCTGACACTATGCAGATGAAGGTCATGAATGGGCTAGATAGATAGGACAAAGAAATGAAACATACAAGTATAGATTTCCACTTCTGAGTACTAGATCAGTTGCTATTCGGATGCCACTATGATTTCTGCTGTTGTCTGGAATATTTAAAATCATCTGCTAACTCTATTATACCAGTTTTGCCAGAATTCATATGCACAACAATAAAAATCAGGAAATTAAAAATGTTAGTTACCCCGTCAATGAAAATGTATGTAAGGAGCCAGTGTTAACTACTTTGCATCACTGTTAAGTCTAACAGAGGGCTTGAAAACTCACTTGCCAAAGGCAATAAACAGCACCATTTAATTTATACTGTGATAACATGCATAGTGTGCTGCTTGCTAAACAATAAGAAATAATGTCCTCGATCTGAAAAGCATAGTCTGAAAAAGGAATTTTCTTTGGAAAATGAGGTATGGATGGGGTTATATCATCTATTTCCACAGAATTTTAGTTATCAGGGTTGTGAAAGAAGTTTGCATGGCAGGTTATGTGGGCAGACAGCAGTAATGTCACTGCTACAATTTGTGAAAGCAAACAAACAGTAAAAATGATAAGAATCATGTTAATTTCACATCTTCTTCTGGTTGGGCAAGTTATGGTTGGTAGCAGCAGTGGAAAGCAGTGGCGCTATTGACTTGGCAGGACAAACCGCCTCATTTCTCCCCTCCCCCCCCAAAAAAAAGGTCTGGAAAGACATAGACCACTGGAGACTAATATCCATAAAAACCTACTCCAGAACTGTCAAGAGCTTCTAGAGTTGGCAGCATATTCTCACCCACTTGCCATCAAAAGAACCCTCCCAATGCCCTATAACCTCTCAACTTAAAAATCTACCTTCTCAACCTCTCCAAAATAAAACCTCTCAATAAAGACAGCCTCCTCCCCTATAGGTAGTCAATTTATGCCATCTAATCACAAACCACCTTCAAGTATTATCATCCCTCCAAGTCCACTCACTCCTATCTGCAAAGTACCTTCCCACAAGGAAGCACACACGAGTCTCACCCAAACACCAGAAGACAAGTGCTCTGAAATGTAACCGACTCCATCACTGAGGCCAAGTTGGAGGACATGATCCATCCACAGTGAAAGAGCCAACTAATACCCTGACTCTGGGTGACAATCAACTACCACAAACACACTCTCTGTGCATGTTCAAAACCCTGGTCTCCAACAGCAGTGAAAATTGTGGGAATGGGGCAGTGGTAGTGAAGAATTGATGAAGACTTTCTTCCCTTTCTCCATCAGTCCTCCAAAGACTGGCTCAGCAATTGCAATGGAACCAAGCAAGTAGAAGCTTTAACTAATGCTCGGAATTGAAACTACATACATAATAGGACTACACTCCCCAATGCGCACAAGATTTGATAGCATGGGTGTCATGGGCCAGCAGACTGAAAGAGGTAATGGTCCCTGCGATGAGATCCATAGAAGTTAAGGAATGTGCAAGCTTGCAGCACTGTTTTAACCAAAATAAATCAACTATTGGGAATTTACATGCTGTCGTAAGTGAATAACATTCAGCTTGCTATTTGCACAAGCACATTTTAATTCTAAGACAGACTAATTGAGTCACGAATCATAACTGCAATTACTACAAATCTATAGGATCACATAAACCAATCAACCAGCATATAGGAAGCAAGTGCCAGATATTTTTTTAAAAGGTTGTCATAACTTTGGAAGCAGTGTGTTTCAAGGCCACGCATAATGTAAAGCAATTTAGAAATGACTGTCAGTCTTCATTCAATGCTTTAAATTTAGTAACAAGTTAATAGCATTCAAGTAGAGTTGGTGAACATGTATACTCAATCTGATCAAAGATCAAAACAGACCATGCTGTATAATCTCTCTCCAGTGCGCTCTCACACTGGAGAAACTTCATTACATCGCCTAGACAACCACTGAATCTATTTTAAACAATTCAGTTTTCCAAAAAGCACTAGATTCAGCCATTCAGAAATTTCAGAGATTACTCTTTTGCTTTAGCTAGGATTCTGTATGGCAAAATAAAAATTCTGAAGTTCTCTGGGAGCAAACAGGTGACAAAAAAGACCATACGGGCAGACACCCAATAGGCTCTAATGATTTGGGTGCTCAACTTAAGATATCATAGGAGTATGAAGTTAGGTTCTCAAAACTTTCTGACAATCAGGCCCCTTTAAGATGTCCAACTGGACTCCCAAATATGAAGACACGTAAAAATCACTTTTGAAATTTAGCCTATTAGCTACTTAAATAGCTGCACTCATAACCTGTCTATTCCCATAAATGAATAGGTGATAACATGGAATCAAAAACCTGATAAATATCACTGTAAGTTGCCTTACAATTATATAGGACATCTACTGAATTGTTACTATAAAATCTATGCCAAGTGGGTCATGTAATGCCTGCTCTGGTGACCTTTTGTCTTATGGCCAAACTCTTGAACAAAGTTTGCTAGTAGCATGGGTGTATTTTGAGCATGTTTCTGATACACTGATATAGTCCGTCTGTACACAGTAGTCCACTTTTACTACATGTAAATTACCAAAGATTTAGTTATTCACCAACACTATTGAAATTACTACACAAAACATAATGTTAAACTCACATAATGTGTTGGTATTCAGCCCTCCCCTGGGCCAATTCCAGTCATGTAATGACCACTGAAGGATGATGAAGCTTGTCTCTAATTAGAGACCCCCATTCTTTCTACTAAGTGAGCTGTGTGGATGGTAACTTGTGATCCTTTAACTCTGCAGGGGAAAATGGTACCAATGGCAAAGCACCAATCTACACTAAATTTACAGCCACATGTACTTATGCAACAACATCTGGACTATTTGTTTACTCCATGTTTTAGCTTGGTGAGTTCTGAAACAATCAATAGAGTAAATCTCGAGAAAGTCCAAGTTTAAAATGAAATAGCCTAAATAGAGCATTGCTACAGGAGTACTTGATCAATATCCTGCTGATCCTTCATTTTGTCAACTGCTAAGAGAAGGCAGCTTTACAGAAAGAAAAAAGAAGACCAGACAACCACCCACGTTCATAAATTGTACTCGAATACGTATAAGCTGGGATCAACAGCCTCAAGAGAGCATAGAAGTTCTAGACATCGCTTCTGAATACCTCATTAGTGCAGAGCAGTGCAGCAAGTCAATTAGAAGCCCAATTACATTAAATTTGTAAATCACTTTAAAAAAACCTAAATACTAGAAAAAGTTAATATTCACCTACCCCAATTGAAGATACCGGACAATTGCTGTATCCTTAGACCAGGGTAATAGAGAACAAAACTATGTTGAAATACATGTTTACTTTCTGGAGTGAGGAGAAGGAGATAACAGGGTTTAAAGAACATATGTTAACAGCTATAGTGTGGATAAGGATCTATTTCATATTGTATTAGCTGTGTGTCTAATTTAGTGCAGATCTATATAATAAAAGAATTAAAGAATCATTAGTATATTAACAACTATGTACAATAACAGTGTATCTGATTTTTCCCCCCAGCAATACTTCACTTGATACTCCGTCATCTCCAGGATTATCATATAACTACCAGTTTAAGGCTGAATCAATGTTTTTTCACTTGACTGAATAACCCAATCAATAGCAACAAGGACAAAAAGCGAACTGCTGTTCATGCTGCTAGTTCCCCCTGGGTTTGGTGTTACAGAACCATGTTAGATAGATCCCACCACACAGTGCTCAATGTGACACTGATCACTCTGTAGGCACAGTACAGGGGTACTGATATCATCTACACAGCTAAATCAACAGAGATAATTATTTGCACCTTAAGAAAATTAAACAGTTGTCAAGGCAAATGAGTTGAAAAACTATTGTATCTTGCACTGCTAAGAAGAAAAAAAAATCAACCCCCCCATTTCTATATACATGATACACTTGAGCATAAGATATTATACACTGCTACCTCGATATAACGCGGCCCGATATAACACGAATTCGGATACAACACAGTAAAGCAGTGCTCTGAGGGGGGCGGGGCTGCGCACTCCAGTGGATCAAAGCAAGTTCGATATAACGCGGTTTCATCTATAACGCGGTAAGATTTTTTGGCTCCCGAGGACAGCGTTATATTGAGGTAGAGGTGTATAATTAAAACAAAACAGAGTTGACTATAAATAAAAGCCTTTTTTAAAATTTGACATATATTTGCAAATATGAAAATCAAATTGTTCATGCCAACTCCTGGAATCAACAAGGTTGCCCTTTCAACCCATAATGTCATAAAGACTTCAAAAATTACACCAATCACAATTTCATTATATATTTGGCATACAGAAAACATGTTTTATATTTTGTACATTACTTAACACATTTTCAGTTTAACACATGAATAGCAAGTGGATAAGGGGAAAAAAGAGATAGGAAATGGCTACAGGATTTCACTGTTTAAATCTTTAGAAGTATTTGTTTAAAATATATTCCCAGAAATCTTTAGTGTGCACATTAGGTTTACTCGCTGGTCTGTCCAATGTGTGTTCTGATCCTTCTAAAGAACCAAGTATGTGGATTCTGTAGAACCCAGTGATACTAATATAGTTCAGTTCCAACACAGTGTTACCTTTATATCATGCAGCAAAGTAATGGTTAGTACCAATGTACCCATTATGCTACAGCCTAGAACTTCCACAAACATGAAGGCACTAGCTTCCGTATCCTGGAAAAAACAAGTCTGTTCACATGCTGCGTTTGGGATATTCCAGCTAACTGAATCCATACCATGTGCATTTAATTGACTGGCAGACTCACATTCTTTAGCTATATTTAGCATTAGCTTTCATCTTTGCAAGGGTTTACAGAAATTACTGAGCAAGCACATATTTTGCTCTACTTTGGGTAACAAAATGTCACTTACATACTAGTGTTCTCTTAAATTATTTAGATTTATAACAGAACATACACAAAAATGATCCTATCCAAGGCTCTAAGTATCTTTACTAAAAATTTAAAAAACACAATTAAAAATAAAGCTAACAGCTACCACTCCCCCTCAAAATCAAAAATAAGCACTTATCAAAAATAACCCCCAAAATACCCCCTCTCCAAAAACTGGAGTAAATTAGATGGGCCCCATAGAATACCTTGAAGCAGGGGATCTCAACCTTTTTCTTTCTGAGCCTTCCCCCCCCCCCCAACATGTTATAAAAACTCCATGGCCTCCTGTGCCACAATAACTGGTTTTCTGCATATAAAAGCCAGGGCCACCGTTAAGGGGTAGCAAGCAGGGCAATTGCCTGGGGCCACATGCCACAGGGGGCCCCTGAAGTTACATTGCTCAGACTTCGGCTTCAGTCCCAGGCGACAGGGCTCAGGGTCCTGGGTTTCAGCCCCAGGCAGTGGGGCTTCGTCCTTCTGCCCTGGGCCCCAGCAAGTCTAACACTGACCATGCTTGGAGGACCCCTGAAACCTGCTCGCGGCCCCTCAGCAGGCCCCGGACCCCTGGTTGAGAACCACTGCCTTGAATTTGGCTAATCTGTGTGAAGCACTGAGTGAGAGTGTACAGATTCCAAAGCTAGAGAAAGACTTTCCCAGAGAACAACTTACTGGTAATTCATTCTTTTTTATACCACCTTCATCTTGAGCACCTGTGGTGATTGCAACAGCAGTTGGCATCTGAAGAAGTGAGGTTTTTTACCCACGAAAGCTTATGCCCAAATAAATGTTAGTCTTTAAGGTGCCATCAGACTTCTTGTTGTTTTTGTGGATACAGACTAACACAGCTACTCCTTGATAGTTGGCGCTATACGTTTCAAGTCAATGCAGTGCTGTTGAAAGATACCTGTAAACTGTTGAGTCCTGATCCAGCTCCCCACCCAAAAAAAAAAAAAAAAAAAAGATGTACATGTGTTGTAGAATCAAACCCAGACTTCCTGGGATCTACTTTTATTAACAAAGGGGTAATTCTAAAATATACTATATAGCACACTGTCTAAGCTTTCATCCAAGGCCCTGCTGCTCCCTGAGTTGACTGGCGGATTGATTCAGGAACCATGAAGCAGGGCAAAAGTGCCTCTGCCAAAGGCCAAAGCCCACCTCCCTCATATCCACAATGAAGTGGAATGAACCACACCTGACAAAAAGGCACCAGTAATCAACATGAAGTCCCTTGCAAGGTTTCAACACCTGCTACCAAAGTGAGGAAACAAGAGAAACCTACCAACCTGTAATACTGTCATATTGACAGCCCTAGAAACAGAGAGTCTATTTTTAAAATCCATAAAATAGGCCTACCATAGGAAACAATCAATGAAGGTTTGCTTATCAACATGCCTCAACTGTGTTCTAAAGATACTCAGATTGTGTGAATGAGTGTAGATCCATTTACTGTAATGTAATAACACTATCTTACACCAACTGAGGATCAAACAAAATCTCCATGATCTATAAATCACTGGAGTCTCTGATGAAAATGCTAGTTAAGGATATGAAATTTTATTGATAGGTATAATGTGCAAACTTATTCCCTAGGATCTAGACTAGGACTTCATCTCATTTACATAAACCACTGAACAGCCAAAGAGAGAGTATTGACCTCCAGTAATTACTGACCTGAACTAGATTTAAAATAAATAGTCATCTAGAGGTGAACAGCTTCAAATCCCATTACCAATCTCTTGATGGAAAAAGATATTAATGGATTGCAATAGGCTTCTCACACTAAAAGTGAAGTCTGCAGAAACTCCACAAAACTTATCTGAACATGGTGCATGTAAACATTGAGAACGTGTTGCATTGACGTCTTTTAACATAAGTTTCCAATGAAATTTCACGCGTCTCCATGCACATCTTCTACAAGACGATTAGTATATTTGCAAACCTTATGTGAAACAAGCTACTGCATAAAACTAAGTGGGTGTCAGTCTAAAATATATTGGGTATCAAGCAAGTTCACATAGGAGATTGAAATTTATGATATTAAACCTCATACTACTACAACAGCTGGGACCAACAAATGCAAGGTAGAAATAAGCCAAATAGCTGTGGAAGACAGACAGAAGAATGCCATTTTTTCCCATAACCTACAAGTGAAAAAGGAAATGACTAAGTAAACAATAAGACTCATCAAAGAACTAAAGCTGAAAGTCTGCTTCAGTGGCATTCCATTAGCACCCAAAATGGATATTTCCCTTTGTTTACATTTTTACCTCTTCAAAAAGCAAAATATTAGAATGTCTGTAAATTGCCATTGCAACAGTCATTCACTACTCTTCCTCTGTTTACACAGCCAACCAAACTTAATTTTCTATTGCAGAACAAAGCAAGGGGGAAATATGCTGTTGGATGTACACACTTGATGTTTATTAAATGTGTAGCAATGATTTCAAAAGTGATATAGTCCCAGAACAGTACATTAAGTTATGCCAGAAATCCCTATGGTTGTTCTCCTAGTTTAATATTTTAGTGGAATGGAAGAATACTTTTTATGACTCATTGGTTTGTTTGGAATTATGAGGTGTGTTTATTGTAACATGTTGTAGATTTCTGTAAGTGTAGGTAGACCTTTACTTTTAAACTGTATTAACAATATTGTTTATAAACCAATATATGTTTTGTTGTAACACTGTAGCATAATGAAGAGTTCCAATATTTTGGGCAAAATGCATCTCAAATAGGAAATGGGGTTTTTAACTTCACAATTTGTTATTTTGATCTTGGTGTATATTTTTGCAAATGTTATAGGACAACAAGAAGTTGGGTAACTCAGGTGGGGCACAGGGAACAATAAAATATTATATGGCAGTGGGGAACTAGCTAGTTTCTACAGGAGGGGAGCACAGCTGATCTTAGGAAGCCCACCAAAAGCCATATGCACACTTTATTAAGTCTGTAGGATGTGTATGTCGAGTGGGAGGGGTATTGGTGATAATGTAACACCTAGACAGGATAGGAGGCGATGAACAGAGATAAATGAAGGGGGACGACCTTATCTACTTGAATTTTTGATCCAACAAATTGTAAGCATTTACCTTTAAAAATAAAATGAATATAATTCTTTGCCTTTCCCTGTCCTCCTAGATGCCCCTATTCTCATCCTCTATACCTCCCCCAAACCTCAGCATCTCCTATCCATGTCCCTTGCTCCCAAGCATCTCCCCTTCATCTGCTCTCCCTGTCCACTTTTCTTTTGTCTTCTTCACAGCCTCGTACCACTCAGTCATCCACCCACAAATTCACCTCCCTCTCTGTCCACGGTTTCTCCCTCTAACCTGAATTCTTCTCCTTACAACTCCCACCACCACCCTTATCTCCTACCCTCCCAGCCATGCCTGGAGTTAGAAGAAAGACTATCACGTTTTATTTTTTAAAGGTTTCTTAGCGTTCTGCAGCTCTGTATACATGTGAAAACAGCTTTGTGCAGATGCAGGTAAACAGAAAATGGTGGGAAAACAAGGGGAAAGCAAATAAGGTATACCACAGAGAATTTCTCCACCCTTGACAGTGTGTACACAGAGTCAGGACTAGAGCTTACATCAGCCTCCCTGGGAAAAAAGAGGCTAAACAGTTGACACCAAAAATGCAAAGCATCCTTAACTTATAAAACTGTATTATGCAGCAGAGCAAGATGGTTAGTTTCCTAGTTCTTCCTTCTCTCCTATCGTGGCGTCTAGTGCTTCATACTTGAGATTGAGAATACATCCTCTTCCCTCTTGCTTTCCTTCGCCTTCTATACATATCCCTGCCCTTATGACCCCCTAAATTACCACTTCCCTGATTTTCTTATTGTGGCATTTATTCCATCTCTTTATAATAATTTCCCCACTAAGCCACCTCCCTCCTCCTGCAAAAGCCAAACCCATAAGGCACTTCTTTCCTGCAAGGGGAGCAAAACCAAACAACTAAATTTGAATTTTCCCAGACCAAGCCACTTTGGAGAAACAAGTCAGAAAAAAAATTAGGAAATTTTTCAGTGTCAACAATAATGTTTTTGTAACATTATGGGTCAGATTCTCACCTGTCTTAAACTGATGTAGGAGCCACACTGATTTATGGCAGCTGAAAATCTGGCTTCATAACTTAATTTTTCCACTGATTTTTTCCAAAGACCCCCTCCTGAAAAATTCTACCCAGAGATGAGTTATGACACGTGAAATTTCAGAGGACTTGGTTTCTTTGGGGGATGTTAGGAACAGGATGAAAAGTTAGGCTTACAGTGTGAAGCTAGCTTTAGTCTTAACTTTGGAGTGGCTAACACCACTCCATGGCTCTTGCACTTTTTATTTCAGTTTTATTACCTCATCAGATTACAATCTCCTCTAAAAGGGAGATGAGAAGGGTATTTTTTCTGCAACAGAAAGCAATCTTGACCAAAACAGGATCTGCCCATTAGCCACCCTATCTCCACAAAGACAGCAGCCTTATTAAATTACAACTGTTTGAACAAGGTCAAGCACTCGGGGTTTAATTCAAAGTGTTTCCAGGTATAATGCTGTCAGGTCAACTTAAACAAGCCAACAGAGGCTTTGAGCCTGATTAAATATTAAAACAGAATCTTTCACATCTGTTTTTACCCAAGGATGAAATTACTGTACATCACTTCAAACAGCTCATTAATACACTGTACACATATCTTGCCTCAAAGGTTACAGGAATATCAATGCTTTCGGAGTGCCTGCAGTGAAACCTACACAACACAGCTAGAAGTGAGGTCACTTTATACTTTAGCAGGATGTCAATATTTCTTTATAAATGTGAGAGGTAATCAGTTAGACATAGATTAATTTTAAATTAAAGGATGGAAACCTCCAGTGAAGATAAACCAGTTACTTTTGAGCTGAACCTTTTAATCATTCATCTCATTTTCTTTGATAGATAACTTGATAACAGACGTTGCCACAGAAAGTTTGATCCAACAGTAATTATTTTTCAAACTGTAAGGCTGTCATGTCCAACTAGAAATCTGTGGTAGTTTTTTTTTAAATTTACAAAGCATAATTTTTAATTGGAACATAAAAAAGGTCCATCAGGATCATCTGTTTAAGCATCTTCCATTTCTAATGATACTTTGATGCAAGATTAGGGAGAGAAGATGTTTGAAGATACGTTTTCTTTGACAAGGATACACACTGCATTAATGTACTCAGTGAAATATCTGTAGTATTCTAACAACCAAAATGATTGAATACTCCTCCAATATGACTTTTGTGAGACAGACTAGAAATTAATCATACCATGCTTTTGAAAAAAAATCTATAAAAATACACTGTGCCAATTTAAAGACTTATCTTTAAAAATGTATGGGCAGGGTGGGACTTGGGGAAAAGATGCAGGAGAAAATGACTTTGTATCTGATCTCTACTTATCTTGGAAGAGAGTGACTGTGATCCACAAGCCAATTGCCTACTGAAGTGGAGTTTAAACATGTGAATTTGCCACGAAACATTTTACCTTACGATGCAGTTTTACCAGCCCAACACTACAGAAGAAAAATACTCTGTGAATACCAACAGGCTTACATAACAAATAAGAGAAACCTAAAAGAAACTTTCAGAATGTTTTGGCATCTATACTGAGGGTCAAAACTACATATTTTAAGCACTTCTAGTTAATAAGGCATGAGACAATTTGCTTAAGACAAAAAAAATTCCAACACACAGTCTTCTACCACCCACTAATTTACACTTGAATGATATAATCAACGAGACCAAACTATGCTTAATGTAAAGTCAATAAATTCTTTTTTGGCCGTTGACACAAAAACCTACTGGGAATTTAACACTTGAGGAAATTAATCATTATAACACTTTGGCTCAATGCACTTCTACATTGAAATAATTTGGTCTGTAATCCACTTTATTTGTAGTTGGGTTTAAAGCAGTAAATTTTATAGAAGCTGGCCTCATTAAACTGGATCCAGTTCAAAACGGTCTTCCATTAACACTGTATATTTGAACTAAATCAAAATATTCATTTCCTATAATATGTACAATTGTTCATTTTATAACAACCCAAACAAACCACCATCACTAGAGTGTAATAGAATAAAAGTATTTAAATTTTATTTGATCAAGAGTCTACAGAGATAGATTTGCCTACTGCAGAGACAGATTTTCTTTAGGCATAATAGGTGTCATCAATTCTTATGTTCACCAAATAAATCCACAGCAGCCCAAGTTTTTCCAAATACAGCACCCACATACTATGACAAAATCTTTGCTACCTGAACTTTTCTTTAAAAGCTTAGTTCATTTAACATGGATTTGGGATGCTTTGCAGAGACACTACAAACTAAACTGAATCGTGCTGAACGTATTTTACCAGATCTTAAGAACACAGGATCTCACCTCTACCGTGTCTCTACCCTTTTTTAGTCTGAGAAGGGAAGGCTGTGAAGGACTTGCTCTCTCAGAGGCAGATCCTTCAGTTGGTATAGCTGTCGGCTACACTGCAGTCAGTTTATACTCGTTGAGGATCTACCCCTCTATGCCCCACATCCCCGCCATTTCCCCCTCCTCCTTCAAAGAGGAATTTGCTTCCATTTAAAATTTTATTTTCAGAGAAAAGTCCCCCCCAGTTTGTGCTTCTTTCCCCCCCCCCCATCTCATATGGAAAGGCAGATAAGCCCAGAATCCTGGCCCTCACTATAAAATATAAACCTGCTTCTACACTAGGTTTCGTTCTGCAGCAGTTCTGTGTATGTTTGAGAAGTGTTTCAGGGATGGAGGATGTCCTATCTGGGACGCAAAAGGTGTTTCATCATTAAAAGAGCAGAATTGGCACCTTATAAATGGGGCTCCAGACCTGAAAACAGCTAGTCCATTGCCAGTCCGGATACACTAGTGAGGCTACCTCTGCGCAATCCCTACTACCCTGGTTGACATGGAGCAGGGCTCATAGCAAGATAATGTAATTCCTGTGCCTGGTATAGTGAACCCAGAAGCAGGGCAGTGCAGGTGGCAAGGAAGAGAAGCGGTAGAATGGGCAGTTTAGAGAACACATTGATCCCTGCATCCTGGGGAACTGGCTCAGATGCAGCAGTTTCCATCAGACAGTTGCACACAGCAAAAACCAATCATCTCTTTCAGCATGGAGACACTAAGGGTATGTCTACACTACGAAATTAGGTCGAATTTATAGAAGCTGGTTTTATAGATATCGGTTTTATACAGTCGATTGTGTGTGTCCCCACATAAAATGCTCTAAGTGCATGAAGCCAGCGGACCACAGTACCAAGGCTAGCATCGACTTCCGGAGCGTTGCACTGTGGGTAGCTATCCCACAGTTCCCACAGTCTCCGCCGCCCATTGGAATTCTGGGTTGAGATCCCAATGCCTGATGATGCAAAACAGTGTCGCGGGGCGTTCTGGGTACATGCCCTTCCCCCTCCGTCAGAGCAACGGCAAACAATCGATTCGCACCTTTTTACCTGGGTTACCTGTGCAGACAACATACCACGGCAAGCATGGAGCCCGCTCAGCTCAGCGTCACCATGTGTCATCTGGGTGCCAGCAGACATGGTACTGCATTGCTACACAGCAGCAGCCCCTTGCCTTTTGGCAGTAGAAGGTGTATTACGACTGGTATCAGTCGTCGTCGTACTCCAGTTCAATCATAGGCACCTGGGCAGACATACTTTGTCTCCTGGAGACTCAGTCCTGCCGGCAGTCCTATTGAACCGTCTTGACGATGATGGCTAGCAGTCATAGTACAGTATCTTCTGCCAAGTACCCAGAAGATGCCGAGAGCTATCAGTCATGCTGCACCGTCTGCTGCCAGCTTAAGATGTAAAAAATAGATGGACCAGATTTGTTCTGTATTCATTTGCTTCCCCCTCCCTCCGTGGTCACCTGTGCTCTCCACGCTGGGCAAACAGGAAATGAAATTCAAAAGTTCACGGGGCTTTTCCTGTCTACCTGGTCAGTGCATCTGAGTTGAGACTGCTGTCCAGAGCGGTCACAGTGAAGCACTGTGGGATAGCTCCCGGAGGCCAATAATGTCGAATTCCATCCACACTACCCCAAATCCGACCCGCAAAGCCCGATTTTAGCGCTAATCCCCTCGGAGGTGGAGTAAAGAAACCGGTTTAAAGGGCCCTTTAAGTCGAAAGAAAGGGCTTCGTCATGTGGACATGTCCAGGATTAATTCGATTTAACCCTGCTAAAGTCGACCTAAACTCGTAGTGTAGACCAGGGCTAATTTTCATGTTAAAGCTGGTCTTCATTGGAGACAGGCTGTACACCTCTATTTCAAGCAGACTGCATCTGCCCACTGCATCCTAATCATCAGTGACATAAGGTAGAAACGGAGGGTGTGTTGGCAGAAATGTGGCATTGCACAATTGTGGGGTCTCTCTCCGATTAATATGATCATTGGAAGAGAACAGAGAAAAGCCAAATTTAGTTCTCTTACCTGTAATTTTGGTATTTCCTAAAATGGATCCATTGCTCTGGACCAAAGTCATAGGTCATGGGTATTTCTGTCCCATTTAGCAGAAGTGAGGCAGAGCCGTTAGTTAAAAGTGCCTCCTGTTGGTATGCTAGCTGAACCCATAATGCCCTCCCCACACAAATGCTTCCAAGGCCAGGGAGGCAAAACTAAATCATTAATTTTCTTTTCCTTCAGTTTAAGTTGTAATGTGTTTATGTCATGATAGCGACATGTTAGTTCCACTTAATAGCCCATCTTGTACTGAATTGAAATTAGACATAAAAGAAGGTTATGCAAAACTAAGCCCACAGAGAATACTACATATACATGTACTAGGAGATACTAAAACAAACAGGTAATGCAAAACCAGTCCTCCTACAACAGATTTATGGCTCTGGACAGAAGTCATAAGAAATGGGAAGTAACAATCAGTGACCATCAACTAGTCATCTGCAGAGGGTAATAAAATAGTGGGGAAATGCAAAATGTCACTACAAATAAAAGAAAGTGGCTGTGGTTCAAACAGAAACGAGACTAATAAGAAACCCTCTATAAGATAATATTAGCCTGAGATTTAGAAGCTATGGTAAAGCCTATTGAATTAGCCTTGAATTCAAAAATAACTAGCTTGCCGAAGCAATAATTATCTCTATATATTTACATATAATCTGTATTAATATACATGTGAAAACAAATTTTAATGGTATCTCTTGGTCCTGAAATGCATGGATAGCACAGTAAAGCATCTACTGGCTGAAAGTTTTTGTTTTGTTTTTTTAAATTTGATGAGTATAACAAATCAATTTTGAAATCTTTAGAAAAAGAATGAAGTTTCTGGTGACCAGTTAGCCTTGTAGGTTTCCTTCAAACAGGGTTGGTATTTTTCCACCCAACATACTACATATCTTTTCTTCTGTAACATAAGCACCAAAATGCCAAAGGAGGTTTCCAGACTACCAATTTATTTGCCTGGAAAAAGGCATTCACGGATCCTTCTGGCACAGCAGAATATGGAGGATTACATGCCCTTTTTATATGACTGCTAACCCCATGAAAAAGGCATGATTTCCTCTATAGATCATTTTTGTAGACACCTGGAAGGAAAGCGCAACATGGGAATGCTGAAAAAGGAGCAAAAAATTAACTAGTCCCATTGCAGAGGAAGCCATTTGGTTGAGATTAGTTCGAGAATCACCAGGATGGAATCCAACAAATGCATGGAATTTTATTAATTAACCAGTCTGCTAGGGGAAAAAAAAAAAAAACCCTGTACGTGGCTTGGGATTTTTTTACCTTTGTGGGTCAAAACATAAACAGCCCCTCACCGAGGGATGTGTTCTAAGCCTTGAGGATTTCTTCCAGGGAACTTCAACCAATAGCTTAATGTGCTTCAACAAAAGTGGGTTTGCTGGTATTCTAGCTTTTAAAGCAAAACACACACACACACACACGTTAATACTCCAGAGCTCCTTTTGAATCAACTATAATGAATGCTGGAGTAGATTTAATGTATGATGTGGCCTCGTAATATACTTGGTTCTTTGGAAGTAAATCCTCATTATCCACTTCGGACCTCAATTGCAGCGCAGAAGGGAATTGCAGGTTTCATGCAACTTCAGGGATAGGACTGTAGGCATTGCTGCTGCTAATGTCTACTTATCTGGACTTCAATTATTTAGAAAGCACTGAAGAAGTTTGTCCTCCAACAAGCTGAAAAATGACCTTGTGACAGATCAGTTGGGCTAAAGATAAGCACTGTGTATTTTGGGACCTTTCTCTGTTTTAAACTACAATGACTGCCTGTCGGCCTTGCTGCAGAGGTGGGAAATTAAGTTAACCCTGAGCTTTACTGCCAAATCAGGGTCCGGGGGAAAGAGGAAACTGTCATTGGCAGGCTGGCGGTCAGAACTACTGTCCCCCATGTCAGTGGAGCATCCTGGGTTGGTAGCAAAAAAAACAAAAATACAAAAAACAGAAACTAGGCCAACCTAGGATCTCTCAGAGGGAGAAACAAACTGTTAGAAATCACATTGATTCATCATTTCAATACTGAGCTGTGGCGGAACAGAGTACTTTGAGTGTTTGTTAAAGACAGATGAGACACTCAACAGAAGAGGACAGTGGTATTTATAAGAGAACCAGAACCAGCTATTATGTCAAGTAGTGGGGTCCCATGCACTAAATGACCTTGCAAATCATCTCCCTCAGGAGTACTGAGCTACACTAAGAGTGAAGATGAAAGAAAGGGAGGACTAATTCTCAGGTCTTTTCTGGCCCTGCTTTCTTTATGAACTTTGTCCCTAAGGACAGCTTTGGATTGGGAGATTCCTGTGGCTTTAAGAGTTCTGTGGTCGTGTGCATACACCAGGAAGTTCTTCCTTTTTCCTCAGATGAACTATCTGACAATCCAGTAGCAGGAGAGCATGCAATGAAAGAATAATTAGCTTCCTGAATTAGATATGCTCTGGAGATTATTTTGAGGAAGTTCTATGGCTTGCGTTATGCAGGAGGTTAGACTAGGATCACAATGGTCCCTTCTGGCCTTGGAATCTATTAAGTTCAGAGACAATGAATGCAGACACAGAGAAAAAGTGATGTAAGGCCCTCCCCTCAAGCGCTTAAGACAAAAAGAAAATTTTTCTAGTCATCATCTGTATGGGGCTCCTACAGGGTCTTCCTTCCCTTACCTGGACTTGCTTGCAGGCTTTGTGGGGAACAGACTGACACTGTTAGTTCAATGATTGCTCTGCTACTGACCCCAAGAGGATCCCAAACTCTATACCAGAGAAGTGGAGGCTGGCTCATGCTGTATGCATGATGCTATAGGGCTGGTTACATCAGCTTTACAGCTCCTGAGAATGCCCCCACACCACAGGAAGGCCAGCAACTGCAAAATAAGCTATTTAGCCAACTTGAAGGCAAGCAAAGAATATCTAGTTGGCAGAATGGTTGCCAAAACCTCTCAGAAAGTAAGAGACTCAACCATAAATTCACCACTTCACAATTAAGAGTACAGACAGTCGCATTCCCATCCTCCTGCTTCACATTCCACTATCCTGCTTTCATAACGCTTCTCTTTACATTCCCCCCACCCTTCCTCATTGAGTCTTGCACCCTTTTTTTCTGTTTACCAACAATCTTCACACGACAGCAAGGGTGGTAAATCACTGTTCCAATGTGCACAATCGAGAGGGCATTGAAATTGGCAAATGCGTGGGGGCAGACAGAAAGAAAATATTGTTTTGAAGATAAACAGCTTTCAGCACCACAGGAAAATTCTGAAAACCCCCCAATTATTTGCATAAATATCTGAAGCTCTGATGCTAAGCAGCCTTAAACACAAGATCATAGCACATCCCACAATTTTCTCCTGCTGAGAGTTATAGTTAAAATTCTAACAGAAATACTGGTTAAATTAGCTAGAATGAGATATACCTTTTATCAGACCAACAAATATGTTATAGTACACAAACTTCTGGTCCTAAAAGATTTTTCTTCTTCGAGTGCTGACAGTTTGTAAATTAAATGATTTGTAATGTAAAAAGAGCTTTATAAATAGTGCTTATATCGTCATGAAAACCTTGCAATTCACTGCTACAATGTCACAGACTAATGAGTTTGCTTCTTTCTTTCTATTCATTTGCACAGCCTATATTCTTGCATCTAACTGCAGTCAATTCCATTAGTTTCTATATAACTGACCAACTACAACAGCCATAATTCTTTCCCCATAAATATGGTACATAAAATGATCTAGGGTCATAGTTACCACTCTTAAAACAATTCCATAATGTACACTGGGCTTAGTTTATGTTCTGACAAGGCTTAAGATGCTTCACGCTGCAGCCCACAAAAGTTTGATTTAAAAACACACTGTATAGTAATTAGATTTAAGCAACAGAATTACTTAAAGTAGTACACTCATTGACGGGTAGAATTTTTACAGTAATAGATTAGACTCATTACCTAAAGAGACTGAAAAGCAGCAGGAACTTCATTTACCTCCTATTCCAGAAATTTACACATTTAGTTCCAGTGACAGCGGTCGATTGGAACATGTAGATATGAGTCCTGCAGGTCCACCAGTGCCAGATAATGACCTGGACTGATGGAGAGAGGAAATGTCTTGGCTGATTCAATCTTGAAGCAGTGGCAAACTTGTTTAGTACACCTAATCTTCTGGAAAACCCTGGAATACACTCACTTAGAAACCCTTCTATCCAGAAAACTAAAATGGTAACTCCTATATTGCACCCAGATGCAAGACAGTTGATAGCACTCTTTAGTAATATTTTTATCGCTTAACATAAAATACTGAGATATCTGCATGTTCTTGTGCACAACATATTTTGTTCTCATACGAAGAGCAAACAGACACGGTTGGGGAAATACAAGTGTACTTTTAACAGGCACTAAAGTAAATATGCTATGAAAGCTGAGAAACAAACATTTCTTTCTGAACAGCCTGTAGTCTAAATTTAGGATTGCCCCTGACTGGAGCAGAGGAGTAAGAGGACAGAAATAAGAAAATGGCAGATTTCATCAAGCTAGAGCTGTACTTTATAAATGTCCCAACTGTTAACATTGTACATGTGATCCAAAGACTATTTAGGCGCCCATTGGGGTGATTTTTCAAAAGTGATTTAGGAGTACAACTCCCATTAATTTCAGACTCCAAATTCTGATGGAGAAGTATAGCCTGGTCAAAGTATTTCAGCTCTCTTGACCTGTAGAAGTTCAATATATTGGAGGTGATCTTGGTTGAAAACATAGTGCGGACTATTTGAACAGCAATTTTATGTCTGAGTTTTTGTTCTAATAAGAAGGATGTTAATGGGCACCTGGACTTGTCTTTTTCAGCATAGATGAACAGCTGAAGTGTAAAATTTAGCACAAAAAAGTCGTAAAATCTAAAATTCTACTAACAATTAGCAAATTAAAGAAAAGTATGAAACACCCAGTTTAGTAATTTGTCTATAAAATGAAAAATGAACTAGAAACGTAAATGAACCCAATTTAGCCTTTTTTTTTTTTAAATAATAGTGATTTTTATCCATTCTGCTTCCACAGTGTCACTCACTCACATGCTCTCTCTCTAGCTGGTTGCAGTTTTCTATGGTGGAATTGATGGTAATATCCCAATCAAGTAACTTATTCATAAATGTACACTGAAAACATCACTAATTTAATTCTTCTAGTTTCATAGCGTCACCAAGGATCTTACTATTGCAATTTCTGATCCAGTATTTTACCATCTCCAGTATTTACATTTGTGGTGGTAGCTGTGGTAATTCTGATAGAAAGCGTCTTTATTCTGCAGGGCTTTTCAGCTTCTCACTTTTGGCTTCTGCATCAAGATACTGTAGATTGCCAACACGCCCAACCAGCATGGGAGGGTCCCAGAGCTCAGGCTGCAACCTGACTCCAAACCTGTCACCACTGCAATTAAACACCACATTAGCCCAAGCCCTGTGAGCCTGAGTCACCTGACATTGGCCACCTGCGGGTTTTTAATTGCAGGGTAGATATACCCTTATAGACAGTGAGAAATTTAGCCCGCTACCCTGTCCCTCCCCACCCTCCCATGCTGTAAAAGAATTCCGTCAGAACCAGAATACAGCAAATACCTGTATTGTTAAATACATCAGCAGCAAAGGAAGTAGTTTGGTAGCCAAGCAGAGGGTGTCTGAGGTCTTAGAGGGTCAAGAGGGACAAGAGCTAGTTCAAGGGTTTCATACCTTCTGGTTAAGGCTTGGACATAACGCATCTCTAGTTTCTCTCCCCTCTTGCAGACAGAGGTGAGAAGTGAAATGAATTCGTAATTCAGATCCCTGAAATCCTCCACAGCAAACATTATCCCAAAATAAATCATCCCATACGCTAGACATGCCTTAAAATTATCAGTAGTCAAAATAGTTAACAGTGACATTAATTCTGAAGCCTAATGATGACAACTAAACACACCCGGTGAGATGATTCAAGCCATTCCTACCTCTCAGAGCTTTTCCTTCCGCATGTCTGATCGCACACACAAACCCCCCACCCCCATCATTGGTTCAGATTTTTCTCTGAGACCATGAGGGCTAAAACATTCAGTTCTTTTGATTAATAATGAAAGATTAGATTCTAGAGGAAGTAGTGGATTTTGTTGCAGAAGCCAAGGAAATTCAGAGGGTTCCTCCAA
Organism: Chrysemys picta bellii; assembly: GCF_011386835.1. Taxonomy (NCBI): domain Eukaryota; kingdom Metazoa; phylum Chordata; order Testudines; family Emydidae; genus Chrysemys; species Chrysemys picta. The sequence continues at coordinate 64,783,423 of NC_088797.1, read as the reverse complement.
TTAGAACTGTTCATCTCCACAGCATATGGAAATGCATCTTCTAGAAGCCCATCCCATTTATTTTATTTTTTGAAGGGACTGTGTGCTAGCAGGGATCAAATGAACTTGGGGACCAAAGTCAGGCTGTTGAAGTTGATCTGATATTTTTTGGAGCTATTCAAGTAGCTCTGGCCTACCTGATGGAAACCTGAAGCGAAATTCTTGTGGAAATAGGGCAAGGTGTACTTCCATCTAGTAAGACTGAGGTGTAGCTCCATACTGGGAGTTTGACTGAGCACAGCCCCTACCACAGCTGGTCTTGGTGAAAGGCCATCTTTGTTCAGACTCCCTGGGCTGTGATCTAGATTTATTAGAATTTCCCTAATCCTCCAATGGGGATTAAAAACTTAAGTATATGGGGAAAATGGGTATGTCTGTAAGGGCTTAAGTTTGGTCTACGCTGCCAACTTATATCAGTGTAACTAAAGTCACTCAGCAACATACTCAGCTGAGCGACGTAGTTATACCAACCTAACCCGTGTAGACAGTGGTATGTCAACAAGGAGAGAAGCTCCCCCGTTGGGTGTAGGCAGCGTCTTCACTAAACTCTACAGCAGCGCTGCTTAAGTGCTTTAAACTATAGACAAGCCCCTAGTCATTGTGTCACTGAATTAGAAATCCAAATCAGTTCAGTTTACAATCAAGTAAAAACGTAACTGCTTTCAGGACACCTATGGTTTGGTTTATATAAACAAAAATACTGGACTGTAAGTATCTTACGATTTGACTGACAGCTCTGTTGGCAACAGGGATTTAAATGAAATACATCAAGCCACATTACTAGCTTTTGATAACATCCTTAATTGTTGTTGGGCATAAAGAGGCAACAAGATGGCACCTGGCAATAACTTAGAGGAAGGTTTGGACTTATGGTCAGATAACCAGTTGACCCTTGCCCTTCCTAGTCAAAGAGCCCTGCTAGAAGGGGCAAGTAAGCCTAAGGGAATCGGAACAGAACAAACAAAAAACTCTTTTTAAAAGGACCATCTATTGTTTTCAGGTCATGTTTGCAAGGTGCATTCACTTTGCAGGGAAAGAGACTACCAATAAGCTGAGGATAACAGCTGGATCATCTTTAAGGTAGGACCACCGCATAACCTGTGATATCTTGAGATTCTCTTTTTTAAAAAAATGAAAATAAATTTTAAAAAAAAATCAGAAATGTTTCCAGTTAAAATGACTTTAGAAGTTAAAAGAAAATTTTATGAAAGACACTTTTGTAGGATTAACAGTACCATTTGGCCCTGAAAGTCATCTTCTATAAATCGAATGCATTCCTGCTTTTGATTCAGGAGTCTGAGGCCATGTCTACACTACAAACTTTGTTCAATGAAAGTTATGTCAGCATAAAGCCCCTGCAGTTAAGCACATTGCTTCTTTGTGAGAGTATTTGGCTTCTTGCGCCAGCATTATGTGTACTCACCAGGAGTGTTTGTGTTGCTGCACAATGTAATGCACCAGAGTAGGTGTCCCAGTGCACAATCTGCCACCATGCAGCACAGTGTCTTTTGAGTTTTGGCAATGCATGGTTGGGCAGAAACAAGTCATGCAAGGGTGACAGGAGCAAGGGGTCAACTTCCCAGTGGGTAACTATCTCCATCTTATGTCATCTACCATCCCATAATTCTTGTCTTTTTTTAAAAATCCCTCCTAGCTGTTTGCCATCTCTGACAGAAACATAAAATTTGCACATATCTTCACTACGGTCATAAGCACTGAAAGCACAGGACACACAATCCGCCAGTATTTGCAGAGCTGTAAGAACCAAATAAGCAAGGAACATGATGATTTCTTGGAGAAAATATTGCTGTGGGACACAGCAAGAACTAATTCAAGTTTGTTGATGGCATTCCCAGAGTAATTGCAGATGGTGGAGCGCACTTCTGGGCCTGAGAAATAAGCACTGACCGGTGGGATTGTAATGTAGGTTTGGGATGATGAGCAGTGGCAGCAGAATTCCTGGATCTGTGTGCTAAGCTCTCCCCAACCCTCCAGCACAGGGACACCAAAATGAGAGCTATACTGACAAAGAGAAGCAAGTGGCGATCACACTATGGAAACTTGCAACACCAGACTGATACCAGTCAGTGGGAAATCATTTTGCAGTTGGAAAATCCACTGCAGAAGCCATTGTCATGCAAGTGTGCACAGCCATTAATCGTCTCCTGCTATGCAGGACTGTGATTCTCAGCAATGTGCAGGACATAGTGGGTGGCTTTGCAGCAATGCCGTTCCCAAACTGCAGTGCAGCAACGGATGGCATGCATATCCTGTTTTGGCACCAGACCACCTTGCTATAGAGTACATCAACAGAAAGGGCTATTTTTCTATTGTTACACCAGTGTAGATAGTTCACCGGGGACATTTCACTGACATCAGTGTTGACTCGTCAGGCAAGGGGCATGATGCTCGCATCTTTAAGAACAAAGGACTATTCAGAAAGCTACAAGCAGGGACTCTCTTTCCTGACTGGCAGATTACCTACCATTGGCAATGCTGAAACGCCAACAGTGAGACTGGGGGACCCAGCCTATCCTTTGTTTCCCTGACTCATGAAGCTGTACACCAAGGAAAGACTGAACTATAGGCTCAGCAGGTGCACGACAGTTGAATGTGCTTTTGGTAGATTTAAGCGACTATGACATTATTTACTCACAAGATTGGATATCATTAAAAAGAAATCCCAATGGTTATAGCTGCCTGCTGTGTCTCCATAATATCCATGAAGCAAAGGGGGAAAAGTTGCCACTGGGTTGGAGGGGGAGTAGTATCTGCTGAGTTTGAACAGCCAAGGACAATTAGAAGAGCTCAATATGGAGCTACATAGCTCAGGGGGGCTTTGAAAGAGCACTAACACTGAGCACAGTAATACTTTGTGGTGTACTGTGCTCTATCTGGCCCTGCTGTTTTGGGACCGAAAGGAATTCTGCGGTGCTTGGCGTACATCTGTGAATATAACACGATCACTGCACCTATTAATTTTGTAGTGCTTGCTGTACATTTATGGATTATTATACGGTGTGTCACAGATCCTATGAGTTGTGTGTCAATGTACAGTAACAAGTAAGTGGGTGCTTTCAGAACTGCTAGGCACTCTGAAGCATATGTTGTGAATTAATAAAGATGAATTATTTTCCAAATAATAGAATTTTATTCAGTAACAAAACCAGTGCAAAGAAAAATCTGTGCAATTAAAAGCAAATACATTAAAAACGTGAAAAATTAATGAAACTGAACTTAAGGGAAAGAACATTCATGTCCATTTTATCTCCACATACAGCAACCATGCATTTCACAGGTCAGCATATATGAAGCTGTGGTTGTCCTTAATGTCCCCCAGGGTGGACTGGTAGGGGTAAGGGATTCGACCCCTGACACCATGTGGAATGTTGAGGGGAGGAGTGTAGGGAGATGCTGTAATGAGGTTCTCCATGGATTACAAAAAGGGAGGTGAGCCCAAGATTGTTGAACATTCAGCTCCACAAAAGTATGCAGCATCTATGTTTGCTGCTGGAGAAGCCCTGTTATATCCCGGTACATCTCCCTCTCCTTTTCCTCCTGGAACCCTCTCTTAACAGCTCTTTCCTTCTCCGGGCTGTCTGCAATGGTCACCCTCCAGGATCTTTGCTCATGATCTGATGCAGCACTCGCTTGCAGGATCTCTCACTGAATGCGTCATCCCAAATCCTCTTCTCTCTCTGGCGTTCTGTGCATGTGGAGGAGGAACCCCTCGAGGTCTCAATAGTGACAGCTGCAGACAGAAACACAGAGGTACCACTGTCAATGCAGTCACAACAGAAAGTGAAAGTTAAGATTCAGAACTCCCTTCCCTTGTTTTTCTGAAGTTTTATACAAGACATGCTTATTGACACTTCTGCTTTAGAGTGCATGTCAACACTCACAGCACCAACCACAGTGAATATGGCCCACTAAGGATGAGGGAAATGAGGAGGGTATTGCTTGGTTGCATGAAACTAGGAGTATAGTGCAATGGCACTGAATACTGGCACCATTTTCCATAGGCAGTGGTGATTTTAGCTGATATCTCACTCCTGAGGATAACAAAGGCACAGAGTCCACAGCTGCTACTGGTGTCCCAAAGCAGCCCAGCCCGTATGCTGCTTGCCTATACTGCAATGGTGCCTGCCCAATGTATCACTGACTGGCATGGGAAAGCGTCCTACCATACCTAGTGACAAGGAGTCCTGTGGCACCTTATAGACTAACAGAAGTATTGGAGCATAAGCTTTCATGGGTGAATACCCACTTCGTCAGATGCATGTCACCACCATGCTCCAATACTTCTGTTAGTCTATAAGGTGCCACAGGATTCCTTGTTGCTTTTTACAGATCCAGACTAACATGGCTACCCCTCGGATACTTGCTACCATACCTAGACCTTTGCAGGAGAGGACTGCAAAGTACCTCCATGGAAGTTTCATTGAGCTCTCAAGATGAATCAAGGGACATCCCTGCGTACATAAACAAACTGCCCCGCATGGCCCTCTCCTGCTTAACTCTATGAGGGAACAAAATACAGATAATTCTCGCTCTTTGATGTATTGCTATCTTTTAGTATGAGCTGATTAATGAAAAGTTGATAGCTGTGTCCTGTTAAATTAGAAGCACCATCAGTAAATCATTTTAATGGGAAACACACTTACCTGAGGTTCCTTCCCCTGCATCAGGCTTGCCTGTGCTAGACTGCCAGGACTGACTGGACTGCAGGGGGGGGGGTCTCAAACAGGTCTTGGCTCGCAGAATAGCTTGACCCTCCCCGGTCACGTGTCCCCCATCCTCCTCCTGTTCTGTGTTTTTCATTCCAGGGACCTGTGACTCGGGTTCCTCAGAGGTATCCACGGTGGTCTGTGCTGTGGTGGGAGGGGGATGTCTTTGCTAAGTATAGCATGCAGCTCTTTGTAAAAGCAGCAAGTCTGGGGCTTGGCATCGGATCGACTGTTTGCCTCCTGATATGCCTGATGCAGTTCCTTCACTTTCACACAGCACTGCTGCTGGTCCCTGTTGTAGTCCCTTGTACTGCAACCCCCATGCAATCTGCTCGTAGATGTCCACATTTCTACAGCTGATCCTTAGCTGTGCCTGCACAGCCTCTTGTGCCCACAGTGCCAGGAGACCCAACATCTCCTCACTACACCAAGCTTGAGTGTGTAACTGGCATGGTCAGCTGGGCAGTTGCACACAACAATGGAGAGCTGCTAGGTGTACTCGCCAAGATGGACAAACAGGAAACATTTCAGAAATTTGCTGGGCTTTAAAGGGGAGGTAGGCCTTCTGGCCTCTGTGACCCCTGGGCAGTGGAGATCACAATTGTGCTCAGAGCGGTCAGTGTCAGGCATTGTGGGACAGCTTCTGAAGGACTGTTAAGGTCAACATAAAGAACGCAGTGCCTACACTTGAGCCATGGTTAATATCCTGAGGTTGAGGCAGCACAACGCCTGTCAGGGAGATGATGTTACTGCATCGCTGTAATGGGTCACTTGCATTGATGGGAGGCAAATTTAAGTGTAGACACATGCACAACTAGGCTGACGCAAAGCAGTTTACATCAACCTAACTTTGCAGTTTAGACCTGAGAAAGGGCTAACTTAAACGCCTTTAACACTGTAGTTTGGAGAACAAAGCCCTGTTTTCCCATACAAGTTTCCTGGAGACTTCTTTGCACTCAGAATCCTTTACTGAGGCAGAGAAAATTTCCATGCTCTTCGATAATTCCTGTTATTCTATTGGATGCTTGGTCCTTCTATTAAGGGCCTCTCTACTCAAGAATGAGTGTTGTAACTTGTGCACTGAAGAGTTATCATTTTCCTCCAATTGTAGAAATTTGGGATATTTTGCTAAGAGTCCACCTAAAAGAAAAGGCCTTGTGCTAAAGCTCTTCTATAACGATAAACAGTAGCAGGACACCCGCTTACAACATAATTAACATTTGTTAAAATTTGGATGGGACCACAACTGCACTTGATCCCACTTACATCATGGATAGGTACTGCCCACTCTGCTAATTTTAGTAGTGTCAGGTCAGAAGAAAACTGTGCTGTAACGAACCTGAGCCAGCTATCTTTTTAGTACACATTGGACCTGAATGGATGAAAAGAAAAAAAGTAATGTTAATCGGGATGAGGGGAAGAAATAAAAGTGAAGCAGATGGCAAAGTGAATTAGTTTTCCCCCCCAGAAGATAAGCAGGATTTGAAGCACTCTAGATTTTGTGCTACTACTCCCCAATGCAAATTTCACATTTTCCAGTAGCATTTTATATCAAAAATTAATTTCTTTTTATTTTAAACTTGCTAGTGACTTGAAATACAAATCTGGGGAAAGGGCAGGAGACAGTCTACTGTGCGGTATCCTACACTAGGATGTGAAATGCACTCTGATTGTGGTTGGCTTTTTCCTCCCACTGTTAGCAATGGAACCACAAAAATCTAAGTTAATATTTTATTGGGAAGGGTACTACAAAAGCAGTAAACCCTGTTCGGCTCGAAATCACTGAACTAGTAATTAATTCAGGCGAGAAAGTGAAATCTATTCATCTAAAGTACTCTGTATCTCTAATAATCCTAAAGCCTTGCTGAATTACTCATGCTACTATTTACTTACTATCCCAATTAGTGCTTCTGATGCTTCAGTAATAAGCTTTTAAGATAACCAGATATAGAGAATTGTTTGCACATTTTTAAAAAAGCAACAAAGCACTCAGTCAGCACTGCTATGTCTTCTGATGTGCAGTTTTGATGCATGTTGTCGAAGCTGTATGGACTTACCTACTTCGTGGACAGATAGGCAACTGCTCTCTTTTGTTACAAGTCTGAAACCTCTGATGCTATATTCATGGTTGGCATTGTGGGAAACTAGAATTGGATAAAATGTCGTGGATGCACGTGCAAAGAGAGTTTTTTCCCCAAACTGTACTGAATACACAAACAACTCCAAAAACTCTTATCCCACAAATGAATACACCTCTACCTCGATATAACACGACCCGATACAACACAAATTCGTATATAACGCGGTAAAGCAGGGCTCCGGGGGGCGGCAGGCGCTGCGCACTCCGGTAGATCAAAGCAAGTTCAATATAATGTGGTTTCACCTATAACGCGGTAAGATTTTTTGGCTCCCGAGGACAGTGTTATATCGAGGTAGAGGTGTAGTTATATTCACAAATACCTATAATCTTTTGAACAATAAATAACCCCATCATAATTCCTCTACTACTGCGCAGTCACAGCCATAGAGATGGTTCAAACTGCTGCATTTGAATCCGAGCTTTCCCAAATGTCCAAGGAGCTCAGTCAGTTTTAGTTTAGGGTGTTCCTAAAGCAACCATTTAAAATTAGAGAAAATTATTCCCATCGTGTAAATCAAGACTGTTTAAAAAAAAAATCAAATCAATGGTTATAACCTATTTAGGAAGGACTGAGTGAACTAAAGGGGAGGGGGAATGGTACTCTGTCAAAAAGGACAAAAATATCTGTTTCCAAGTTGCTGATAACTTGGAAGAAAATGATCTCGAATGCTTATGGATTCTCCTACCAGAAAAAAAAAGCACAACGTGGGGTATTAGTTGGCATCTCCCATGTGCCGAAAGAAAAACCATCAGGCAGCAAGTCCACAAACAACTTTACTGTGCATTAAACCAATGCCACGCCTTTCTACCCCCTACACAGTAGATGAACTGGACACAGGTCTCTCCCACACTAAGTGTGGGAAAAGAGCAGCAATGGATGAAATATATCCAGAATTTCTGAAGGTTCTTGGTCCGAAGGCAAGAAGGTGGCTGGCAAACTTTTTCACCAACATCATCCACTCTTCTGGCATAATACTGAAGGAGTGGAACGTAGCCAAAATCATTCATTGTTGAATCTGCCACCAAATCATGGAGATCGGACAGAGGCTTTCCAAATGGATCAGTTTTTAGCACCTGCCCTATTCAATCTCAATACCAGTGTGGATGTGTCCCTAAATGCACTCCCCTCCCCACAAGAGACACATCCGTCACTATGGTAATAGTAGGGGGGTTGGATAAATGGAACATCTGCACAGACATTGTGAGGGTTCTTCCACCAATTGAGGGAATCTTGTATTTGATGAGGGACTGATACCAGACTGTCCAGAATGTCTGTTCAGCATGTAAACCACCCTGAGCCACCACTGGAAGCAGCAAAGGCGTGTTACCATGGCGCATTACAAAGCTGCTCTGTGTCCCAGTAGCTGAAGACAATTTCTTGTTGATTGCTGTGGACTTACTTGATTTTTTTAAATAAAGTTTGAAACTGCAGTGAACCTGTCCATGTGAAGGTAAGCTGTAGCTGTTACTGTGTATAAGGTGATCCCTATGATTCCAAGTGGACATTTCAATGTTGAGCTGGATATCTAACCGGTGGAACCGGGACAATGATATGTTTATGGTAGAGAGAACCTGATAATTCCAGCCCTTGAGAGCCAATCATCTAGGTATGGAAAAACTATCCCGTTGACAAAGTGGCGACCACTGCCAAAACTGTCAAAGAATACCCTCAGACCAAAGGAAAGGCAAAAAGGAAGTACGTGTTACTGGAAGTGATCCCAAATCAACCAGAAAATGAAGGAATCTCTTTGTGAGCAGGATGAAGCACAACATGAAAGTATGCGTCCCTGTCTGTAGAGGACCAAAAAACCCAATCCTCTTGATCCAATGATGAAATTATAGCTGCAAGCATCACCATCCTAAATTACTGTATCTTCAAACGTTGTTTATGAGTCTTAGATTTAGAATCTTTTGGGGGACCAGAAAATACTTGGGAGTAAAATCCCTTCTCCCTATGCCGAGCTGGAACTGGTTCTATGGCTCCTAAATGTAAAGGGGAAGCAATTTCCTGTTTCAGCAAGTGTTCATGAGAGGGGTCCCTGAAGAAGGACAGGGATGGGAGGTAGGAGAGAGAAGTAAAATGAATGGCATAACCTGACCTTATAATCTCCAAAATCTATTTGTCAGATGTGATTTGCTCCCATGCAGACTGAAGGTGAGAGAGATGATACCCAAAGGGAGAGAGGCAGGTATACTGGCGCAGCTGGAGATCAGAGAAGTGGGGTTGTTTCAGACTCTCAACCAAGCCATCAAATTGATGTTTTGATTATGAGGATTGGTGAGTGGTCGAAGTGGAGGTAGTGTGTGCCTTCTTTCTTTGAAACATTGGTTTCTTTCTAGATGTCTCAGAATATTGGGTGGGCTGGGCAATCTCTGTGCAGTTTGGGACCTACTAAATTGTTTACCTGCAGGTCTATAAATCCCAAGTGATCGCAAAATGGTCCTCCAATCCTTTTAGGTGTGCAATGATTCACCAGTAATCTCAGCAAAGAGTTTTAGACAATCAAAAGGGAGGTCCTCAGCAGTATTTTAGACTTGTCTAGGGAACCCAGAAAACCAGAGGCAGATTGCCTGACGCATAACGACTGCCAAGGAGATGGAGTGTGCTACAGTGTCAGCCTCATCTAGGAAGGCCTGTAATGATATTCTAGCCAGTACCTAACCCTCCGCTATTATGCCATGGAACGGTTTGCAATGTTCTGCTGAAAGGTGTCCAATTCATGTGGTGAACTTGGAATGGTTGATGTGATTAGTATTACCAAGCTCTTATAGTGCAATTTGCATTCCTAAACTATAAGGTTACAGAGAGAACTCTTACGGCCAAAAAGGTCAAGGTGTTTTTGGTCCTTGTCATATGTGGTTGATTTAGAGTGTTGCTGTCTGCCACGTCCATTTACCACTTTAACAACCAGCAAGTTAGACACAGGATGCAAAAATAAAAACTCAGTTCTTGGCTGGGACATAATACTCCTTATTATCGATGGTACAGTTGCTGGGGTCTGCCAGATGGTCCTGGCAGAATCTAGGAAGGCCTCATTAATGGCCATGGCTACTCAAGCAAAAGGTGTCATTTGCAAAATGTCCAAGAGCTTGTGCTGCAACTCCTGGACCTCCTTGAGGGGAATTTCCAATGAACCTGCTACACATTTTATTAGCTTCTGAAATTGTTTGAAGTCATTGGCCAAAGAAGGTGGAGGAGACATAACCTCATGCAGGGAAGATGAGGAGATATTAGTTAGTGGAGTAGCCTCCTTGACTGCTCTGGCCTCTTGCTCCTCAAAGGTTTTCTCCTGTAGTTGAGGTTGCGGAGAAGAAACAGATAGAGTAGGGGACTGCCTCCACTGGTGGTTCCAAGGAGAAAGGCTAGTAGCTCATGAGAACTGTTGTCAGTAGGCAGCCCAAGGGTTCCAATATGGCTACTCAGGAAGACCACAGGGTATAGGGGATGGCATCCACTGCTGCTCATACCATTTAGGAGCAGCCCTGGTTTGTCTCTCACATGAACCATCACAATGACAGATGACAATTTCCTAACTCAAAGAGTGTGGCATGCAACACAGCGGAACTCTATATTAGACCTTCTCTTGACAGATGAAGAGGAACTCATCACAGAACTAAAAATTAATGTTAGCTTAGATACAAGTGATCATGATCACATTAATAATGTGCAAACAGAATGAAGTCCAAACCAGCAATATACACATTTGGTGCTTTAAAGGGCCAATTTCACAAAACTGAAAACAATTATGAGCCAAATCAACTGGGAGGAAGAATTTAAAACAGAAAAATGTGAATAATTGGGAACCATTTAAGAACACTTTATTGGATACCCAAAAAGCTACAATCGAGGAAGGTTAAAAACAAAACAAAAAACAAACACACAGATGTGGTTTGGAGGGGAAGTGAAGGCAGCTATAAAAAATAAAAATCTCAATATAACAAACGGAAGAAAAGAAGTCAAGAATAATGGATATAAATCAGAAGCTAGGAATTGTAGAAAATTGATAATGGAGGCAAAGGGTCACAAGGAGAAATCTATGGCCAGCAGAGTTATGGGCAATAAGAAGGAGTAGTTTTAAGTACACTAGGAACAAAAAGAATCTTAATGGTATTGGTCCATTACTAGCTGGGAATGGTAGAATTATCAATAATAATGCAGAAAAGGCAGAAGTGTTTATTAAATATTTCTGTTCTGTATTTGGGGGGAAAAGCAGATGACAGTCATATTCTTTCCATTCTACTAGTATCTCATGAGGATGTTAAACAGCAGCTACTAAAATCAGAAGGTCTGGTTAACTTGCAACCAAGAGTTTTAAAGAAACTGGATGGGAAGACTTGCTGGACTGTTAATGTTGGTTTTCAATAAGTCTTGGAACACTGGGAAAGTTACAGAAGCCTGAAAGAAAGTTAATGTTATGCCAATCTTTCAAAAGGGTAAATGGGATGACCCAGGTAACTGTAGGCCTGTCAGTCTGACATTGATCCTGAGCAAGATAATGTAGTGGCTGATGTGGGCCTTGGTTAATAAAGAATTAAACAAGGGTAATATAATTAATGCCAATTAACATGGTTTTATGGAAAATGGAACCTGTCTAACTTTTTTTTTTTTTTTATGAGATTACAACTTTGGTTGATAAAGGGAATAGTGTTGACATAATACACTGACTTCTATAAGGCATTTGACTTAGTACCAACATGACATTTTAATTAAAAAAATAGAAAGATATAAAATGAACATAGCATATATTAAATAGATGAAAAGCTGGCTAACTGTAAATAGGGAGTCAACATTGTGTACTTCCAGTGGGGTCCCACAGGGGTCAGTTCTTGGCACTACTGTATTTAACATTTTTATCAATGACCTGGAAGAAAACACAAAATCATCATTGATAACGTTTGCAGATTACACAAAAATTGGGGGAGTGGTAAATAATGAAAAGGTCATGTCACTGTACAGAGCGATATCAAACCAGGTGTGTTTTAATATGGCTAAACGTAAATGTATACATTTAGGAACAATGAACATAGGCCATACTAACAGGATGGGGGACTCTATCCTGGCAAGCCGTGACTCTGAAGATGATTTGGGGGGGGGGTAGGGGCGGAGGGAAATAATCAGCTGAACATAAACTCCCAGTGCAAAATGCTGTGGCCTAAAGGGCTAATGCAATCCCGGGGTGCATAAACAGGAATCTCAAATAGAAACAGAGAGGTTATTTTATCTCCTCTGTATTTGGCATTGGCGCAGCCACTGCAGGCATATATTATGTCCAGTTCTGGTGTCCACAATTCAGGAAGGATGCTGATAAATTGGGGAGGGTTCAAAGAGGAACCATGCGAATCATTAAAGGACTAGAAAACATACCTCACAGTCATAGACTAGAGAAGCTCGATTCATTTAGATTCGCAAAGAGAAGGGTAAGGGGTGACAGTTTGTAAGTACCTACATGAAGAATATTTACCGGTAATAACAGGCTCTTCAATCTAGCAGAGAAAGGTATAACACAATCCAATGGCTGGAAATAGAAACTAGACAATCCAGATTGGAAATAAGGCATACATTTTTATTAGTGAGTAATTAACCCTGGAACAACTTACCAAGGGTCCTGGTGGATTACCCATCATTGACCATCTTTAAATCAAGACTGGATTTTTTAATATAAAAGATCTGCTCTAGGAATTATTTTGGGGAAGTTCTATGGCCTGTTATACAGGAGGTCAGAGTCACACCAGGAAATCACAATGGTCCCTTCTTGCTGTGACACCTATGAAACTACAAGAGAGAATGTATGTATGTATGTATGTATTAAAAAAACAGACCTAACCTATTTTTAGATTAACATTCCTACTACTACAGTAGCTAAAGTTGTGTTATTCTGTTACTATTAATGCCTTGTATTTATAAAAGTTTTCAACATGCCTAGAAGAGTGTTTAACAAACATCAATTGAGAAAAAATTCCCCAAGTATGAATTTATGCCTGTTATCAAAAGTTCTCTACAGCCTCACCCATTTTCTTCCTCTGCGAATGTTTTGTTTTTGTTTATCTAAATGCAGTGTTATGACTCCAAAACCCACTGCAGACCAGTAATAATGTGCACACTATGTTATATTTTTACTGTACAGATTGCAGGCTTTGACTTGACAGACTCCATATCACTGCAGCCTTAAATATCAGCATATGTAGGTACAATGACCATCAGCTATTTGAGTATAAAACCAGAAATTAATAAGAACAGAGGAGAGCGTGCACAGAGGACAAGGGAATAAAAGCAAAACTTACCCTCACCTTGAATTCTATTATTTTAAAAAAAGCTTCCAAAGGGAAATTTGTTTTCAAAGGAAAAATAGCTTGGAATAGATTCAGCATCCCAGGCCTAGCAAAAAGCCAGCGGCACTGCATTGACATTAAAACAGTCTTCACCATGAACAAGCAAGAAAGGAATAAGTACCATCGGAAAAAATCTCTGCAGCTCTACCTGATGAACAGTCTCAGGAGCATTACAGCGGGCTTTGGGAAACCACTTGCAGGAAAAGCAAAGCAGCTTTAACTTTCCTTCATGTGTCTGGCAAGAATTTGTTGCCTATTGTGTATAAGCACAACTACAAAGAGTATTTTAGAAAGTAGATACACAGGACATTAGGATGTTTATGCACATACTTACAAGTTTCAAAATATCAACAAACTTATCTGATGTTACTAGTGAACAGAGAACATGTGTAAACACACACATACACACTTTACAACCAAATGCTGCATTGATAATGTGCAGTGAAGCTAGAAATCAATTTTTGCACTGCTGTTGTGCAATTGCTTGCATAAAAAGCCTTCTGCTACACATTGTCTGCCTCTGTGAAGTTGGTCCCAATTATGGGGACAATTCTCCTCACATGCTAATTTTACACTGATTTAACACCACTATCTTCAGTGGAATCACTCCTGATTTACACTCGTTTAGGTGAAAGGAGGAGAAAAACCCATTACTACTATAGTTTATCCATGACAAAATGAGATATTAACTCCAGAACTCTGATAATTAACTTCAAAAAGTATGAGCATTTTCCTTCTATCATGCTGCCTGAATATCTGAGTCTTGACATATTAACCTACAGTCCTTTGCAATTACAGGTAGTGTTGCAATGAACTATTAGGCTCCTGCCTGTTTTGCCCAAAGAAAGCACTAATATTTACATAATTTTGCCTTTGCTAAAAAAGAGTCTTTGTATAACCTAGCAAAGGTTACCAAAGTGAAAGATTCGTTATAGTAAATTCAAGGGCTAATTTGCATATGTATAATTATGCTATAGTTACATTTGAATCTGTACACTCCATGTAAACACACAATCATCCCAAAGAAGGGGATTTTAAGGACTGAATAAGACATCCTTTGTTTTCAAACTGGCATTTATATATGGACACTCCCCGGGTTACGCAAGACCCGACTTATGCAAATTTGCATTTTGGGAAAAAGGTCCATAAGCCAGAAATAAGATTTTCGAGTTGCAGAAATTTTGGCATAATGTACACGTATACATTTCCGACTTACGCAAGGCTTTCCGGAACGGAATGATTGCATAAGTCAGGGGGTGTCTGTACTAGACTTTATTCCACACACTGACAAAAGTTCTAGAACTTAGATCATAGACCGGAAAAGATCTCAGGTTACATATTTATTTGATAAAATGAAGAAGAATAATGATACCCATGGGAAAGGAATTGGAATTAGAATAAGACACTTCACTGGAGTAAGAAAGAAAGAAAAAGAAAAAACTATCAAGAAATTCCACTGGGAACAAGAGAAAAATCCATTTGTTAAGCCTAAGAAGCTGCTTCAAATATCAGTTTATGATGAAATGCAACCCACGGTTAAATGTAACATTTTGCTTAGAAGTGGAGGCCGATTTGATTCAAGATAATGAAATGTGGCAATTGGGATAATCAAACAAAGTAGAAACCTATTTCTTCTTTATTCAGAGTTTAGAAATATTATTTGACTAAGACATCTTTGATAGATCTGGCAAAACATCTTGCTGCCCAGGTCTCCTATAAATGTCTCCCCTGAGAAGCATATTAAAATCTTACTATAACTATTTGAAGTGTATTATTTATTTGTCACACAGGCCTTAAACGGATAATGTAAAATGTAAATCACAGTTGTAAAGTCTATCAATTCCTTCTGTACCAAAAGCAGACCTTATGTTCGCCTTTATATACATTTAAAATATATGAAGTCAGATATTTCATTGCAATCTTCATATAAAAATAGGCATTTCAAGTTCTGCACTAATCCAGTTTTAACAGGAAAAGCATAAGGAAATTTTCTGGTGTGGGGTGGAGATCAGTGCTTAATTTGTAATGAAAGAGGTGCTCAAGCCATTTTTTACTTTCATAACTGACATGGCAAGCCCAGAGGTGCCGGGGCTATGAACTGCCAAGCCTAGAGGTGCCAGGGCTCAGCCCTGGCAAGCTATGGCACAAATTAAGCGGAGGTGGAGGGTGACGGATGGTTAGTAGAAGGAATCTGATCAGTATAAAAGGCATGAGTAAGCAAAACTGTAGATTTACCATTAGACAACTACTTTTATGAAGACATTAGGGAGGTGTGCTATTTTAAGTCTGAAGAGGCATGAGAAAAACCAGACCAACAGTAAGTAGGTTGAATAATTATTCAGCACTCAAAACACTTTCCTTCCTTAAATTATACCTGGTCAGCGCTCTAAAATATACCTTTCACCTAAAAATACATAGTGACACTTCAGACAACACTTTACACATTTCTGCATGAAGAAAATCCTTGTTGAGTAGACCATGATGCATACTCTCTATGAACACACACTAAAAATCTTCATTTTCTGTTATGAAAGGAAGAAGATAGTCATATGGTATACAGCAAGTTGGTATGAATATCTCTCTTCACATACTCCAATCACTACACAACTCATCACTACTACCTAAGATCCACAAACCTGGAAATCCTGGACGCCCCATCATCTCAGGCATTGGCACTCTCACTGAAGGACTGTCTGGATATGTGGACTCCCTACTCAGACCCTACGCCACCAGCACTCCCAGCTATCTCCGTGACACCACAGATTTCCTGAGAAAACTACAATGCATTGGTGACCTCCCAGAAAACACCATCCTAGCCACCATGGATGTAGAGGCTCTCTACACAAACATCCCACACACAGATGGAATACAAGCTGTCAGGAACAGTATCCCTGATGATGACACAGCACAACTTATTGCTGAGCTCTGTGACTTTATCCTCACGCACAATTATTTCAAATTTGGTGACAATATATATCTCCAGACCAGTGGCACCGGTATG
Organism: Chrysemys picta bellii; assembly: GCF_011386835.1. Taxonomy (NCBI): domain Eukaryota; kingdom Metazoa; phylum Chordata; order Testudines; family Emydidae; genus Chrysemys; species Chrysemys picta. Next base: position 64,767,186 of record NC_088797.1, on the reverse strand, counting down.
GGCACCCGCATGGCCCCACAATATGCCAACATTTTTATGGATGACCTGGAACAATGCTTCCTCAGCTCTCGTCCACTCATGCCCCTTCTCTACCTACACTACATTGATGACATCTTCATCAGCTGGACCCATGGGAAGGAGACCCTAGAAGAATTCCACCATGATTTCAACAACTTCCACCCAACCTCAGCCTGGACCAATCTACACGGGAGGTCCACTTCCTAGACACCACTGTACAAATAAGCGACGGCCACATTAACACCACCCTATACCGAAAACCCACCGACCGCTACGCCTACCTTCATGCCTCCAGCTTCCACCCCGGTCACACCACACGATCCATAGTCTACAGCCAAGCACTGAGGTACAATCGCATCTGCTCCAACCCCTCAGACAGAGACCAACACCTACAAGATCTTCACCAAGCATTCTCAAAACTACGATACCCACACAAGGAAATAAAGAAACAAATCAACAGAGCCAGACGTGTATCCAGAAGCCTCCTGCTACAAGACAGGCCCAAAAAAGAAACCAACAGAACTCCACTGGCCATCACCTACAGTCCTCAGCTTAAACCTCTCCAACGCATCATCAGTGATCTACAACCCATCCTGTACAATGATCCCTCACTTTCATAGACCTTGGGAGGCAGGCCAGTCCTCGCCCACAGACAACCCGCCAACCTTAAGCATATTCTCACCAGCAACCACGCACAGCATCATAACAACTCTAACTCAGGAACCAACCCATGCAACAAACCTCGATGCCAGCTCTGCCCACATATCTACACCAGCAACACCATCACAGGACCTAACCAGATCAGCTACAACATCACCGGCTCATTCACCTGCACGTCCACTAATGTTATATATGCCATCATATGCCAGCAATGCCCCTCTGCTATGTACATTGGCCAAACTGGACAGTCACTATGCAAGAGGATAAATGGACACAAGTCAGATATCAGGAATGGCAATATACAAAAACCTGTAGGAGAACACTTCAACCTCCCTGGCCACACAATAGCAGATGTAAAGGTAGCCATCTTACAGCAAAAAAACTTCAGGACCAGACTCCAAAGAGAAACTGCTGAGCTCCAGTTCATTTGCAAATTTGACACCATCAGATCAGGATTAAACAAAGACTGTGAATGGCTAGCCAACTACAGAAGCAGTTTCTCCTCCCTTGGTGTTCACACCTCAACTGCTAGCAGAGCACCTCACCCTCCCTGATTGAACTAACCTCGTTATCTCCATACTGATTTATACCTGCCTCTGGAGATTTCCATTACTTGCATCTGAAGAAGTGAGGTTCTTACCCACGAAAGCTTATGCTCCCAATACTTCTGTTAGTCTTAAAGGTGCCACAGGACCCTCTGTTGCTTTTTACAGATTCAGACTAACACGGCTACCCCTCTGATACTACACAACTCATGTAATTCAAATGCATCTTTAAAGGTTTTGACAACTAGAGTTTAAAAAAGGTCTCTTTGGAATTAAGTTTTAAATGATCTCTTGATCTTTACAGAATATAGTTTATCTTTGGAAAAAAAACTAGGGCTGTCGATTAATCGCAGTTAACTTAAAAAAATAAATTGCGATAAAATATATTTGTGGATGTTTTTCTACATTTTCAAATATATTGATTTCAATTAGAACACAGAATACAGTGCTCACTTTATATTTTTTATTACAAATATTTGCACTGTAAAAACGATAAAAGAAATAGTATCAGGTGAATTGAAAAATAAAAGTACTGTAATGTAATCTCTTTATATTGAAAATGCAATTTACAAATGCAGATAATTTCACTCAAAAACAAAACAATGTCAAAAACTTTAGAGCCTATAAGTCCACTCAGTCCTACTTCTTGTACAGTCAACCGCTAAGACAAACAAGTTCGTTTACATTTATGGGAGATAATGCTGGCAGCTTCTTATTTACAATGTCACCTGAAAGTGAGAACAGGTATTCGCATGGCACTTTTGTAGCGGCACTGCAAGGCATTTATGTGCCAGTTCTGTTAAACATTTGTATGCCCCTTTGTGCTTCAGCCACCATTCCAGAAGACATGCTTCCATGCTGATGATGCTCATTAAAAAAATAATGCATTAATTAAATTTGTGACTGAACTCCTTGGGGGAGAATTGTAGGTCTCCTGCTCTGTTTTCCCACATTCTGCCATATATTTCATGTTATAGCAGTCTTGGATGATGACCCAGAACATATTGTTCATTTTAAGAACACTTTCACTGCAGATTTGACAAAACACAAAGAAGGTACCAATATGAGATAAAGCACTCGACCCAAGATTTAAGAATCTGAAGTGCCTTCCAAAATCTGAGAGGGACGAGGTGTGGAGCATACTTTCAGAGATCTTAAAAGAGCAACACATCAGAAACTACAAAACCCAAATCACAAAAAAATCATTCTTCTGGTGAGATCTGACTCAGATGATAAAATGAACATGCATTGGTCTCCACTGTTTTATCAAGCAAAACCCATCAGCAGCATGGATGCATGTCCTCTGGTATGGTGGGTGAAGCATGAAAACATATGAATCTTTAGCGCATCTAGCATGTAAATATCTTGCAACACTGGCTACGACAGTGCCATGTGAATGCCTGTTCTCACTTTCAGGTGACATTGTGAAGAAGAAGCGGGCAGCATGATCTCCTGAAAATGTAAACAAACTTGTTTGTCTGAGCGATTGGCTGAATAAGAAATAGGACTGAATGGACTAGGCTCTAAAGTTTTACATGGTTTTGATTTTGAATGCAGGTTATTTTGAACATAATTCTACATTTGTAAGTTCGACTTTCATGATAAAGAGATTGCACTTCTAATGGGGGAATTGAAAAATGCTATTTCTTTTGTTTTTTACAGTGCAAATATTTGTAATAAAAATATAAAGTGAGCAGTGTACACTTTGTATTCCATTGTAACTGAAATAAATATATTTAAATATTTTTTGATTATTTTACATTTTCAAATAAATTGTATATTATTGTTTAACATCGCAATGAATTTAATACGATTAATTCTTTTAATCACTTGACAGCCCTAAAAAAAAAAAAACCTGTATATTTCTAAAGACTTTATGAAATCGTAGAGAGCAGCAAACATTATACAGCTTGATTTACCTTGACTTGCAAATTGATAACATCAATGCTTGCAAGTTTTAAATTTAGGTTTTTTTATTTTGTTTAATTTGTCAATGCTGTGGTATCAGGAAACAAGGCCTTCCTTCCTACAGAGAGGCGAATCACCACCCAAGAGGCATTACATATGTATTCCATATGGTGAACTAGGCTCACACTTACTTCTAGAGACTGGATGGCTGATTTCTCATATTTTAAATGTGCCCTCTCATAACATCCTTGGCAAATCTCGAATCCTAATATAACCATATTCTTTATGAGACAGACTAGGAAACTGTGGCAAATGTCCATAATAGATGCTGTTTGGAAACAGAGCCAATCATTTTCACGATAAGCTCTTTGGGGCAGTCACCATACATATGCACAATGAAGCCCTAAGTCTCTGATGGGAGCCTGTGAATACTAAAGATGTCACCCACATATTAGTATCTTTAGGGAACACTGGAAACCAAATCTCAAAATTAATTATCTGAATAACGTCAGTTTCCCATAGAAGAATAACTTATCTGAAAGTCTAATTCCATCTGAACTCAAGTGAACATATACACATGATTCCAAAATGTAAAACATGGAAGGTAAAATAATTATAGTGAAGTAAGCTAACAAATCAAAATTACTACTAAATACACTTGCCAATACTGCCAAAAGCAGGTGGAAACCTACAGACAGCCTAATCAGAATCCATAAAAGTAAGCAACAGATAGCCAGAACCACCACTTTGTCATTGTCTCTATTAACATCTAAGGATTTTGATTTCTCTGACATTTGCCATGTGATTTATACCTTAAGTTCGGCTGCTCTGACTTCAGAGGAAGTCTTTCTAAAAATTAAGTAAACAATAAAAGCCTGAGCAGTAAACTCAGCTTCCTAAATAAGCCAAAATAAACCTCTGGTTGCTAATCCATTTCTACCCAAATTTCATTTTATTAGCAAGTAAGTGCTCACAGAAAAAATTAAAACAAGATTGAAAAAAGGGTAGCATTTAGTCAAACATTTGAGAAACCATTATTTCAATGGATTTAGTTAACTGCATGAATATTAGAGAAGCTTGTTTTTCTTTTTGTATTGAAAATATTGAACACGGTGGCTAAATAAAAAGAATTCTTGTCGTGTTGCTATGCTGTGTACCTGGAACCAGGCTGAACACCCTTTAGCATAGTCTTTGTCCACTCCAAATCCAGAATTAAACAACACTAGAGCAGCTGCTCAGTGACTGGTCTGCAGAATTCAATGAATGACAAAAGGTTACCTTAATTCAATGAGATAATCAGCACACATTTACCCACTACCAAGAGTTTTCTAACCATCTGCAAGGCGGCAGAGCTAACTGCCTAGAAAACAACTGGCAGCATGCTGACATGTCCTCAAGTCCCTCATGTCAATAAAAATTTATCTCTTAGCAACAGCTAAAAAGAAGCTGTACTTACAGAAATTTTAGAAGCATCATGAGCCAATGACTTCTTAGCACATGATGTTGATTGCTACTGATCCCTAAACAGATGTATAAAATATATTTTTACCAATGAGATTAGACATTCATAAACTATTTAACTTTTTCGTAAGAGATAACAAAGGGGTACACATAAAGGCACAGCCAACCTTATTTAAGGCTGCTACCCGTTCTCAATCATACCAGAAACAATGAGGCCAAACAAAAATGCATGTGACCTATTGAACAAGAAATCAATGATTGCTGCTCTAATTTCTATCATCAGCCTTACATTCAGCTAAAACATAGGCTTGTGCTGACCCAAACTGAAATGCCAAGTATGTTAAAAATACATACACGGGGGTCTTTTTTTCTTTTTCTTTTAAACTATGCAGTTTATACCCAAAAAGATTTTTCTTCCAAAATATTTTAAAGAGGAATTGGTAGATTAAAAACTACTTTAAGAAAAAACAAGTTTGTTACTAAATTTAAATTTAGTCTCTTCCAAAAAAAGTTATCTTTTGCCTATAAATATAGTAGTAAAAGATTTTCTATTAGATGCAAGACACATAAAACAAAAAATAAAATAAAATTTGGAGCCCAAAACTGTCTGAGGGTTCCTTTTAAAAAAAGGAAACTTCTAAAAATCATTGTGCCCATCGCTAAAGTCTTGATACCACTATCAAAATAGTCAGTGAATTAAAAAGGTGAACCACATGTAACACTAAGTTCAGATAACATGGCTCAAGAGAAGATATACAATTTTTTTCCCTTGAGAGACATTATTTTTCACTATATGTACTGAGTTTCATCTTTGCTTAAGAATTCCCTTTAAAATTTAAGTACACTGAAGTGCAGCATTGGGAGAGAAAACACTCTGGTCCTCAGAGGTTAGGTATAGAAACATGCCCCTCTTTTACCAGACGGCAAACTCTTTCTCCCTTTAGAAGCTGCATAAAACAAGTTAAACCTGGCACGTTCACTCAATGAAATCTGGGCATCCAGTGATTTTTGCCATAACATAACAGAGCTCCAGGCTGTCAGTGTCATTTTCTAAAATAAAACAAGTATAGAGCAAGTTTACCAACAGATTTGCACTCAAAGCCTCATTTTAAAAATTATCTGCACGAGTCTACTTTTATCATCCTGGTCTGTGGCTGCATATCAGCCACACTGAACATAGTTTTTTCCCTTTTTGGTCATTCCTCTTTATCAAACGGTATTTGTAATTACGGTATTGTTAAGTCTCTTTGAAAAGAGATTCAAAGCCAGACTTTACCAGCCTTACTCATATTGAATAGCCCCACTGATTACACAGAATAAGGTGTTATTCACCATGAATGGGGGAGAGAGGCCAGAATCTGTCTCCCTATTATTAAAAAGTCAAATTTATTTCAATATCCTCAGAGTTTTGTTCTAGGAGGTAGTCACATTTGGAGATTATTTACATCACTTGTTTGAAACAGTGATACGATACATGAACATATGTTGTACCCTGACTGGATTCTTTCCCAAGCACAGACAAATTTCCTAGTAGACCAAATCTTGGGTGACACTCACTTACCAATGATGGTAGTCTTTCAAAAGAAATTATTTCCATTCCTAATGTCTATGATTTTATTATATAGGACTGTAGGTTATAAGATGAACAGAAAACAGAGTTAAAATTCATTCTAGATCAGGGGTCGGCAACCTTTCAGAAGTGGTGTGCCGAGTCTTCATTTATTTACTCTAATTTAAGGTTTTGCGTGCCAGTAATACATTTTAACATTTTTAGAAGGTCTCCTTCTATAAGTCTACAATATATAACTAAACTATTATTGTATGTAAAGTAAATAAGGTTTTTAAAATATTCAAGAAGCTCCATTTAAAATTAAATTAAAATGCAGAGCCCTCACAGACCGCTGGCCAGGACCCGGGCAGCGTGAGTGCCCCTGAAAATCAGCTCGCGTGCCGCCTTTGGCATGCATGCCATAGGTTACCGACCCCTGTTCTAGATGCTTTAAGGTAAAATTCATCTGAAAAAGAAATCTGAAAATGAGGGTGGATAAAAATCAATGATTTAAAAAAAAAATCTGTTTTATTTAAAATGGATTTTTTTGATAAAATGCTTTTTGAGGAAAAAAGCAATCTAAAAGTTAAGTTTAATTAAGCTCCATGATGAGAGATCTTTGAGTTATAATGTAATAGGGATTATAAATTCTAATTGTAAAGTATGAGACAATATATTCATATAATGTTTAAGAAAAGTTTTGTAAACGAGTTCCAATAGTTCATGGATTAGGGACCCAATCATATGGGGTTCCACAGGCTTCTGTATAGATTAGAAAGATTAATCTAAATATCTACCCAATGGGACTCAGTGCTCAGTCTAGGAGATACCATCAGAGATGCTTAGTTTTGCAGTTCTCAAACTGTGGATTTGTGTCTCCAGAGATAACATGCTTGTTAACAGCTAAAATGTTTTTAAAATAAATGAATAAATAATGTATAGAGGTGAGAAATAACAGACCTCAACCTTATTGTCCCTCTGCACATTTGTGTATTGAGTGTCAATCCCTTACCTCTCTCTAAAAGTACAAAGTTTCACAAAGTTCAATGAACAGAAGATTTGATATTGAGGGCAGAATAGATCCGGACAAGGAGAAGAAGTCTGGAGATAAACGTGAGAAGTGAGGGACAGGCAGTAGAAACAAAAGTGAAACTGTTTGAGGAGTATATTCCAGAAGTCTTGAGGTCTTTGAATGTGGCCTTCACTGATTTGACATCCACCATACCATTCTCTCACTAGAAGGGAAAACCTATAATGGCAGCAAGCTGTAAAAGAGACACAGTTTGAGAATATTTTAATGAAGTTCCTCTACCTGTGGGTAAGACAGGCATGCATGCAAAATGCAAACAGTGCAACAAAGAAATGCAAGGCCTGGTCACCTGAATGAAACATCATCATGGGAAGTGTTCCTTCTCAGGAGGAAGCTGTGTTGAAGAAAGGAACATGTCTGAACATGAAGGATCTTCAGGTTGGTAACAACCAACAAGAATGCACTTTCTATGATTAAATCAAGTCTTCCTGACTAGTGATTTAAATTAGGGTTACCATATCTAATAAATAAAAAAAGAGGACCCTCCACGGGCCCTGGCCCCGCCCATTTCCCCACCCACCCCCAACCCCGCCCCAACTCCGCCCCTTCCCCGCCCTAACTCTGCCCCCTCCTCCCTCCCACTCCCAGCCACTCGAAAAGGGCTGCCCGAGCGCTACCGGCTTCACGGTTTGCCGGGCAGCCCCCAGATCCTGCGCCCCTGGCCGGCACTTCCCCAGTGCAGCTGGAGCCCGGGAGGGGAAGCGCCCAGTTGGGGGCGCAGGGTCTGGAGGCTGCCCGGCAAACCGTGAAGCCGGTAGCGCTTGGGCTTCGGGCAGCCCCTATGCCTCCGGACCCTGCGCCCCCGGCCGGGCACTTCCCCTCCCGGGCTCCGGCGGCGCAGGGTCTGGAGGCATGGGGGCTGCCCAAAGCCCGTAGCGCTCGGCTCTTAAACAGAACCAAAGAATCAGGGGAGGAGCAGAGCAGCCGCGGCCGGAGGCTCTGCTTCTCCCCTGACTCTTCGGCTCTGTTTAAGAGCTGAGCTGCCCGAACGCTACCGGCTTCGGGCAGCCCCCATGCCTCCGCACCCTGCGCCGCCGGAGCCCGGGAGGGGAAGTGCCCGGATGGCAGCTGGGGTCCAGAGGCAAGGGGGCTGCCTGAAGCCCATAGCGCTCGGGCAGCTCGGCTCTTAAACAGAGCCGAAGAGTCAGGAGAAGAGCAGGGCAGCCGCAGGAGGGGAAGTGCCCGGCCAGCATTTTCCCGGACATGTTCGGCTTTTTGGCAATTCCCCCCGGACGGGGGTTTGATTGCCGAAAAGCCGGACATGTCCAGGAAAAACCGGACATATGGTAACCCTATTTAAATCAAATCCACCCTGCTGGAAATTAATATTAAAGTGGGTGCTATGCAACCAGGGAGGGAATAAGGAACAACCTTGATTATCCAAACTTCATGAGAGATGATCAGGTACCCTAAAACTTTCAGGTATGCAAGGGTAATATAATGGAGGAACTAGAACTACTGGTGCAGGAAGTGAAACCAGATATTAGAGCAGTGGTGGGCAACCTGCGGCCCATCAGGATAAGGCACTGGCAGGCCACCAGACCGTTTGTTTATATTTGCATGGCCACCTGCAGCTCCCAGTGGCCATGGTTCGCTGTTCCTGGCTAAAAGGAGCTGAAGGAACCAGCGCAGGCCTGCCCAATCTAGGCATAGCCCAACACCTAAACAGTTTTTAAATGAGGCTACTTAAGAGCTTAGGGCCAGTGATAGGGTGGCTAATGGGAACAAGGGTATGGATGTAGAAATTACCACATCCAAGGTGGAAATCAAACTCAAACAGCTTAATAGGACTAAATCAGAGGGCCTGGACAATCTCCATCCAAGAATATTAAAGGAACTGGCAGATGAAGTTGTAAGACCAATAGCAAGGATTTTAATGAATCTGTAAATTCGTGGGTCGTACCCTATGATTGGAGAATTGCTAATATATTGTAAAAGTGATCAAGGAAACCACAGGCCTGTTAGTTTGACTTCAATTGTATACAAGGTCTTGGAACAGATTTTGAAAGAAAAAGTAGTTAAGGGCATAGACATTAACAGTAATTGGGATAAATACAACATGGTTTTACAAAAGGTAGATCATTCCAGACCAACCTTATCTCCTTCTCGGAGAAGACCAAAAAAAAAAAAAAAAAAAAATCAGTTAAGACAAAGGAAACACTGTAGATCTAATCTACCTGGATTTCAGTAAGGCATCTGATACAGTGCCACATGGAAAATTATTAGTTAAATTGGAAAAGATGGGGATTAATATGAGAACTAAAAGGTGAATAAGGAACTGGCTAAAGGGGAGACTACAGCAGGTCATACTGAAAGGTGAACTGTCAGGTTCAAGGGAGATTACTAGTGGAGCTCCTCAGGGATTGGTCTTGGGACCAATCATGTAACAGTTTCATTTGTGACCATGGCACAAGAAGTGGGGGTGTGCTAATAAAATCTGAGGACGACACGAAGTTGGGAGGTATTGCCAATACAGAGGAAGACTGGAACATCATACCAGATCTGCATGACCTTGTAAACTAGAGTAATAGAAATGGGATGAAATTTAATAGTGCGAAGTGCAAGGTCATGCATTTACAGACTAACAAGAATTTTTGCTATAACCTGAGAATGTATCCGGTGGAAGTTACAGAGGAGGAGAAAGATCCGGGTGTATTGGTTGATTACAGGATTCCTATGAGCCACCAATGTGATGTGGCCATGAAAAAAGCTAATGCAGTTCTAGTATGCATGAGGCAAGGTATTTCCCATAGAGACAGGGAAGTGTACGTACCATTATACAAGGCACTTGGTGAGACCTCATCTGGAATACGCTGTGTAATTCTGGTCTCCCATGATTAAGAAAGATGAATTCAAACTGGAACAGGTGCAGAAAAGGGCTACTAGGATAATCTAAAGAAAAGAAAACCTACCTTATGAGAGGAGATTCAAAGAGCTTGGCTTGTTAAGCCTAAGCTAAACGAGGGCGAGGGGAGATATGATTGCTCTCTATAAATACATCAGAGGGATAAATACCAGGGAGGGAGAGGAGTTAAGTTAAGCACCAATATGGACACAAGAAAAAATTAATATAAACTCGTCACCAACAAGTTTAGGCTTGAAATCAGACAAAGGTTTTTAACTATCAGAGGAGTGAAGTTCTGGAACAGCCTTTCAAGGGGAGCAGTGGAGGCAAAAAACCTAACTGGCTTCAAGACTGAGCTTGATAAGTTTATGGAGGTAGTGACAAGCTGCCAAAATCTTAACAACCAGTTCCCTCCTTACCCCATGAGGGGGTCGTGGCCTGCCCCCCGGGGGTCGTGGCCCATCCAACCCCCCGCGTTCCTTGACACACACACCCCAGAACCCCTGCCACATCCACCCCCGTTCCCTGTCCCGACTGCCCCCCGTCGCCCCATCCAACCCCTCCTCTCATTCCTGATGGCCCTCCGGGACCCCTGCCCTATCCAACCACCCCTTCTCTCTGTCCCCTGACTGCCCCTAGAACCCCTGCCCCTGACTGCCTCCCACTGCCCCATCCAACCCCTGCTCCTTCCTGACTGCCCCCCCAGGACCCTTGCCCCCATTCAATCCCCCTGTTCCCTGCCCTCTGACCGCCCCAACCCCTATCCACAAACCCCACCCCCCCAAACTCCCCTGCCCTCTATCCAACACCCCCTCCCTGCTCTCTGACCGCGCTGCCTGGAGCCGGGCCGGGCCGAGCTCGCAGCGCCTGGAGCCGGGCCGGGCCGAGCTCGCAGCGCCTGGAGCCCAGAACATGCACCGGCGGCAGGGCGAGCTGAAGCTGTGGGGGGGGGGGGAAAATGGTCGGCGACTAGCCTCCCCAGCCGGGAGCTCAGGGGCCGGGCAGGAGGGTCTTGTGGGCCACCGTACTGGGTGCCCAGCCCGCCCCATCCCTAAGAGCCAGAGGGACCTGCCGGGGGTGAGGTGGGGAGTCCCAGCGGTGCTTACCTGGGGCAGCTCCCGGGAAGCATCTGGCAGGTCCCTCTGGCTCCTAGGGGCGGGGTAGCGTAGCTGGGGGGGGGGGGGGAGAACAGGGGGTTACCTACCGCGGCACGTGGCCCTCCTCGCGCCCCCTGCCCCAGCTCACCTCCGCTCCATCTGCTTGGGCCTGAGCGTGAAGCCGCTGCTTGCTTCTCAGCCCTCACAGGCTTCCCGCGCGAACAGCTGATTCGCGGGAAGCGGGGGGGAGAGGAGAAGCGGGGTGGAGCGTTCAGGGGAGGAGGCAGAGTGGAGGTGAGCTGGGGCCAGGGGCGGGGAGCTGCCAGAGCTTTACCGGTTAAATTTAAAAGCTCTTTTAGAACCAGTTGTCCCGCGCAGGACAACAGGTTCTAAAAGGGCGTCTAAATTTAACAACCGGTTCCCGCAAACCAGCTCCAGCTCACCACTGTATGGAGGGGATGGTATAACGAGACTGCCTACAATGGCATGTAGCTGATCTGCAACTGCTCACAGTAAATATCTCCAACGGCAGCTGAAAGGACACTAGATGGGGAGGATTTGGAGTTATTACCAAGAATTCTTTCCTATGTGTCTGGTGGGTCTCATCCACATGCTCAGAGTCTAACTGCTTGCCATATTTGGATCAAGAAGGAATTTTTCAGATTGGCAGAGACCCTTGGGGTTTTTGCATTACTTTGCAGCATGGGTCACTTGCAGGCTTAAACTAGTGTAAATCATAGAATCAGATTATTAGGGTTGGAAGGGACCTGAGGAGGTCATCTAGTCCAACCCCCTGCTCAAAGCAAGACCAATCCCCAACTAAATCCCTAAATGGCCCCCTCAAGGATTGAACTCACAACCCTGGGTTTAGTAAGCCAGCGCTCAAACCACTGAGCTATCCCCCCAGATGGTGGATTCTCTGTAACTTGAAGTCTTTAAACCATTATTTGACAACTTCAGTAACTCAGCCAGAGGTTATGGGTGTATTACAAGAGTGGTTGACTGAGGTTCTGCGGCCTGCAATGTGCAGGAGGTCAGATTAGATTATCACGGTGGTCCCTTCTGACCTTAAAGTCTATGAGATAACTGACTGGACAGCATGAAAGTAGCTGCAGTCAGCCCTGCATTATGAAGCGCTCTACAGAGTTCCTACGATCGACAAGACCAAACTTCTTATCATAAAGAGCTCCCATGATAGACTGCAGCTCTGTTGCTCACCCTTCCCTCTGCCCACCTGAACAGGTGCTCTACTCCTAGCAAACCTGACAGAATGAGGACACTGTTGCACCAAGGTTAGAAAAGAGAAGGGGCGGGGAAAAAGAGGGAGAACAGTACTCCTGCCCCCCCCCACCCCACCCTCCATAAAACACCCAAGCTACAGTAGAGCTCCTCTTTAGCTTGGGGACAGCTGGGCAAGAAGGAATCAGGAGGCTACTGCCCAAATTTGGGGGAGTCAGCCAACAGGTTTTAAAATCTGTGCATATTCAGAGAGCAGATTGCCGAGTCTATTGTCCAGCCTCCCATATTATCCAAAGGATTCAGGTATGCAAGACTTCAGGCAATCTGGATTCTACTATAATGGCAAAAGAAAACAGAGAGTGAGAGAGAGAATGTAGGAAGCAAACAAGGTCAACAGTTTGGCCTCTTATGATGATTACATTACAAAGCAATGCATCACAGAGGTTTATCAAAAAGCAGAGAGATGACTGACTCAAAGAGAGCAATGTCTAAATAGGGTGTTCAGTTCTTGGCACATTAAAACAGTAAGTATTCAGACAAGTTGTGATGAGTTCTTGTAAGGGTAACAATAGTGTTTAAGGGCTGATTGACCAAGGAAGATTAAATGACCTAAATACATATATAGCTGGTCAAAACTACTAAATGAGGTCATGTTAGGTTTCAGGGGTAGGGTAGCTCAGTGATTTGAGCACTGGCCTGCTAAACCCAGGGTTGTGAGTTCAATCCTTGAGGGGGGCCACTTAGGGATCTGGGGCAAAATCAGTAGTTGGTCCTGCTGGTGAAGGCAGGGGGCTAGACTCGTATGACCTTTCAAGGTCCCTTCCAGTTCTAGGAGATAAAATAAAATAAATTAATGGAGATATCCTAAGTATCTGGAGGGTTATAAACATAAAGGTGAGCTGAATTATTTATATTAGTACCAACTGATGTAACCGGGAGCTGTGGTATGAAACCAATAATAAAAATTTCACCACCAAAATCCAATTGGTTTACAGAGCAGTTTTACAAAAGGAATTTTTTTTTTTTAAAACACAAAAAGTATAATTGCTGGTAATATTTTTAATTCAGCTGGACAGAGCACTACAGGTTAATGACTTCAATGGGAGCTAAATCCTTATTGCAGGGCAAAATCTGACCAAATGAGCATCCTGCAGGAAATAATCCTGGCAAGTGTGCCGGATGACCAAATAGATCTTTTCTTCCTCTGTTTCAGTGTAGATGCTTCTCTTGTGAAGCATCAAAGAAATGTAGTTTTGAAGCAGTTTAACATGTTTTGCTAGTTAAGCTAGTCTTTCATATCCATGTTAAATTTTACCTGTTTGAAACATCATGCAATAGACATACTCCAGGAATTCACATGAAAATTGTTGGTTATAGCTAGGATTTCAGTGTAGAGACTTGTTCTGTTTGAATGCTCATGTATGCGAAGAGGCAGTGATTGGATTTATATCTGAAATGTTATCAGAGAAACGTCATTTTCTAACATTAGAAATCCATTTCTGCACAGCACCTTCTGCCCCTACTGTAACTGAATAGTACAAAACATGGGATCTGAAACGGCACAGAGTGTATATAGGTGATAGTAAAGAGTGACTGAAGTTTTAAAATGGTCAGTTGACAAACATGAAAACAAGATAACATAAGATAAATGTTATGTACAACTGTAAATTTGTTAAGCTCTTGTTCAGCTGAGCAGTAACTAACACATTAGTTACTAGTATGGAGGGTTCAAATCAATAAGCCAAATGGATGCAAAGACTAAATGTCAGTCACATACCAGTTCTGGTATGTCAATCGCTGAGAAATGTTTAGATGCACTAGCCTGTCTGCTACCAAATTTTGTTCCTGGTAATTTACTTATGGCGGGAGCTAACATTTAAAGTTGAGTAAAACTAAGTTATTTAACTTCTCAGTCTAAGTATACAAATACCCTCTCAATAGGGTAACTGTTTACGGAGATCAATATTTAATGACTTAAAGAAACCCACTTTGGTTATACAAGAAGGTTACACAAATTTAATCCATAGCAGATAGAACCCTGATCCTGCTAATTCTTACTTCCTTGAATAAAGGTTATTTGTGTGAATAGTCCAAATGCTTTTAACTGAACTATTTGTGTAAGAGAGTTCTGCAGGATCAGAGTCTAAGTTATATGTATTTCAAGTTTAGAAAAAAGTACTTGTCACAGAGAATCAAACTTTTTCAGACCAAATTCTGCTCTGTTGTGCAGGTGTAAACAGAGTAACCCATGTAATGGGGTGGAATGAAATCCAGCATGTGCAGTTACTTGAGAAGATTATACTAATTTTGTTCACATGAGCCCTCTAATACTCACACCTAAAACAAAAGTAAAGTGCGACTTACATACAGAAACTGACCAATGAGGTTGTCCTAAACGTATACCCCAAATTTAAAAAAAACATAGTGAGAGAACCAAAAGTGCCACTGAGGCTAAACAACAAAGTAAAAGAAGCAGTGAGAGACAAAAAGGCATCCTTTAAAAAGTGGAAGTTAAATCCCAGTGAAGAAAATAGAAAGGAGCATAAATTCTGTCACATGAAGCGTAAAAATATAATCGGGAAGGCCAAAAAAGAATTTGAAGAAAAGCTAGTCAAAGACTCAAAAAGTAATAGAAAAAATTTTTTTTAAGTCTATCAGAAGCAGGAAGCCTGCTAAACAACCAGTGGGGCCATGGACGATCAAGATGCTAAAGGAATACGCAAGGACAGTAAGGCCATTGCGGAGAAACTACATGAATTCTTCACATCAGTCTTCACAGCTGAGGATGTGAGGAGGATTCCCAAACCTGAGCCATTCTTTTTAGGCGACAAATCTGAGGAACTGCCCCAGATTGAGGTGTCGACAGAGATTTTGGAACACTGTTTGGAACGGATTAAACAAACAGTAATAAGTCACCAGGACCAGATGGTTTTCACCCAAGTGTTTTGAAGGAACTCAAATGTAAAATTGCAGAATTAACTGTAGTCTGTAACCTATCATTTAAATCAGCTTTTGTGCCAAATGACTGGAGGATAGCTAATGTGATGCCAATCTTTTAAAAAGGGCTCCAGAGGTGATCCCAGCAATTACAGGCTGGTGAGCCGGACTTCAGTACCGGGCAAACTGGTTGAAACCAGTAAAGAACAAATATTGTCAGACATAGATAAATATAATTTGTTGGGGGAAAGAGTCCACATGATTTTTGTAAAGGGAAATCATGCCTCACCAATCTACTTGAATTCTTTGAGGGGGTCAACAAGCATGTGGGAAAGGGGGATCCAGTGGATATAGTAAACTTAGATTTTCAGAAAGTCTTTGACAACGTCCCTCACCAAAGGCTCTTAAGCAAAGTAAGCAGTCATGGGATAAGACGGAAGATCCTCTCATGGACTGGTAACTGGTTAAAAAGATAGGAAACAATGATTAGGAATAACAAGTCAGTTTTCAGAATGGAGAGAGGTAGATAGTGGTGTCCCCCAGGGGTCTGTACTGGGACCAGTCCTATTCATAAATGAACTGGAAAAAGGAATAAACAGTGAGGTGGCAAAGTTTGCGGATGATACAAAACTACTGAAGAGAGTTTAGTCCCAAGCAGACTGTGAAGAGCTACAAAGGGATCTCACAAAACTGGGTGATTGGGCAACAAAATGACAGATGAAATTCAGTGTTGGTAAATCCAAAGTAATGCACACTGGAAAACATAATCCCAACTATACACCTCTACCCAGATACAGCGTGACCCAATATAACGCGAATTCTGATATAACGCAGTAAAGCAGTGCTCTGGGGGGGCGGGGCTGCGCACTCCAGCGGATCAAAGCAAGTTCAATAGAACGCTGTTTCACCTATAACACGGTAAGATTTTTTGGCTCCCGAGGACAGCATTATATTGAGATAGAGGTGTACATATAAAATGATGGGGTCTAAATTACTTGTTACCACTCAAGAAAGAGATCTTGGAGTCATTGTGGATAGTTCTCTGAAAACATCCACTCTATGTGCAGTGGCGGTCAAAAACACAAACAGACTGTTGGGAATCATTAAGAAAGGGATAGATAATAAGATGATATTACCTCTATATAAATCCATGGTACACCCACATCTTGAATACCTCGTGCAGATGTGGTCGCCCCATCTCAAAAAAGATATATTGGAATTGGAAAAGGTTCAGAAAAGGGCAACAAAAATTATTAGGGGTATGGAACGGCTTCCATATGAGGAGAGATTAATAAGACTGGGACTTTTCAGCTTGGAAAAGAGATGACCAAGGAGGGATGTGACAGAGGTCTATAAAATCATGACTGGTGTGGTGAAAGTAAATAGAGTGTTATTTACTCCTTCCCATAACACAAGAACTGGGGGTCACCAAATTACATTAAAAGGCAGCAGGTTTAAAACAAAAGGAAGTATTTTTTCACAACACACACAGTCAACTTGTGGAACTCCTTGCTGGAAGATGTTGTGAAGGCCACGACTATAACAGGGATCAAGAAAGAACTAGATAAGTTCATGGAGGATAGATCCATCAATGGCTATTAGCCAGGGATGGTGTCCCTAGCCTCTGTTTGCCAGAAGCTGGGAATGGACAACAGGGGATGGATCACTTGACGATTACCTGCACTGTTCATTCCCTCTAGGGCACCTGGCACTGGCCACTGTCAGAAGACAGGATACTGGGCTAGATGGACCTTTGGTCTGACCCAGTATGGCCATTCTTATGTTCCTATGGTTTCATGCAGGTGCAACTCCATTAGTACACGTACACACACACACACACACACACACAAAGTTTAACCTGTTTCTGAAATCTTCTAGCTACTGTGTAATTTTAATTGAGCTCAAGGTTTTCATAGTTTTTAAATGAAAAGAAAATATATTGCTGTTAAATTCTTCTTATGTATCCCTTTAGTTTTAAAGTATGATGATTAACATTATAAGAGAAGATCAACATCATGAACTACATCCAACTAGTGCAGGTAGAGTCTGTGCAAATACCCTCTCCCTCCTATAAATTCTGGACCTGAAAGAGAAATGGCTTTCCATCCAATTTCTCTTTACAAACTTGGAATTTAATTGGGGTTTTTCTAAAAAAGAGCTGCAAGGTATTTTCAAATTAGGCAGAGTTCTCAAACATTTCCTCAGATAGTATTAGTTTATTAGGTAAAATAACCTATTAATAATAATTCCTTAGCATCATACATGTCAGGATCTCAGCATGGTTTTTAAACCATTAAAGACACACAATGCTCCTGTGAGGTGGACAAGAACTGTCCCCTTCCAAAGAGAGTGGAAGGAGCTATGCAGAAATTAAAATAACTTGCCCATTAATACTGATACACAGCCAATAATACAATCCATATTTCTAGACTCCTAATCCTTAAAACTGTTTCCAACAGATTTCCTGCTGAATGACTAACTGAAGATGACTTTCCTCGGTAGCTATGCTATTAAATTCTAAGATCGAATATCTTTAATTTTAAAAATTACCAATAGAAATGAAGCTACAAATAAAAGGCAAAAACATCAGTGTTAGATAAGCAGGAGCCATCTACCTGCTCTGCTGTGGGGGGGGGGGGGGGGGGGGATTGTGTCTTAGTGCTCTTTTAAAAAAAGGTTTAAGTCACCACGAGGAGTTAAAAATACAACTAGCAGGATTACCCCCTCCCTTAAGATGTGCAGCATATAGAAATGTCAAGTGCCTTGATACAAGGAATTTTTTGCTACATGTCACAGAACTGTTGGGAAACTAAATTTAAAATGGCCACAGAAAAGCAAATCACTGGTTTCTAAGATCACACTGCATCAGCTCTAATGCTGTGCAGCAGAGCTAAATACAATGCACATATGCAAGTGCTGTAGCAGATTCTTGAAAGATATATAGCAATGCATCAGATTAGAATCTGCCCCAATAACTTGTTTTCTTCAGTCATCATTTCTCTTATATATATATATATATATATATATATATATATATATATATATATATATATATATATATATATATATATAAATATAAATATAAATATAAATATAAATAAAAAAAAGGTAGATGTTCAGAAAATTTCTATGATTTGCACCTGATCATTTTCCAAAACTGCCTGAAGGCTTGCATTCATAAAACAGCAAGATTTATTGCCAACCAACATGCCCTACTAAATTGGAATTATTCCTATTACAAAATTTTCCAATATCAGAAAAATAAAGATTTCTAAATGTGTGTGAATGGTTTCTTGGAATAGACGTTATTGGCAGTGGTGCTAAATTTCAGTAGCTAGTGAAAAAAATTGGATACGCTAGAAGGTTTATAACAGGTCAAAGCTAATCATATCAGAAGATTCTATTCCTGTTTATCAGCTCTAAAAAGTATGTTTATAGACTGACTGATGAACATCCCCATTAACTGGCTCCTGCAGTAGGTCTACTGGAGCACACAAAATGAAAGCAAGAGGAATAAAGTCAGAAATCAAAGCAAAACATCTTTTCTCCTATAATTTGAGAACCTGGCCATCTATATAAAGTGGATCTTCCTTAACTAGCCATTGTTAAATAAGTCAGCCAAGCAAAGAAGAATAGAATTGTTACATTAAAATGCTTTTATAAAACAACAAAATTGTTTTTGATAAAAGTATTGCTATTTTGACTATTTAAAAAGAGGCATTACAAAAAGACAAGGATTACGTTGAACTGATTTCTATACAGCCATTTTTATGGAGCTTGCTTTAATTACCTTCACATTCTAACACTTCAATGTATTAAGCTTCAGAACATGCTTGTGAATTAGGTGTTCTCCACATTTTTACAGATGAAGAAATGGAGAGGGGGAATGATTAAAGTCACTATTCAACAATAAGCTCCAGATGAGAGGATGGCAAGCTCACAGGGAGTCCGACAGACTTTATGCAGGTGGACAGCTATTGAAACCAGCTGCAGGATCAGAGCCTATGGATAATTTCAAAGTCGCACAGGAAATCTGTGGCAAATCCAATAAGAGAACCTAGATCATCGGTCAGTCCTGTTTTTAAACCTCCCACACAACACACACGATTCAATTAACAGTATTTTTTTCTGTTTTATGTGTTATATGAATTGTTCAAGGGTTTTTGAAGCGGGGTTTCCTCTGCTTACAATTTTTCAGCTAATGTTTTGACTACATGAGGTAGCTGTACATAAAATCCCTCAAAGTAATTGTTCTACAACAGTAAACAAAAAAGGCTACTGTACACATAGGGCTATCCTCTCCTATAAGTGGATTGGCCAAAATAAAAAGTACTATGCATAAGGCTCCGTGTTTGTCACGGAGGTCACGGATTTTGTGACTTTCCGTGACCTCCATGACTTCTGCAGTGGCTGGTGTGCCTGGTCTGGGGGCTGCCTGAGCAGCTCAGGCAGCCGCTGGGCCAGTTTGCCCCAGCAGCAGCCAGTGTGTCTCGCACCCTCCCTCCCCGCCCCCAGTCCCCCAGCAGCAGGAGTTTGGGTATGGGGTGGTGCTTACCTAGGGCGGGCTCCCCGCAAGGGCAGTGGGTCTCAAACTTTTTTTTACTGACGACCCCTTTCACATTGCAAGCCTCTGAGTGCGAGCCCCCCCCAATAAATTAAAGGCCCTTTTTAATATATTTAACACCATTATAAATGCTGGAGGCAAGCGGGTATTGGGGATGGAGGTTGACCGCTCGCGACCCCCCACCATGCAATAACCTCACAACCCCAAGGGGTCCCAACCCCCAGTTTGAGAACCCCTGGGCTACAGGAACTTCCCTCCCTCAGCTCCTAGCTCCACATGCTGCCTCTGCCAGCAGGCATCGCCCCCCCCTCCCCCCCAGCTCCCATTGGCAGCGGTTCCCAGCCAATGGGAGCTGCAGAAATGGGGCTTGGGGCGAAGCGGAGGGAGCACGTGGAGCTCAGGAGATGGGTAGGGAGCTTGCTCCAGCCCCACCAACCCTCCCCCCCAGCACCCGGGGTGCCCCCTGAGCCATCCCACTGAGGCACCTCCCCCTCCCCCAAATTTTAGTCAGAGGTATATAATAGAGGTTACGGACAAGTCACGGGCCGTGAATTTTTGTTTATGTCCATGATCTGTCCGTGACTTATTAAAAATACCTGTGACTAAAATGTAGCCTTAACTATGCCTAATCACCAGGATGAAACACACTGATGCCGCCAAAAGCCTTGGTTTTGCACTGATCAAACTGCACTCCCCATTAATGCTGCCTCCCACCACACAGACACCACATTTTAAAAAAAAAAAAGTCAATTATGCCAGGCCACCCCTGAATAAAATGTTGTCTGGGGACAAGAAATTAATAGTTGGCAGTAAGTGTTGCCAACTGCATTACATTTATGCTGGCCCTTCCCACAGAGAGCTCTGCTGCATGACAGGAGTGCCACTCCCCCGGCACACCCCAAAATGGAGCACTTTGTGGGGTAGTGAAGTTTCCCCTCTCCTGGGCCAGATCTCAGCCCACCCAAACAACAAGGAACAATTAGGCTCCAACCAGCAGATGGACTGCTGGAGTTGGCCGCAGGCCTGCCACCTTAGAGGGAAATAAGTGTGGCGGTGGCCCTGGCCCCAGACCTAAGAACACCCTGCTGGGATGGCAAGAACCCTCAACCCCAAACACACCCCTTTTGCTGGGTGGCAGGATACAACAGCAGAGACCTTACACATACACAGGACTCTCTTCCTGTGAGTGAGTGACTGAGTCCAGCATAACCTCCCTCTGCAGAGGATACAGCTCCCACAGCACTCAAACAAGAACACCTGAACTCTTCCCCTCCACCCACCCTAACAGTCTCTCTACAGCTCATGACATCTGTTTACACCATTCACAAGTGGAAGGTAGCCTTTGCAACTATGAGGACCATAAACTTACAGCTTAGAACCTTAGATTCTGCAGAAGCTGACAGCATCCATCCATGAAAGAGTCTTACTCAACCAGGGAGAGTTATTGATTTTTCTAAGTGTGGCTACACAGTGTCACCGACTAAAACACAAAACACCTGAGGGTTTGTTTGGGTTTTTGTCATCAGCAGGGAGGTCATCATAAACATATTCAAACCAAGTCATAAAACCAATACAAGGCTTAGATTGGGCTAGTATGGCCCAGCTGCACCTTTCTCAAACTGCTATCTTGTCCTCAAGAAATCTTTTTTTTTTCTTTTTAAGTTCACCTCTAGTTGAAGAGTTGAAAAAGGTGTATAACCAATGCAGAGATGTCCAAGTCCACTGAAAGCCTACAACAGTAACTCTGAGAGGCATGAGTGGCCCCTTCCAACTCACTGAGGTGTTAACTGATATCCAGAGATGATGATCTGAATGTCAATTTTGTTAACCATTTTATTAAGCATTTAAAAAGGGAGGATCACAGATTTGCACAACTGGTCTCATTTGGGTGGCCTAAGTGGGTGGTGTTTGGGAGATACCACAACCACTTATTTCCCTCTCTACCCCTCCACCTCCCCCCCCCCCCCAAAAAAAAAAAACAACAACAACTATTAACAGCGAAGCCCAAGAAGGCTACCATGGCCCATGGGCATATTCAAGCCACCACCACTCAACTCCAGTATCAGCCAAAAACTCAAGGAGCCCAGTAGAGGTCACCTCAGACTTGTATGTCTGCACATTCTACTGTGATCAGTCTCTCATTCAGGGAATTCATATAGGCAGAGTTTATTTTGCAGGTGGGGAATTATCCTACCCCCCACCCCCTACCCCCCCAAAAAAACAAAACAAAAAAAAAACCACAATCACACACACTGCCTGCCATTAATTTTCACACTGGTCACCTATACTGAAAAAGATAAGTCCAGGACCTCAACATTTTCACTGGAAAACCACAAAGCAAGCAAATAGCCCCAGATATATCTGCAGTTAACATTACCTTCCAATATATTGAACTTCCACAAATCAAGAGAGGTGAAATGCTTTGATTGGGCTCTACACCTCATCAACATTTGTAGTCTAAAGTCAATGGGACTTGTGCTCCAAGTCACTTAGACGCCTCTGAAAATCCAACCCTTAGGCACCAAAATATAGGCTTCCAAGACTAGCTTTAGGCTTTTACTTTGCAAAAATTTTGGCCGATGTATAAAAAAAAAGTTACTATAACTTCAATGTATTCAAAGTCCAAATAACTTTTCCTTGTTAACACTGAAGCAATATTGTTTTGAAGTGATAAAGGCTTTGCATTTAAGAAAAGGTTTTAATAAAAATGTAATTTTAGCTCTTGATGCTGCATACACGTATACACATGGGTTTTTCCTATTGAATGAAATGGGACTATTCATGTGAGTAAAGTTATATAACTGCTTAAATATTGAAGGATCAGAATCTTAATTTTTACAAAACTACTCTAGGCAAAAAAAATTAAGAAAAAGAGTAAGACACCCCACCAGTAGTGACATTAAAATTTATAACAGTAAATTTTAAATGCTGTGGGATTTTTTTAATCTACATTTGTAGTATGTCAGGAGTCTGGTATTGTACCCTGGTCCATCAATTGCCTAGATGGTGTCCCTAGCTGCCACACCACAATGGCATCCCGACACTGTCCCCGACAGACAGCCTTAGTGCTCAAGGCCTGCAGTATTACAGCAGCCACTCCCCAGGTCTCTGACTGGCTGGGCAGTCAGCATTCTCCTTGGATACCTAATGCAGAAACCAATAGGAAGAAGCAGCCATCTAAACAACAGGCCATTGCCTGCTGGTTGCTGTCTAGACCACCTTGCCCTTTTACCTTTGCATAACTATACCTTGCCACCCTTGTGCCTTGCCTGACCCTGCCCGGCCCACCCTCACCTCCCTAATCCACTAACCCTCTCCCATGGAATGGCTCTCCTGGCTAGTGACCCGTACGAGAACTCCCTCCTGGCCCCTGACTGACTCACCTCCTGATTAACAGACCACCCGTGCACACTTGAGTTCAGCTCTAGACTGCCCCATATCCACTCCAGCCACCAGGCATTACACTGGTAGTACAGGTTCTCAAGTTAGTTTATAAAATCTCAATCCAATTTAAAAAAAAATTATTTTAAAAAAACTACACCAAGCAATTTAAACCAATCATTAAAATTCTTCTACCCTGGTGGGGTTCCACGTTTACTACCTCTCTATAGCCAGATCAAAGAATTGCTCTAGGACATTCTATGGCCTATTATGCAGAAAGGTCAAACTAGGTAATCATAGTGATTCCTTCTGGCTACCAGCAGCTTATAGGTAAAGTGTTTTTTGCACCCTAACTGGTTACTGCCCTGGAAATAACCTAGCATCTTGTAAATGTGCTCTGACTCAAAGCATCACCAATCTCAAAAAATTCTACAACTGAAATCTTGTGAATTCTTCTTACAATGCACAAGGAAGAACAGAATCCATCTCAGGGCACGTCTTCACTACCTGCCGGATCGGCGGGTAGCGATCGATCTATCGAGGATCGATTTATCGTGTTTAGTGTAGACACAATAAAATAGATCCCCGATCGCTCTGCCGTTGACTCCGGAACTCCACCGCAGCGAGAGGCGGAAGCGGAGTCGACAGGGGAGTGGCAGCGGTCGACTTGCCGCCGTCCTCACAGCCAGGTAAGTCAACCTAAAATATGCAACTTCAGCTACGCTATTCGCGTAGCTGAAGTTGCGTATCTTAGGTCGACCCCCCTCCCCGTAGTGTAGACCTAGCCACATTTACCCACAGTTACGCTAGTACTCAATTTTGCAGTCCTTGCACACAGCACCCGCACATTATTCATGCTAAGAAGAGTCCCAGCGCCAAAGAGTTCAAAATTGGCATTGCACTTAAGGTGCCAAGAAAAGGTTTTCTAAACCACTTGGACTTCCAAACTCTCCTCTCTCAGGAAGAGAGATTCTCTACTGCAATTTTGAGATATCAAATTAGGAAACTTTGGTTGATTAGTAGTTAAATTTATACTCAAAGGATCTTAAACATAAAGGGAGGAAGTCAGAAAAGAAAAAAAAAAAAGCAGTTCCTAGTTTTTCCACCACATGTTGTACAACTGTGCTCCTGTAATATCAAGGAACAGTGGGATGTACAGACAGTTGGAATCTCAAGCATCAACAAATCCCAACTGTACTACAATGAGCAAACATTAGCCAAACAGGGGAGTTGAAAAGAACTACTTAATAAAATTAAGGCTGCTCTTGGGGCGGGACCAACTTTGTCAAACTAGACAAGAGATTAAAAGAGAAAATTAATTTTGGTTACTAAGGTAGAACCTGTTGCTTTTAACGTAGAAATAATCTAGACAGAACAAACATTTGTAAACTAGTTACATTTGCTAATGAAACAAAATTTAGGCTGTCAGAGAGCAAAATAGGGAAATCCCTAAAATTTTTCAATTTGTAGGGCAAATGGGATGATGCCTGGTGCCCTGCAAAAAAATCAGAGCTTATAGAAACGCTGGAGAGAAGTGAATATGAACAAAAAAAATATTAAAATTATCCAAGTTTAACTCTCTGCTGTCAGCTACAATACAAACACTTCCTTTAAAACAGAAGCACATTACAATGGCTTCTTTCTTTTTGAAGAAACATTGTTTTCAGAAGATTAAGTAAAAGGACTTCCTTGCAAATTTAAGCGCCAGTGCCTGAAATTCTATAGTTTACCCCCAGTCAACAAAGAGGACAATCTATTTGTGGTTGGTGGGTATGATGCAGGAGAACAAAAACCTGGCTTTCCAGGATGCAATTTCTGCTTAGCAATAGCATGACAGTATAGGAGAAGAGTTCTTGAAACTCTAGAACCAGACTGCAATGGCAAGGGTAGGGGAAAAGACACTGGCTAGGTTCTAGTGGTATGAGAACTAGGGTCTTCACCGTCAGCAAGGAGAAGAGAAGAGTAGCAGCTTGGGGGAAGAGAGGGGAGAAAACACACACCTTCCTACCCCACATCCAAATGCTAAACTGCCTAAGGAAGTAAAGTCCAAAGAGACAGTACTATCTAGAAGACTTACAAAAGAAGTGTCAGCTCAACAGAGCTCATGCATGGAGACTTCTCTCTTATACACTGCTCTGGCAGAATCCCTCACTGGTCCAGATTGCACCCTGATATGGCAGAATCCCTCACTGGTCCAGATTGCACCCTGGTATGTCACACCAGGATGATAGCATATATGGAGAAGATTTCTTTCCTTCACATGAGCCCTCAAGAAAAGATGAAGGGAGGATTTATAAAAGGAATTAAAGCGAAGTCTTCAAAGCTCAGGCAACCAGAGAATGCCAGAATACCTTCTTAGGACTTTTGTGATTCAGATGAGAGTTAAGATGGGAGATCCCTTATCACATTATATTATATATATATATAAAAATAAAACTATCTTGGAGGAGAAAACTGTGGGAGGTGCAGAAGACTACCTTCTTTTTTTGGAAGATTAAACTAGGCTACCAACTCCCTAATTCGTCAGACCAAAGTGATGGGCACCAAAACCCATAGGTGCCAGCTTCCTCTGGGCCCAGGAGATGCTCAACCCCCTTCTCTGCCCCACCCCATCCCTTCTCCCAAGACCCCACCACGCCTCTTCCCATCCAGTTCAGCCCCCTACTCCCAGCGTGCCCCATTCTCACTCTTCCCCCTCCCTCCCAGAGCCTCCTGCACGCCACAAAACAACTGATCATAGCGGGCGGGAGGTGCTGATCAGCGGGGCAGCTGGCTGCCAGTGGGTGCTAAGCAGGACTGGAGCACCCACAGAGTCGGCGCCTATGCCAAAACCACCACCACTTTCCATGAAGAGAGATTAAGATCTGGTTCAGTGGCTAGAAAAGGATTAGAAAAAAAGAACTGCAGGAACCAGATTAGAGGATTCATGGAGGGATACAAGGATTTTAGTGGGGTTTTCGGTAGAATTCCACCTCGTGGCCTCAAGATTTCTTGAGAGGCCATTTACTGAACCCCTCAGAATGCTTGGCATGAAGGCCTTGAGGTAACTAGCAGTCCTCTTCTTGAGTCCATACTGATAGAGATCAAGGGCAAAGAAAAAAGTTTCTCTGTCCTTATCCCTGAGACCGGCACAAGATCAAGCAATATGTGGAAGACAGACTTCTTGTGGCAGTAGAGGGAGAATTTTTATAATCTTTGAAACTCCCTGGGATTTTAAGGACTAGTCAAGAGTCAGGCCATGAGCTTGCAGAACGTAGAGACACAGGTTCAGTACTGGACCTGGATTCAGGAGGCTGTCTATTATCCCCTCCCCCCCATCTCCAATCACCTCTCCCCCATCAAATGGAGCAGGTCCATGAAGTAGAGTTACTCGGCCTACCAGCACCAAGAGGCACCCTTCTCTTTTCATAAAATCATAGGACTGGAAGGGATCCCGAGAGGCCATCTTATCCAGTCCCCTGCACTCATGGCAGGACTAAGTATTATCTAGACCATCACTAACAGGGGTTTGTCTAACCTGCTCTTAAAAATCTCCAATGATGGAGATTCCACAACCCCACTAGGCTATTTATTCCCATGCTTAACCACTGACAGTTAGGAAGTTTTTCCTAATGTCTAACCTAAATCTCCCTTACTTCAATTGAAGCCCATTGCTTCTTATATTATCCTCAGAGGTTAAGAACAATTTTTTCTTCCTCCTCCTCCCTGTAACACCCTTTAAGTACTTGAAAACTGTCATGTTCCTCTCAGTCGTCTCTTCTTCAGAATAAACAAAACACACATTTTTTCAATCTTCCCTCATAGGTCTTGTTTTCTAGATTTTTAATCATTTTTGTTGCTCTCCTCTGGACTTTCTCCAATTTGTCCACATCTTTCCTGAAATGTGGCACCCAGAACAGGACACAATACTGCGGTTGTGGCCTAACCAGTGTGGAGTAGAGTGGAAAAATTATTTCTCATGTCTCACAGTTCTTTAAGATTTTCTGGAGGAGCAAAAGGGTTTGAAAGGAAGGCCTAAAATCGCTTGTTTAACCAGCTGATAATGAACGCATTCCAGGCCAGAGCTCCCTAGGTTTGGGGTCTGTTGCAGGGACTGGGGACCCTGATAGTTCTGGGAGAGATTGGAAATAGGTTACATGATAGTGACCTAGTCTTCCGATACCCACTGAAAAACTTCCCTGTAGAGTTTACATTCGCCTGGATGGATGAGCTAATGGCCATAACTATTAAATTGGCTGGACATGTGAGCCTTCAGAGATCCAGATCTTCTCTCTACTTAATGGAAAAGCAGGACAGACTTACTCATGAGGCACCAGTTCTTGGTTCAAGTAGGCCAACACTGGTGATTTCTCCAACCTGATCATGATTTATTGCACTGGATGGTATTTCAGAGAAACCAGAGCAAGCCTGACAGCCCTAACTTCTAATACACTGCCTCTCTCCCTGGAAGAACTAAACCTTCTGAACATACCAAGTGGGAAATGAGCATCATATCCACTGGCACCTATGGGGAGGGGAGGAAATCCTTCAATGAGTACTTGACTCAAGAGAAATTGACCCATCCATTCAGGTCAGAGAGGGCTTCCCTGACAGGAGGGCCTCCAATTTGAATTCCAGGAGATCCCCAGTAGGTGAAAGACTAAAACATACCAGTTGTTGGCAGGCTGGCCACCAGGGTCACCTGTAAGGATATGCAGCTCCTTATGGATACTTCTGTAAGATTAAAAGCTGGAGTTGCTTGCAGGCCTGGAATTGCATTACAGAGAGCAAGAGCTCTCCCCTCCTCCTTTTTATCTACTACGACTCCAAAATGGGGTGAGGGAGCTTTTCTCCTGGTTCACAACAAGCCCAGAGTTTCAAATGTGAGGAGATATCCATCTGGATGCTGCCTATTTAGCACCTTTGGACACAAATCCCTGAAAGAGGCCAGATATATAAGGCATTAAACAGACAGTTTGTCTGAGAGCAGCAGCTAATTACCATCACCATTTTGTTGGACGCTCCAGGGGACATAAGCAAGCACAAATGGTAATGTGGTCTACCACTTTATAGTCAGTCTGCTGAAAACCTCATGAACGTCTGGTAAGCTGGGATAATGGACACGTTTAGAGACAATTGCGGAGGTCAATGGACAACAGGAAGTCTCTTGGTCATTTGCCCCTGGGGACAGAGTATAACAGGGACTCCATCTTTAACTGTTGTATTTAATAATTGGGTCAATTATGACAGGACTAGGCTCAGCATCATTCCCCAGATCATTCACAGACATGAAAGTACCTTGAGAAGACCCATACCTGTTTGGTCCAAGGAATTGGCAAGATGGCTCCTAGCAGATGAGAGAGGGTTTTGGCCACAGCGAGTCTGATCTGACAAAGGGCAGAAGCAAGGGTAAAACTCCATTAAGTAGTTTGCAAGAGCTACTTGAGGACTCAGGAGATTCTAGAACAACCATGCAGGCAACAAGAAATGCTTCCTCTTGGCACCTCTGACTCAGGAGGTTCAGAAGGAAAGAAATAAAGCTGATTACACCCTCTTTAAATTAAGGCTCAGGCTTGAAGTTTGTTGCTAGAACTTGTTGGTGTTCAACTTGTGCCCGACTTCAGGCCAGCAGAGAGAGAAAAATAGGCTTATTCCTCTGGAATGAGGAAGATAGAGAGGGAATTATTTGCTCTTGTTTTTAAAAACTGCTGGAGTAAAGAGATTTTTCTGTCTGAAAAATCTTTATAAACAAAAGTCTTGGCCAGCCCTGAATATTTTTGGGCCATTGAAGGAAGAGAATATATTCTTTCCTCAGAAATACACCCAAATGGGGTTGGAACTCAGGAAGCTAGGATGTTGTCTGTTAGTTGAATGGAGTCCTGGAATATGTGGTTTAGGTTCTTCACTAGCAGAAGACATATGGAGAATTTCTTACAGACTACCTCTGCGAGTGGGGCAGGTGGTCCTGGATAATTTAGCGTCAGCTATGGTAGGTCACTGTAGGCAAACAGACATCAATGGGTGTGGAACACTGCCCTAATTATGGAACAAGTACAGTGGGCAGAAGCAGGAGAGACAGCTTCCTTTCTGCCTGGCTTTTTGCTTCTGCTCTCCAGTATATCTGAAGGCCAGATGGGCAAGGTGGAGCAATTAGAAAAACCTTTAGCCAACAGTCTCCAGCTGCCTTTCCACAGGGAAGGAGCAGAGAGGGGAGGAGCCTGGAAGAGGGGGCTGGGTGCCAGAATCTTCTTTATACATTGGCTCCCTGCCTGACAGACAGAAGGAGGAAC
Organism: Chrysemys picta bellii; assembly: GCF_011386835.1. Taxonomy (NCBI): domain Eukaryota; kingdom Metazoa; phylum Chordata; order Testudines; family Emydidae; genus Chrysemys; species Chrysemys picta. The sequence goes on along the minus strand of NC_088797.1, from coordinate 64,737,623 downwards.
ACCCAGTGTCTGCACTGGCAGAAGCAGCATCCCAGACAATTGAAATTCAACCCATGCCAAGTTATAATTCGAAAAGCAAGTAAGGTCTTCATAGGCCAGTAAAAACATTAAATAAGAGTTCAAAGTATGAAAAATTAATAAAACAGCTTGTTTTTGCAATAAGATCAATTTGTAGGGACAAATTGAAAGTGAAAAAGAAAAACCAAACAAAGTGACTCTTGGCATAAAAATCTAATGCAGAGAACTATTACTCAACTGTGGGGGGGGGTTAAAAAGGCATTCAAGAGGCCTAAGAAAATATTAAAAATGAATACATATCAAATGACATATATTGTCTCTTCTGATTCACCCATAACATAGAAAAGCCCAATAGCTATACCGGTGTTATAGACACCCACTATCTGTCACAAACCACTGCACATCCATGTCTACACAGAGTAAGCTCTTGCAAATGATCAACCCACATCCCTTGTTTTTAAAACAGCCCCTCTTTATTAGTACATGAGTGTGTGGGGGAGATAAGGTAAGTGTAAGCCACCACACTAGTCCCAAAATAGTTATCTGTGATGCTCTTTAGAAGTTCAATTCATTTAGCTCTAATCACACTTTCTGCCATCCAGCCCAGAAAACTTATTGTTGAAAAGCTAGAGGACATTCCTAATGGAATATGTTTTGCCTATGGGCCAGGTGCTTCCATCCCCTCATGCAGATATGAAAGTAGCAAAAGGATATTGAGAAATAAGTGGCTCCATTGCACACTTCTCTTCCCATACTGCTGGGAGCCCTTTGAATCCCCTCCATGTAAATGTAGTACAGACATAAGAACTGCCATACTAGGTCAGACCACGGTCCATTTTGCCCAGTATCCGGTCTCCAACAGTGGCCGTTCTACAGCTTCAGTAGGAATGTACAGAACAGAGCAATTACGGGAGCAATCCAGGCCTGTCTTCCAGTAGTCAAAGGTTTAGGGTCACCCCAAGCATGGGGCTACATCCCTGACCATCTTAACTAATAGCCTATCCTCCATGAATTTACCCAGTTCTTTTGGAAACCCAGTTATACTTTGGCCATCACAACATCCTATGGCAATGAGTTCCACAGGTTAGCTGTGCATTTTGTGAATAAGTACTTCCTGTTTGTATTAAATCTACTGCCTCTTTATTTCGTTTGGCAATGGCAGGTTTTTGTATTGTGTGAAAGGGTTATATCACTTCTCTATTCATTTTCTCCACACCATTCATGATTTTATAGACCTCCATCATATCCCCCTTTACTCAGTTCTTTTCTAAGTTTATCAGCCCTAAATCTTTTCAGTCTGTCTTAATATGGAAGCTGTTCCATACCCTTGACCATCTTTTTCCACTACTCAAACTCTACAGGAAGCAGAGCTGACATTTAAACACATGCTCTCCTCTGGACTCATGCAAGTTTTCTATCGGAAATACACATGTAGTTAAAGCTTGCATTAACTCTACTCTGTGGTTTCTATTCCCAGTGGAGCAGGGAGGTAATACACAGCTATGGTGGAATACCAGTGGACTATACCACTCCTAACATAACCCTGATGCCAGAAGAAAATGGATCCAGACAGCTTCATGGAAAAGGCTAACCCAGGATCCACACACCAGTGCTCTAACATCTCTCTGGACCCTTGGGATTTGCATGCAGCACACCTCATCTGTGAGTTCACAACCCCACCCCTCCATCACCAACATTTAAAAGGAGTTTGCAACTCCTGTTTTGCAAGGCAAACTTCAGAGTTCCCACAGCATTATTTTGTTTATTACAGCAGCAGCTAGAAGCCCCAACTGAGATCAGGCCCCCACTGTGGGGGACACTATATAAACACAATAAGAAACATTCCCTCACACTGGGCTCCAAGCCCCCCACAGAGGGGACTATCAAGGTCTGCATTTGGTCCCACCAGTCTGAAAGCTCAGTTTACTTCAACCAACCTTCATAGAGTTCCATGATGTACACACACAGCTTCTCAGTTATCCCAACATGATGTACTACTACTTGTATTAGTAAGTACAACTTGTATAAGCAAGGGTTTACGAGATCAGACTAAATGTCCATAAAAACACTGAGATCTTTGAATTCAAGATGCTATTTTAATCATCATTTCTACAGAAGAGGCAACATGGTCATGACCAATCTTCTGACATACTTACTTTTTCTTCAGCATAAGAAATCGTACTTTAGTACGGTGTATACACCACCACCGATTTAGATCAAAGAGGGGCCTTTAAAATATACTAGCCCTGTCAAAGTCTAGCTTTCAATGTAAAAGGCCAGTTGGCTACATTTTGGTAAATCGAATTCAAGGGATAATCTTGGGACACACCTTGTACAACCATTCTGTAAACTATTCCTTATTTCAGTTAAAAAGTTGCACCAGATTTTTTCCTTCAGTACTAACCTGTACACTTATGGAAAGTAAGTAAAGCAGCAAGATGAACAATAAAAGACATTTAAATTATTTTAAAATAACCATCTCTTTAATAAATTAAGTCATGCAACTGGTAGTTACATACAAGACATTGGCCCCATAATCGTCTATAGGTGAATTCTTACAATATAGTTTAATGTGGCAGATCCTCAGCTGCTACATGTCAGCCCAGCTGAGTGGAGCTACACAGGTTTCCAGAAGCTGATGTAAAAGATTTTGAGTAAAATCTAAGCAGCATAAATTAGCAGTACATCTTTATACCTGAATTTGCTTCATATAATGAAAGCTCAATTCTTGTAACAATACTTGACATCAGAGGACTGATTTGTTGGACATATGTTCAAAAATCAAATTTAGTTCTATATCAGCATTTCTTAGTGGTACAATGAAGGCTAACTTTTCCAGCACTATGACCTATGTGACCATTTGCTTGCCCTGAACAAGTCACTATCCCTACACTACCAATGGAGATTTCCTCCTGAGAACACAGATCATGAAGATCCGACATATTATTAATGCATTTTTGTTTGCTTCAGATGATTCACTTCAGTGTAGAATATTGGAATACAGCAAGAATTCCTAAAGGTACTTGTAATGATGAAGCTCTCAGTGGTTTGCATAATTAAATCTATACAGTGTATAAATATAGGGGGGGGAAAAAATCACATGGTAAGCAATACTCCTGAATTCCTATTCCAGTTCTAGGGCCTGATGCACCATGCACTTTTCATACATGAGCAATATCACTGAAATAAATGGGTAACTTTGCTTGAGCACCCCCATCTACATATAATTCTGCAGGCTCAGGCTTCTAGTCAGTGTCACTTTGCCATCAGCTCCATAGCTGAATTGCTTCTGTACAACAATGTAGAACAAGACACAAGCTAGGCTGAGAGGAGAAAGGAATGAAAGAAATCAGTGTGAAAACTGCTAAGAGGAGGATTGATAGAGATGCCGTTTTCGGCCCCCATAATTGTCAAAAGAAATGTGTATGTTATGCAAAGTCAGAAGTGAGCACTAACAAAATGCATTTGAAGTTCAAAAGCCACTCTGCAATTAATCCATTAAAAAAAGCCACTGAGATGAATAATGCAAGCAGAGTGGGATACCAGATGGCAGAGTAGGAAAAATTCTAGTGAAGTTTCTAAAAGCACACCACAAACTCCAAGTGAGGAATGACCAAGGGTTCCCTTTAGGTATTTTTTATGCCATTGATGCTCTCTCATCATCTCATCCTTTAAAATCTTGGGATGAAAACACAGGGATAGTTTTAGAAAGAAAGGGGGGGGAGGGATAGCTCAGTGGTTTGAGCATTGGCCTGCTAAACCCAGGGTTGTGAGTTCAATCCTTGAGGGGGCCACTTGGGGATCTGGGGCAAAAATCAGTACTTGGTCCTGCTAGTGAAGGCAGGGGGCTGGACTCGATGACCTTTCAAGGTCCCTTCCAGTTCTAGGAGATGGGATATCTCCATTAATTATTATTATTAAACACCTCTGCTGGAAGTATAAGGGCCACCTGGTGACAAAGCAGATGTATGATGGTTAAGAGAATTAAAATGGGCTGAGAACATTCTTCAGGACACTGAGAGCCACAAAAGATCCCATGGTAGAAGGAAGAGGAAGCAACACATTGATCTGACATCGGTAGTTCAGTTCCTAGATGCATGTATTATTAACTTCAGCTCACAATAACCACAGTTCTAAGGCGGAGTATAACTAAAATACTTTTTTTGTTTTTTTGTTGTTGTTTTTTAAAGAGGACTTAAGACTACATTAGAAATTTATTAACAATAGATCTACTAATTAGTGTTACTATAGTTGTGAAACAAATTGTGTCTGATCCATGCACTGTAGTACAAAACTATACACACAAAGAAGTGAACTGCTTGATTTCTACTGATCGTTATGCCAGGATTATAGCAACATCATAACATTACTTTATCAAGCTGGTGGAATAGGGGACAAAAAGACATTTCATCTCCAAAAGTGCCCAAGCACAAGGGCACAAATACCCCTTTCCCACATAGCTCCTCTTCCCTATCTTAAAAAACAAAACCAGGAACAACCCAAACACTTCACAACAGCATATACAGCAATGCAGGCATCACCTTTCAGAATGTGTTAGTCAAAGATTCATTCACAAACAGTTAAATTAATCCAAAACTATTCCAAATTATAACAAGCAATTTCATATAAAACCAAAGGAAAACTGAAATAGTCATTTATTTGGATTTTGTTTTCACGTCTAGATTTGCCTTCATTTTTCACACTTACCTGGTCTTTTTCATGGGGTAGAAGGCTTACAGGTGGAAGAGAAGCTGGGAAAGCACTGGAATATTTTGGAGTTCCTTTACTGTTCAAACTACCATAATTCACCCTATATTGAGGTCCATCCTTCAGTAACCTCCCATTATTTACAGCACGCTTGGCCCCCAACCGTAATCTCTGCTGAAAGACAGGGTTGTTGAAAATACTTGCTAGGTCATTTTGACTTCTCAAATATTTCTCTATGTTTTTCAGAGAGGAGCCATTTGGTTCCTGAAGCCCTTCAATTGCTCTTCTCAATAGTTTATTCCAATCCACATTACGAAGCTCATTAGAGGCTCCTCTAGATCCCTTAACAGATTTAGGAAGAGTGCCAGGTTTAACAGATGAAAACCGCCCAGGATTATCTGGGTCCTTGTAGGATGCAAGGCCTTTGTTGGTAACTTTAAGAATAGAGCCATCTTGAACACTTAGTTCCAACTGTTCTGAAACAGTTTTCTTATCTAATCCATGTGAAGCGCACACAGCATGACAAATTCTTTCTTCAGATGGCCTTTGCTTTTGCTTTTTAACCTTTTGTATAGCCTCAAGAATCCACTCTGTATAAAGTGGGTTTGCAAGTTTTACCATGGTTGACCAAGAATATCTTCCAGCCAAAAGTTACCCATAGAGGTTCCTCTTTATTCTTTTAACAAATCTTTCAAAGGTTATTCACAACTCTAAAACAATCAGAGAGTTCCACATGCTGTTTAGTAGCTTCTCATAAATATCCATCCTTCAGGAATCAGAAGAGACACAGAAACATGTGCTGACTGAAATTCCTTATTTTACCAACTTGGAAGTCTAGAAAGACTGTTCCTGGTGGTACGGGTACATCCTTATCAAGGAAGGTAAAAGCTTTAGAGAGAGAAGAAAAGAAAAACAGTTAATGCTGAAATAGATACAAATTAGCAATAAAAATAATATTCTAGTGTCATTTTTTTTAGCTTGGAGATGGTCCAGTAATGAAGCCTCCATGTGACTTTTTAAAAACAGCACTTTATTTGCAAAATGTGTTTGAGAATTCCACACTTCCCTCCCCTTTTAGAAAGTGATCCACAGACTGCATAAATTTCTACTCATACCCAGTGTAACTGTAATTTTTAAGAGTCCCAATTCCCCAACCAATTACTCACTGCTTAGTTTTTAAAAGGATTCAATTCAGTGAAGTCTTTCCTGGTGGAACACTAGTGGTCAATAGACCTTCTTGAAGCCCACCACTGTAAAAAAGTAAACACCATACATATGCACTATAGTCTTGTAATTAATGAAGAAAGGATTAGCTGCACCTGTTAGGGAATTCGTTGATAAAGTGCCCTTTGTCAAGCATTCCCTCCTTTTCAACAGGCTACAAAAATTAAAAACTACCTGTTTTGTTTGATGAGTTTATATATAGTTTAATCACCACCAGAACACAAATACTATATGACTGATATAGTGCCCATAACAAGTATCAATGTCACAGTATGTACAGGGATAACCATACACCACTGAGCTACTATCACCTCTGAGGCTGAAAACAAGGGCCTACCTGTGCCAGCAATACCAGAGCTTCTTAGGAAGGAGGAACTTTGCCAATGGAGTGACAGGACGAGTCAGATAGGCATAATGTAATTACATTTATAATTCCTATTTTCAGTATGAATGCACATGGTACGTTTAAGTCAAGTGTTCTATGTGCCATTTATCTGTGGCATTTGTCTCAAGACACAAATTGCCTCAGTTTCTTCTATTAAGTGAGTGATTACATGGCCTCCAAAGTTAGCTGAAGTTTAGAATACCATAAATAGTTTCTTGGTAAGGTTTAGACTCATTTTGTGTCAAGGTGTTAAGCAAATAAATATAACCATACACGGAGATGAAAATATACTTAATTGTTAAATTTATTCTGTCTCATGATGTAATCTTCAAATCTTAAAAATAGGTGTTTAAAAAAAAAAGTTAACCAACTACATCTGAGGTCATGCCCTATTATATGCCAGCATTAAACAACAAACACCACTTGATAGGATTAATAGTTTGATAAGAGATATAGTAGAAAATAATAAATACCACCACATGGAACAGAACTCAACATTTAAACTGATTGTTCTCTTGAAAAGTAGAAGATTCTCCAATTCTCCAGAAAAATCTAAATTTAAACAAATATACATGTGTCAGCTGTTGAGGCAGCACACAATGACTCAACAGCAAAGTGCAAAGCCAATATTAATATCTCACGTAAAAAAGTGGCTTTTGCAATCAAGTCTGTCTATCCAATAATAAGCTCACCTTGTTCTTTTAAATATAAATATTCTTGATCTACAATACAACTGAAAATTGAGTATATGGCATACTATATTTCCAGAAAATGGAATTGCAATTCCACAGGTCACACTTATCTAGCAGTTGTAATTATTCTAATCTTCTTACAAGGTTGTAAGTAATTTTCAAGAGGAGCAAATAGGCATGTGTTGGGTCTTATATTTTTCTTCTTTCTTTAAGTTTCAACTCCAGATCAGGTCTCATGTGGTACTGCCCAGCAGGATTAAATAGTGGAAGTGTGGCCAGTTACTGATTAATTTAAATGGCTCTAAACCAGAGGTTCTCAAACCATGGTCCGTGGACCACCAGTGGTCTGCGAGCTCTATTCAGGTGGTGCGCGGATAGTTTCCTCTAAGGTGAGGCAATGAAGGGCCCACCCACCTAATTCTTGCAGCTGTGCAGGCATGGCTCCATAAATTAGGTGCTTGGACCCTAGAGAAGACACATGTAAGGTTAGGTGGTGGTGGCCTTGGGAGAAATAGGGGGTTCGTTGGAGGGGGCAGTGCGCAGTGGGGTGAAAAGAGGGGGCAACGGGAATTTGGGATGTGCAGGGCTGTGGCGGCCAGAGAAAGAGGTGACTTTCCCCAGCTCCAGGGCTGCGGCTTTCAAGGAAAGACAGCCCTCCTTCCCTGCCTCAACTCTGTGGCAGGGGAGAGACCCCCCTGCTTCCCAGCCCCAGCTCGGGGGCAGCTGTGGTGGGGGAGAGAGGGGAGACCCCCAGCTTGTGGGCTGCCATGGCAGGGAAGAGAGGGCACAACCATTGCATTAGAAAGGTAAGACTACTGATATTAAAATATGAGGTGTGTGCTTTTATTTGTAGGAAAAGAATTTTAATTATTATTAAAAAAATTATATTTAGTGCTTTTTACAATAGTTAACTAACGGTACAAACAACATTCGGAAAGATCATTAAGTGGCCCGCTGATTCCCTCAGCAATTTTCAAGTGGTCCATGAAAAAAAGTTTGAGAACCACAGCTCTAGACCCAAGCAAGAGATCAGTAACTCAGTTTTTATGAATGGGTCATCCTTTAGGTTTGGTTGGGGCTTAAGTAGTTTTGGGATTACAAACACAGAAATTCAACAGACGGCCAGAATAAAAAGACATTCCGAATAAAATATATATATTATAACCATATATATGATTTGGATACTGCACCGACTCCAACACAGAAGCTTGTTGATCTAAACAGACTGGCTAGTGAAAAGGTAGCCCCACCCATTCAAAGTTTAATTCAAGTCCACACTAGTACACAAGCCACTTACCTATTACTGTTTGAAAACTGTTTTGCACATTTGAGAACAGTTTTCAGACTGCTGTAGCTAGAAGTGTTTAAATATAAATGGATATTCCATTGTGGACAGGGTTAAGTTTAAGACAGAATGTCTACTCATGGGAGCCATGCTCTGGTTAACTACACAAGGAAGGTTCTAATACAGTTTCATTTTGGAATCAAGTAGCACATGGATGAGAACTGTGGGTGAAGACCATTTCAGACATAGCTGCAATGCTCAAATAGGGAGAGAGCTTTAGGCTGAAAACAGCCCATGCTTTAATTTTTGATAATTTCTGAACCCTGGAAACTGTCTAAAAAAAAAAAAAAAAAAAAACCCACAAGTAAATATACCTTAGAAATCACACTAACACCATTTTATAGGGCTTGCCCATATCCTGGAATAAAATCTTGAGGGAATTCCTTGCAGTGGCTACATTTCTTTAAAAATAAAAGGAGAGAGGGAGAGTTGTATGGCTCTACCATGGATTTTCCATGGGAATAAAGGTCAGTGCCTTAATTAAGCCCTCAAAACCATAATTGCTGAGTCATACAAATTTGCCACATTTTAAATTTACTCAAGTTTATACTACTACACTAATGTCATATGAACTACCATATCATTTCCATTAAATTCCAAACCACACAGTGTAGGTTCTGTTCTAACCTCTGAGGATACTGATGAAGCATATCAATATAAATATTGTAACCTGTGGGTTACAGGAATTTTTATTAGCCAATGGCTGTGGAAGAGGTGTGTGCAAGCTATAGGCTACTGCTAATTCTGACTACACTGCTGTGAAACTCTTGCAGTGAGCAGCAGAGTCACATTTTTATCTGTTTACTATAAATTCCCTCTGTGTCACAAAACCTCCTGCATACTAGCACCTACTAAATCAACACTGGTGGAGTGTATCACCAGAAGTTCAGGAGAATTTCCACTGCATATGACAAGGTTTTCTCAATGGAGAAGCAAGACCTCTAAAATTTACTTGCTCCAGAAGTCCAACAGAGCCTGAGTTTGTTAAGCTTCAAGGCAATACTTGTGCAGTCAGGCTTTTGAATGTTTAAAAAGTTAACAAATAATGAGTGTTATTCTGTCGGTTTGTCATGGAGTGTATTTAATTAGGCAAAGCACGCAGACGCCTTCACAATGGGCACCAAAAAGGTCTACTGTAAATGAAATACTTAATAGCAAACATTCTCCCCAGAACATAGCCTAGTTCAGTGCTTTTGTGCCTGGCTTGCCTTACTTTGTAGAAGTTCTAACTTTTTTTTTTTTTAATTACAAAAAATTTCAGAAATTGGACATATTGGTAGCAATTATTAAGCCAAGTCTAAGACAACCAAAAAATCAGATATAGTCTTTCAGATTCTATCCCCCAGTACATACTCAGCAAAATATGACTCCAAGAGTCTTTTCAACGTTAAAACAAGCGAATGCTGCAAGATTCAAAATAAAGCTACAATTAATAATTTTGTGAACTATGCTTCTCTAGCACTGCTAAATCTAGATCAAAGTCACACACATTTAAAACTCAAAACTGCAATTATTATTTGGCTAAAAGTTTGTTAGCAACTTCACTTTGTTACGTATAATATAATCACCAATCTTCTTGGTGTCCACATTAATCTTCCCAAAAAAATTCATCATTAAATAATATTCTATTAAGACTTTAGTAAGCTCCAACAAAGCAAGGATTAGTTTCACCACCATAATCTTAAATTGGGAGGGACCAGTTCCAAGTCTCTTGGTGGCAGGCATTAACTTAGTGGGTTTAGCTGCCTCACACTGTGTATTATGGTTTCAGTTTCTCAAATGCTCAATTATGCCTTGTTTTGAAAGTCATAGCAACTTTGATTACTTTTAAAATGCACTATTCTAGCAGCCAAGTGGTTAGGAGTCAGTAATCCTTTATATGTTCACAAAATGTAGCCAGACATTAATATTGAGCATGCAGATACAGGAGCTCTGGAAAGCACAGTATCTTACTTTGCAGTACAAGAAAAGACATCTCTGTTCAATGGTTGGCCTGTGTTTAAATCATAAACTAAGCTAGATCCAAAATAGTTGCAAAATCATAACTTAATTTTTAGAATGAAGCTAAATTGTGAAAAACAAATCTACTGTAGGGCTAAAGCTAATTAAAGAATACCTTGACTGAACATGTCATTACAGGATTATAGGATTAGTGACTATACTCAAGAATGACATCTTCCTTTAGACCAAATTAGTATCTGGATCATTCAGAAACAATTCTAGATTCAGAAAACAAACTGTTTGCTTAAATGGAAAGAAGTTTTAATCTAGCTGTTCTTTTTAATAAGAAAAATAAGCTTTTCACACAGAGATCTGGAAAAAAAAAAGAGCTCAAAGTTATCCTCAGTTGCTTTCAATATTATGCACAAATAAAAGTTTTTAAAATATGATTTTAACAGAATAGATGGGGGGGGGGGGAGAAAGAGAGAGAACAGAAAAGACAGCGAGTTGTGCAACCTACTGGTGACCTGTAAAGTACCATTTCATTCAGCTCCTTCCTACTTGCTCTGTTCAGAGACAGCAGGAGCAGCAGCAGGCCAGCTCTCTGCTGCAGCATCAGGGTCAGGTAAGGATTGCAGCAGGAGTGGAGAAAGAAGAGAAAACTGCCATTGCATTAAACAAACTCTCTTGGCCACACTCCTTTCATCCAGCCCATTATTTAGAATTATGCAGCCCATCAATTCTAATTCTTCCCTACTATCCCCTCAATTAAAGATTCAAGACATAAGTTTCCTTCTCAAAATAAATACAGCCACAAAAGAAAAATCAGACAGGGGGACTCCCAGTTCATAAGACACTCTTTAAACTAAAATTATTCAGATCATGGAGCCAGTGATTTTTTTTCTCTTCACATGGTATATACCTTTAATTATGAAAAGTGAATGAACTAGTACTTGTATAAACTTTAGCTAACTGCAAAGGGAGAGGCACTAGCAACTTTAGCTGCAAGAAACAGATTAACGGGTTATTTAATTTCTTGGAGAGCAGCATGTGTAAATCAGGATCTGATTAAGTGTTTGGATGCTGCAATACCCCACAAACCAGCGTAAGATCACACATTAAAACAGCAACATGACAGAAAGAAGCACCAGCAGCAGCAAGCAGCACCACCACAACCTGACAGCAACAAAACTAAACGTTTGCCCTTCACACCTTCCCCCCCTGCATATTTTTCAAGCACTGAATGTGCTACTACTATGACAGTGATTTCAAGTCATCAGCAACTGGAAGGAGGGAATATTTTGACTCTCTGCTTAAAATATGTGGTTGATGCTTTTGATGGAGATATATTTTTGAGGAACTGGGGGTAATTTAAAGGCAAAGTTTTTTTGCGGGGGGGGGGAGAATTTGTAATTCTCAGTGAGATAAGTGGCAAGTTTTGGCAGGGGATGTATTTTAAACTAAGTGTTTTCAAGGTGGAATTTTTGAGGTTGCATGTTTATTTTGAAATGCACAATATTTTTGCAACCTGGGGTGGGGAGGATGTATTGGCAAGTCTCAGTCGGCTATCGCAGGGGGATGCTTTATTGGGAAGGGAGATGAAGGGTGTCATTTTATTTTAATTTTTAAATCCTCCCCCCCACCGCCGCATTTTAATGCACAAACGTTCTGCACGTTTTATCTGGCAGGGCTGCAGAACCGGGTGGGTGGGGAGGGCAACATCACTGTGCAGCTGTCCGCACATGAGGCGGTGCCTGTGTATGTGTGACATGCCCTGCCCTGCCCTCCCCTCCCCTCGGGGAGGGATGCTGTGGGGACAGATCTCCCCTCCCCCTCTCAGGGTACCACTCACCTCTGCTGGGATCAGGGCTGGGAGGGGGAGGAGCAACCTCCAGGTGCTGCTGCTGCTGCTGCTCCCCCTGCTGCTGGCTCTTCCCCCTGCTGCTGCTAGGCTGAGGCAGCTGCCGCCACTGCTGGCTCTCCCCCTCCCCCGCCCCCAGCTGCCGTACTCCCCCTGCTGCTGCTGGGCTCACCTAAGCCGCCGCCATTTTGTTTCACCCTGTTGTAGTTAACGTGAATCCGACATGACACTGATTATAGCCCAATGGAGTCTCATTAAAACCTTACCTACCCCCCCCCCCCCGCCCAAGCCTCGCGCGCCCCGCCCACCGCCGCCCGGCATTGGGCCGCGCCGCACCAAGCTCATTGGCCACTCCTCGCTGTCCATCACCAGCCCGCAGGAGCGGCGCACCGCGCCCAGCAGCCAGCCAGGCTCCCCATTGGAACGTGGGGCGTGCCAATCACGGGACACGCCCCTTCGATCATAAGAAACCCCGCCTACCTGTCAAGGGGGAGGCACTGTGGACAACCATTGGCCGCTGCCGCCGCCAAACACCCACAGGGACCCGGCTAGCCCCTGGCCCAGCCTTGAACTCTACCGATTGGCAGCCGATTACTAGTTAGGGCGAGGAATCTCGCAACCTTGCCCTTCTATTGGCTGCCGCACCGGTCATTCTCGCCTACTTCCCACCCCCTCCCCCAGTCACCGCCTACTCCTGAAGTTTGTTCGAGAGGTGAGCGCTGGCGAGCGACAGCCGCTGCTGAGCCAATACTTCAGGGCGGGCGCGCGACACACACTAATACACAGCGTTAAATATTGAGCTTCATGCGCGTGGCACGGATCTTGCCACTCGTACGGGCGGGCGAGATAGACCCTGCGTGTTGTCTCAGCATAACCCTCCCGAGGTGCCTGGCACTAGCAGCGTCTTAGCGCGCACGGACGCAGCCCGCACCACGGAATGGAGGGGGTGAGGGGCACAAAGACGCCCAGCTCCAGCGCCACATGCAGGTCTCTGCAAGTTTCCCCATGCAAAGCACAAGGACTTCCCTGTCATCCCTTCTGCTAAGGAACAATTACAACCTACCCGTACAGGGTGGGCGCATGCAACACACAAAAAGCCAGCCACCCCCTGCCTTCCCTCCCCCACCCAACCATCCCCTCCTCTGCAACATGCACAGGGACGCTGCAATGCTTTACCGAGCATAAGTGTCTGCAAACACGTGCATCAGCCTCCAATGCAAAAAGAAAAAAAAAGTACCCAGCTTACTGACAACCTCCTTGCACAGAGAGAGAGGAGGGAAAGGGGGTTATTATGGTAAATTGCAGCCTGTCACCTAATGCAAAACAAAACCCATCGCATGCTCCCTGTTATTCCCCCCACCCCCACATAAACTCCTATGAGTCTAACCTCTGGTGCAGGTTTCCCCCCTTTGCTTGCAATGACCTCCTTTCTCTGGCTGTGTGTGTTTCTGCAGCAGCGGTTCCTGCGGAATGTGCTGCCCCTGAAACGCGATCGCGGCTTCTCTCTCTCTCTCTCTCTCTCTCTCTCTCTCTCTCCTGGCTGCAACCAGAGCCAGGAACACAACAACAACACAACCTCCCCCTCACACATACACAGCGAGGAAACGCAGCCAGGAGAGACAGACAAGGAAGGGGGGGGGGGGGTTGAGAGAATCCGAAGTTAACGGATTGATTGCATCAGTTACCTTTTCTAAACTCCTTTGCAAAAGGAAAAAAAAGAATAATATATAGAGAATACCTTGTCTCCCCTCCTCCTCTGTGGGGCTCGTCTTCTTACACTTACACACACACACATACACACACACACACAAAGAGGGGTGGGAGAGAGATCAGACACACAAAAATGGGTTCCAACTGTTCACATCAGGATGTGGGGAAGCAAAGGAAAAACAGAACAAATAATGACTATTATTAATTTTTTTAAAAACCCACCCTAAACCTCAAGCCTTCCTGATGCTAAATGGAGGCAGATTGGAGGACTGGTGCTAAAACACAGAACCTGATAACAGCTAATTGAAAGGTTAATCTACATACGCTGTGACAGATGAGGTCCCTCCCCACTTTTCTCTCTGCTGCTGGAAAGTAGGAAATTGAGCTTTTTTAAAAAAAAAAAAAAAAAAAGAGGAGGAAAAAAATTGAGGAAGGTTGGAGGGGTTGTTTGTTTCTGACAGTGCCAGTCTGGTTAGGTCTGGGTTACGTGCCAGGCATTAAGGGGGTTAGGTTTGGGGTGATTTGGTTGGAGTGGATGGTGGAACATGGTTATCATAAACATCTTTGGTGATTTTAAAGCATTCTGCAGGGCTATCAAGCTGTTGAGATCATTTAAATGAGGGAAAATATATATAGGGAAATTTTAAATGTTTAAATAAAAAAACACACAAAGACTGCAAAATCCTTCATTATAAAATGCTTTAAAATTGCTTCAATCCATAATGAGGGAGTCTCCTGCACCCCACTTTCCCCACTCTGGGCAGGTCTGTGTTAGAGGGAATCAAAATTACCGATGGAACAGAAAAAGGATGAGGAATTTGTGAATATTTCCCTCCCCTCAAATCTGATGTTTATCTGGTGAGATTAGTATAAGGACTTATTTTAGGGGACAGGGTGTCCTGATTTCTATGTGTATTGGGGTTGTGGGAGGGCTACACTTGTGTTGGGTCCCATTTCCCACCCCCATTTTCATGCTGCAGTCTTGAGTGACATTGCCAAGAGCCAGACATCAGGTCAAAGCTTTCATACCTTCAGATGTTTGCTCAGCTATGGTTAGCAAACATCACACTTCACTATAGTCTAACATAATAGAATGTTACCTGCTGTGGTAGCATGTGATAGGGTGAAAGGTAACTTACTCCAGCATCTTTTCAAAAAGATCCTCCCTGTTTCAGATACTCAATTTGGGACTTGATCCTGCAAACACACACATGCTTAATGTTACTCACATGACTATGCCCATTTACTTCACTTTCTACACACTGTGGATGAAATGCTGCCCACAGGTGTTCCTCTGTAACCACAGACCCTCAAAATTTTGTGAAGTTCAACTCTGGCTCTGTACCTGTACCCCAGAGGAAAAAAGAAAAGAAAGACCTCTGCCTTCAGCGTGTGGATAGAAAATCACCTGTTCCAATAAATCAAGAAGGTCTTTCCCAGGGAGTAGATGCTCCCTATAGATCAGCAGGGGATCTAGACTTCCATACTAATGCTAAATATTAAGGTTTATTACAACTATTTCAGCAAGTCAGTTGTTTCAGATTGTGCATAAGACAGCTATGTTGTGTTGTTTTAGAGCCCTGTAAAATTGAGTGGGCTATTTACAGAAAGCCACTTGGTGAAAATTTTATTCCAGTCTATATCTATGGAAAAACATCTGTTGACTGAGGATTTTCTGTCAATGTTTTTATCTGCCCAAGTGCAGTATTACAAACACATGGTGGGAAATTGTATTTTGATCTAGCATTTGTTGGAGAATCTTGCTTTCAGCATCCACCACATTCGTGGATTTGGTGATGCTTTAAAAATAGTTTAAAATTATTGGGAAATAATATAAATCACAAAAAGGGCTGTAGCACGGCCTCACATTTGGAACACTGTTCGGAATGTTGTGTCAACATTTCTATTGTAAACCCCTTTTTTCAGGACGTTTGCAACTTGGTTGGTGGTAAAAGAGAAAAAAATCTCTTGAGACTGAAACTTGGCATGACATATCTCAGTCCAGGAAACAAAACTCTGGGGAAAACTTGACAATGTATTTGGCCATTTTGGATTTAAGAGTGTACGAAAGACATAAAAAACAGGGTTGCTAGAAAGTTAGTGTTTTCAGATATTCCTCCTTCACCCCCCTTACCACACCCCAATTCTTCTCTATCTAGAAGGGCTTCTCTAAAAGGAAATTTTTCAGGCTTCTAAACCATTAAATATTCTAGTTTTTTAGCACTTGAAAAGAAGGAGCATTCAAAACTATTTCATAAAAATATCCATGTCCAGGAATCTTTAATTGGGCAAAAGTTCCTAAAGGCGTCAGATTCTGCAACTGTTTATTCATGTTCTTAACTTTATGTATTTGAGGATGGTTTACATGATTCGTAAGTGTTGGAAGGTTTGGGGCCCAACTTAGTGTGTTTGCTGTACTGTTATTTCACACATAATTTTTTCCCCACTCAGATGTATTTCAGTCTGTGAGCTAAATATGGGATCCCTATGTTGTATTTAATTTGATCTAATCAGAGCAAACCATATCTTAATTAAAAACAATTGTTTTTAAATTGATATACACAAGGACATTAAGAATGTGACAGAAGCCAATAAAAGTAAAGAAATGTTTTCACCCATCTAACTGTGGGGGATTTACATTCCTACAACTACTATTTGCAATGTTGTTGTTGCTGTGTTGGTCCCAGGATATGAGATAGACAAGGTAAGTGGAGTAATATCTTTTATTGGACCAACTTTTGTTGGTGAAAGACAAGCTTTTGAGCTCCACAGAGTAGAAGAGCTTGAAAGCTTGTCTCTTTCACCAACAGAAGTTGGTCCAATAAAAGATATTACCCCATCACCCTCTTGTCTCTGATAACTATTAACACTAATGAGATACAATACCAAATAATGCCCCTAAGCATTGAAAGATGTCTAGACGCCTCAGGGAGAAATGTACTATATTATTCCCCCTACTTACCAAAGAGCCTCTAATAAATACTTTCCAAGATCAAAAGCACATTATTGCACCTGCATCTATAAGGCAATATTATGGTTCAATTCACCGTACCGTGTCAATTTCCTTCCCTTAATTATGATAATCCTAATACTTTTGTTTTTCTGTAAAAAAATATAGGTAAAACGTCACATTTCCACCATTAGACACATTTGTTTACACGTCTACATGTTTTATGTACTGTATGTCTTTAGGGTTATTGCAGAAATCCAGACACACTGCCCACTTCGGGGACACAAGCCAGTGCAAACAAGGATGTAGCCAGGGCCTGATTTTTAGAAGTGCTGAGCATTCTCAGGGGCCACATACTTCTGTTGGAGCTGTGGATCCTCAGCAGTTCTGACAACCAAGCCCTTCAGGCTGAAATATTCTCCTTGTAACCACAGTGTTATAGAAGTTTGAACTCAGAGCTTAATCGGAAGCGCTACAATACTTGTGTTCAGACCTGTCTGTGAAGCATGTGTTGGGCATTATACAAATAATAATAATAAATTAGGGCCTGATCCTGCAATCTAGGGGCTACTCCTTGAGGTCAGTGAGGCTACTCCTGTGTGTAAAGTTATTTCCACATGTAAGTAGGATCAGGGCCTTAATCTGTGGTGTAACTCCATTAAGATCAGTGTGGTTACACCAGGATGGATTTGTGTAACGGGGCTCAGGGAACCAGAGAAACAAGATGAAGCTGAAGTTTCAACCTTCACTTTAAACCTCTTTACTTTATTTGTGTCAAACAAACATCAGCTAAGGGCTAACAAATTAGCAACAGTTCTGAAATGTGAGGTCTCTCTCAGCTAAATACACATGCTGCCCATTTGCAAAAGGCATGTCCTTCTTCGAGTGTGTTTCTCTTCCTTGGAGTCACTATTGTCCATTATTTTTATATGAATTTAGAAAAAAAAGGGGGGGTTACATCATTTTAATAATAGACCCCAATTTATCTCTTCTGGAGCTGTTAAGAGGCGAAATCCAGACCCCACTGAAGTAAATGGCAAAAGTCCCATTGACTTAAATTCAGCCACAATGTCACCCAAGACATTGTGTAATGACCATACATATACACATATCAGCAAATTCCATCTGAAACTCTCCTGTCCCTGACTCAGGTCGTTGGCTGTAGTGACCTTGGGGATAAAGCTAGCTATAAGAGCTCAGTAAGTTACTTCTCTGTTCAGGAGTCTTGTAAGTGTAAGTGTCTCCATGGATCTGTCAGATACACAGATTCTGTAGCATCTCTTCTTCTGATCTGCTTCACTGCCCGAGTTCAACAGCTAGGCTGTTGCCCTCACTGTGGCCTCGAGCCCCCACATAGATTTCTTTCTGGCCTGGAATAATTTAGCCCTTCTTAATTTCACCTCTGCCTTTTCTGCAGCCTGTTACTTGCATTGTAACTGAACCTGAAAGAGTGATCCATATATATGAGACAATCACTTTGAATGTGGATTTTACATTTCTTGTCTTATGTATGAGAATATATGGTATGCTTTATTATATGCACTATAGCATAATGGAACTCCGATCCCAGCCTTTAGGTTTCACCTCACACAAGTAATTAATAAATCATAATGAATATGCATAGTGAAATATTTATGAAACTATATCCTGGGCATGTGCAGTACTCACTTCTCAACATCAGCTAGCTCAGCCATTATACTTAAAATACTTAGATGATAGTATAAAATAATCACCTGCTGATACCTCATTTAGTTCTTTTGTTGGTTTCTAAATCCCTGAAACTAAGGGTTTACAGGAGAAATGCTGACACAGCCTTAGTTCAAGAATTATAATTGGTGTGATGCTATAATACGAGAATAACAATGTTTGTGCTGGATCAATTGCCATCCCATTGGGATAAAGAGTGACTTTTAATAATAAAATCACACATCTGTAACTTGTTTAATCCAAGGATCTCATTTACAAACATTAATTAATTAAGCCTCACAACAGCCTTATTAGGTGAATGCGTATTATTATCCCTGTGGAGATGGAGAAACTGAGGCACAGGGTACAGTGGCTTGTAGTGAGTGCTAGAGTTGGGAAGAGACCTCAGCCGTTCTGATAGTTAGTCCCCTGTTCAAACCCCTTAGGGTATGACTACACTGCAATAAAACACCCACAGCTGGCCTGTGTCAGCTGACTTGGGCTCGTGGGGCTCTGGCCAAGGGGCTATAAAATTGCAATGTAGACATTCAAGTTCAGGCTGGTGCCCAGGCTTTTGGACCCTGGAGACCTCACAGCCAGAGCCTGAACATATACACAGCATTTTTATAGCCCCGCAGCCTGTGCCGCACGATCCTGAGTCAGCTGACATAGGCCAGCCATGGGTGTTTTATTGCAGTGTAGACATGCCCTTAGAAAACCTTTCCAGTTCCAGTTAGAAAATAACTGTTAGCCAAGGAGAGCAAAACCACTTGCTTGTAAATACACATATTGACACCTTGTTCTTTTGCCACAGTAACTACAGTTCAAGGCAGATATACCTCATATACCTCATCAAGAGGAATGGGTTTCCACGGCTTTAAAGAAGCAGACCTCACACAAAACAAACAAGGAAACAAACAAAAATTCCCTAAAACAAAGCAGAAAGAATGAAATGTGGGGTTTATATTATATAGTGCCTTTCTTATGCACATTATCCCAAAGCCCTGTGTAATGCATAACCAAATCAAGGTCAGATTGCATACTGACAGATTCCATTTATAAATAGTTAATAAAGGGTTAATAAGTGATTAATAGATGTTTTAACAAATGGTTAATCAATTAATGAGTCCAACAGGTCAATAGGATGTTTATAACCTTGACTTATAATCCTCTATAACATCTATCAACGTGCTTATAACCCTCTATAACACATATAAGCATGTTGCAGACATGAGCAGTAACACCTGTTAATCATTTACTAACCCTTTATAAATGGAACCGTAATATAAAGTGTGATCCAAAACTATTCTGATAAAGAAAAAACAGTAGCCTCTGGTCATCCAATCTGCAGTAAGTTCTGTCATATTTATATTGGTTTTAAGGGATTTTCCCCCCTGTAAAATGTATCTCTATGGCTGATGGAGTTTGACTGCTGGGTGCAAAAGTAGTATTTTCCTGTCTAATCCCAAGAGGAAAGGCTGTCCTTTTAAATTCCAGCTCTCTGTGTCAGGCAGTATCACCGAACCTGGCACAGCTTTGTGTTTTTACACATATTTACCATGATACTTTGTTAAGGCAGTTGATGAGATAAAGGATGGAACTGAAAATGAATAGAGATGTTTTCTCAAAACTAGTGAAAGCGGCCATAATCAGGGGTCTGTACAGGCCCTTCATCCACAAATTGTGCTAGGTTTTGTTAGTCTAGGTGAAACAGGAGGAGAGTGGTGTTTGTAGGAACCATTTTAACACCTCAGCTTGTCTTTGTTAGCATTAAAGTAATTAACTCTCCAATCGTTATCGGTTGTCTTGCCCACAGGTTCAGGTTTCCCTCCTGCTGTTCCCTTTGGGGATATTGAGTTGTCACTTGTTGAGCGAATGCGATTCTCTTTAGAGTTCACATGAAATCCCTTTCATGGCTTCCCAACAGTTTTATCGGCGCTCTCTAAGCTACTGGAGTGCTCTCGCTCACTCTTTTAATGGGTTTTACATTCACAACCTTCTCCAAACCCATCTGGAGAGGATGAGAGAGAAAATGCCTCTCCCCAGCAACCCTTTTGCTGAGCACACCAGGAGAAAACAAGACCATCCTCGCCCACAGCTGAGCCCCTGGGAGAAACTGGATAGGCAAATTTAATAAATAACGATACTCTGAGCTTCTGAAACACCCTAAATCTGAGGATCCCAATGGTTAATGAATGAAGCTTTACAACCTCCTACTGGGAGGTAGTTATAGAACATTGTTATCCAGTTATAGCTGGTTGAAGTTTTCCAGATTTTGATTTTTCAATTCGTTGTTCTTGTCAGATGTTGTCAAGAAGAACAGAATGTGTGGTAGGGAACTTTTGACCACATTTTCATCAATTCCATTCCTCTCTGATCCCTAACTAGCTGTATCCCCATTTACCACATGAGGAAACTGAAATGGCCCTATGGGTGCATTACAAGCCAGCATAGTTTACAGCAGCCCTGAGTTACTCTGGAAGCTGAGTAACTTCCTTTGTGGCCCCTCCCCATTATGTCTTGTGAAGCTGTGCCATGTGGAGCTCAGCCAGACACCAGGATCGTGGCTGCTATCTCCTGCTGTGATTTTAACTGGGTATATTTACTTGTTTATTGTTATTTGTATATTTAATGTTTATTTAAAATACATTGACTGCTTTAGTTGTGGATGCCCTGGTCAATCACTTCCCATGGCTGCTAACACCAGCTCAGCTCCACCCATCTTTGCAACATAGAGAGCCTTGGCATAGATGGGAAGTCCACTGCCCAGACCACTTCAAGCACGATGTGTTCTAACCTTGCTCAGAGTTGGTCTAATCAGCTTGGTGTCATCATGGTGTCATCACCCAGCGGTCAGTCTAACACCACTGAAGCTGAACCAGTGTTATAAACAGAGGGACATGTTTTTAAAACATCTCTTGTGGAGGAAAGAACTGTGTGTAAAGAGAATGTTTGGAAAGGTACCTGATGGATCAATCGATTGACTGCTCTGCCTCTGGTATTTGAAAACGTTAATGACCAGAGAAGCTAGGAACTGCTGTAAAGCTAAGGTAAATTATCAGTGCTGGAAACATAAAGTAATCCTCTTTAAATATTCAGCTGAAGAGCCCTGTGGCATAAGCTATCCCTTATGTTCTCTGTCATGGCTAGGTAGATAGTGACACATCATGATGCTGGGGTGGGGGACTCAGTCTGGCATCATTAAGCCTTTTGTTTAATTCATAGAAAAAATATTGTTTTAGTTTAAAAGGGGGAAATTTCCAACTCTCTCAGCTGATAGAAGCAGAAGCAAGATCAGGGCAGGCAGTGCTGTCGTCACATGTATTTTTGTGGTGTTAGCCATCACCCCCGCACTATCCTGATGTTTTTTCCCTTTGTTATTTTGTATCCCACAGTGCCAGCTAAGTCAGTGAGTTGTCACACTCAGCACTGGTGCTGCAGGATACAAAATAGCTGAGGGGGAAAAATCAGAATGGTTGGAAGGTGGAAGGGAAAGGCTAATTTTTTTTTTTTAAACAGTAGCACCAGCTGCATCCTGCAAGTTGCTAAATTAGCCAGTCAGTTGTTTTTCCTTTTAATTTTTGTGTGAATTCAAGAATAGGTCGTGGATGTCTTGGCAACTCATGAATGAGGCCTTTTATGAAAGAATTCACCTTGCAGAGGCACTGCTGTCAGACACACAGGCCTCTTTCCATTAATTAAGCTACAGAACATCCTCTCTCATTTTTGAACCCCCCTTGATGCCTGGGTAATCAGGCCCTGAGCTTTTCCCCAACATCCATCCCTGTTTCACTTGCTTTTTGCAGGATGTCCTCCTTCCCCATTAATTTTGGGCCACCAAACATTTTTGTTTAATACCTTTTCATGTTGCTTATTGCCAGCTATTTAGATTTCATCTCCTGTGGCTATATGGGAACATGAATATCTTGCTCTGATGCAAACACCAGTGTTCTCCATATCAGCAACTGAAGGTGCCTGAGAGCAAAGGGGGATATTTTAAAAGCACAGATGGGAGCTAGGCAATTAATTGACTTTCAGTGGGAATTGGGTGCCTAACTCCCATCTGTGCCAATCAAAATCTCCTCTTAATTTTAACTTGTCTTACTCACATGAGCAGTCCTATTGAAGGCAATGGGAGTTGGCAGTCATCATTGCTAGCAAATTCTAGTGCAGAACTGGGGCCTGTAACAACTTAGACTTACATTGTGCCTTGTATCCCGAAGGATCCCAATGGTCTATATAACTGTATAGTAAAAGCACAATTAATTAACTGAAGCATCTATCTCATACAACTCTTTAAAACAGACTTGCAAAACTGCCATAGGGCTTCACCTGCCCGGATTCAAACTCTCTTCACCCATCCTTTTCTTTGACGATTATAAAATGGAAATGCTTACTATCAAAATGTATATTTTCCCTGAGCGAATATAGGCCTCAGTCCTGCAAACTCTAAAGGACATGTGTAATTTTACTCATCTGAGTAATCTTAAAGATTTCAATGGCATTACTCATGTAAATTAAGTTATGCACCGCTTAAGGGCCTGATCCAAGATCACTGAAGTCAATGGAAAGACTCCAATTGAGTTCCATGAACTTTGAATCACACGCTATGTGTTTGCATGATCAGGGCCTAATTTTGTGAGGATGAATTAATATAACTATAACACAAGAAAATAAAAGTACAGTGACACAGTATAAAATATAAGTTTCAAAATTTTGTGTATTAATTGCTTCACATAAAGGTCAAAGTTTTCAAAAATGACCAGTGATTTTGGGTGCCCAACTTGAGACACCTTAATGGGGCCTGATTATCTGAAAGGGATGAACATTTACCCTTTGATAATCAAACATCTTTCTAAGGGTGGCTAGGTGCCCGGTTTTCGACCGGAAAGTCCAGTTGAAAAAGGGGATCTGACAGTGTCCAGTCAGCTCTACTAACTGGACCCCAAAGTCCAGTTACTGTGGGCTGGGAAGGCACTGGGTCATCACCCACCTCAGCCCCTACTCAGCCAGGACTGCCTCCTATCTGCATCAGGCAGCTACAGTTCCCAGCCCTGGCAAAACAGGCAAGTCCCTCCTGACCCAGGTGGAGGGGTGGGAGAGGAAAAGCAGTGAGCGACAGGGGGGAGGGAGAAAGAGGAGTGGATGGGGTGGAGCCTTGGGGGAAGAAGCAAGGCAGGGGTAGGATCTTGGGGGGGGGGGGAAGAGGCGGGGCACGGGAGGTTCCGGCACTCCTGCTGGAGTGTCTGGTTTTTAAATATTACCAAGTTGGCAACCCTACATATGCTGTATGAGATTGGGCACCCCAAAATAAGTCATTTTTTAAAACTTGTCCAAAAGAAATTCCATTCAAAAATAAGAAGTACGTCTGTGACCCCTAGCTCTTGCTCTTATGGGAGACAAAGGGTACATTTGTGGATCATAAAGAAAACAGATACTGAGTTATCTAACAGGAAGGAAATCTACAAACATATGTAATAAATTCCAACATTACATCATAAATGGAACTACCTTACAAATGCTCTGTGAATGTTAAGAAGCATGAGAAAACATTCGAATAGTGGTAAAAACTGATAAGTAAGTAAGAAATAATTTACACTGAACATATTCATTTTCCTTGTAATATGGTTGCCTTTAAAAAGTCTGCATATTCCAACAATTACCAGATTATCTGAGATACCACAGGTTTTCCCTGTATTAAAACTTGGATCAGGTAGTATTGGAAATACTATTTGGATTGTAAGTTTTTCCGTGCAGCTCTGCTTTAGCTTCTTGTCCAGGGCTGCTGCCTGCTAGGAGTGTGTGAGCCAGAGGCTAGGAGACTAAAGTTTGGATTTTTAGTATAGTTTTGTAATTGGCACCTTGGGCTCTGCACCCCTTTGTGGTGAGGGAAAATCCTGGGACCAGAAGCAGTCTGATTCCTGCATGAAGAGGGCACGTGCCAGCAGCGATCATCAGCCCCTCTGCAGAAATTGAGGAGTCCAGAGCCCTCTCTGAACCTGAGGAGGCATGACGGAGTTGTGAGTGTGCCATCCTTTAAGTTAGCTAGTCAGGGAGATTGTTTGGGAGACCCCTTACTGCCTGCATGGTGTTCTCAAGCCAGGGGGTAAGGGTTTCGGGATTTTATTACCTGTTGCCTATTAAACTTGTGGAGGGACTTAACACCTTATCCCACCTGAGAGTCTTCTGGGCTGTACTGAAGCCAGTCAGCCAAGTTGCTAACTGCTGCACAGAAGATATCATGGTCACAGATAATCAAAGGCCCCTACAAAGAACGCATACCAACGGGACACTAATTTTAAGCTCGCTATATCAGGTCATGTGACTAGGGAAATTCACAGGTATTAGCGTGGGCACCGATGACCCCGAGAATAGTGTTTTACCAAGTTATGTTATAGCTATCTCCTGTTCAATATATTTAACACCGTAATTTTATTAATGTGTTTGCAGTGGTGCTGGAACTGGGGGTGCTGCCATATCCCCTGGCTTGAAGTAGTAATAACAAACACCAAATACATGGTTTCCATTCAGCAGCAACCCCCACTATAAAAATTGTTCCAGCACCCCTGGGTGCTTGTTTTATTTCTTGAAGTCTCCAACTATCTGACAAGTAAAGGGGGGTTATCCTGTGGTTAGAATTTTCTTCCAAAACTGCCCTGGTGACACTGCCAGGAAGGAGACAGGGGGTGGAGGCACTGCCAAATAAATTCATATGAGAAGAAAAAGAAACTACACCCTGCTGAGTGGTAGGGATGTAAAAGGTTAAATGGTAAACCTGTAAGCATCAGGCTTACTGTTAACCGACCTTAACCGTTAACCCCGCTAGCCCTGTACCGGCTGGAGGGACCCCAGTCCCGGCTGGGCCAGCGGGACCCCAACCGCGCCGCAGCAATCCTGGCCACCCCACCATGGACGGAGGGACCCTGGTCCCGCCCGAACTGCGCCAGGCCGGCTGGAGTGACCTTGGTTAACAGTTAAGAGGTTAAACTATATAATTTTAATTTTTTTAGTGTGATCCTTGCCCTTGCTTTTCCTTGCTGAGTTTTCCAATGTCTGGCACATATTTGGATACTTTAAGCTGCATACAGGCTTCTGAATGATCAGTTGTTGACCGGCTCCAAGAGGGACAGAGGACAGATTTCATTTGTGAACATATCCAAATGCTGAAAGCATTGCAAATGCAATTTTCTTCAAATAGTTAAATTTCACTGGCAGGGACATCCAGCAGGTCAGAATAGAGGCCCCATGATCTCTCTCAGTGCACTCCGCAGACCTCCAAACTTTGATGCCCACAATTCTGAGCTTTTTAACTGAATGAGCTGCATTTCGAAATCTTCAACACCCATCCACTGAAATACAGACAAATCCAAGTTGGTTTTGTTGAATTTTTCAGGT
Organism: Chrysemys picta bellii; assembly: GCF_011386835.1. NCBI lineage: Eukaryota > Metazoa > Chordata > Testudines > Emydidae > Chrysemys > Chrysemys picta. Next base: position 64,711,709 of record NC_088797.1, on the reverse strand, counting down.
TTAATTAGAAAAGAAATCATTAAGCCAAATCGCTGGAAATCTTTAAATCTGTCAGAAAATTCTGATTCCAGTTCTTGCATGTACATTCTAATCTCAACGTCAAATGCAGTGCGCTGTTCCACGTGACATGATTGTGATGTAAGCAGCTGGAACAATTTTCAAGGTGGGGGTGCTGAGCTGCGCCTCCTCTTGCCCCTGTCTGCACCCCTCACTGCCCCAGGCTGGGGCCAATGGGCCACTGCGGGGGGCGGCTGCAGAGCCCCAGGCTGGCGGTCAGTACCCCAGGCCGGCAGCAGAGCCCCCGGGACTGGTGGCTAGGACCCGGGCAGTGTGAGTGCCACTGAAAATCAGGTCGCGTGCCGCCTTTGGCACACATGCCATAGGTTGCCTACCCCTGGTTTAACCGGTTAACTTTTTAAACCAATATTTACATCCTTACTGAGTGTGTGGCAGGATCTAGAAGAACTCAGGCCTGTCCATCAAAACTCTTAAGGAGATTGGTGCTAAAGGAGGTAACCGGGTGAACAGGGGGGTGCTACACTTACATTTCTTGCTATATTTTCTGTTAATGGGCAAGAATTTTCCCATACCTCCAACTCAATATTTTCCTCCATTTACTAAACTAGTTAAGCCATCTGCATCGGGTGGCTACAGCTCCCAGCCCTGGCAAAGCAGGCAAGTCCCAACTGACCCGGGCGGAGGGGTGGGAGAGGAAAAGCAGTGAGCGACAGGGGGGCGGGAGGAAGAGGAGTGGATGAGGTGGAGCCTTGGGGGAAGAAGCAAGGCGGGGTAGGATCTTGGGGAGAAGAGGCGGGGCAGGCAAGGTTTTGGCACTCCTGTTGGAGTGTCTGGTTTTTAAATATTACCAAGTTGGCAACCCTACATATGCTGTATGAGATTGGGCACCCCAAAATAAGTCATTTTTTAAAACTTGTCCAAAAGAAATTCCATTCAAAAATAAGAAGTACGTCTGTGACCCCTAGCTCTTGCTCTGACTGGGAGACAAAGGGTACATTTGTGAATCATAAACAAAACAGATACTGAGTTATCTAACAGGAAGGAAATCTACAAACATATGTAATAAATTCCAATATTACATCATAAATGGAACTACCTTACAAATGCTCTGTGAATGTTAAGAAGCACGAGAAAACATTTGAATAGTGGTAAAAACTGATAAGTAAATACGAAATAATTTACACTGAACATATTCATTTTCCTTGTAATATGGTTGCCTTTAAAAAGTCTGCATATTCCAGCAATTACCAGATTATCTGATATACCACAGGTTTTCCCTGTATTAAAATTTGGATCAGGTAGTATTGGAAATACTACTTAGATTGTAAACTTTTCCGTGCAGAGACTATTCTTTCATTATGCTGTAGACAGTGTCTTGGACAATGATGCTTCAGCTTCACAATACTTGACTGGAGTCTTTATGCTCAACCATAATATGTAAATACATAATAATAATAATAATACTTAATAAACTGTATGCTTTCTATTAGCAAATGTTGACTTTTTAATGGCAACCTCTGTGGCTTATTTTAAAACCAATTCAGAAATATACTGTCCTCAATTGTAAATTTAGAATACCCAGGAAAAGGAGAAAAATATTCCCTCCTCCATTCTGTGTTACATTAAACACAAGGGAAGGGTAAAATGGTCTTGTGGCTTAATTTAGCAGTACTGGGAGTCAGAAAACTTGGGTTTTAATTTGGAAATTATTTGATTTTAATGGGATATACAGGTTGCCAACACATCTGAAAATCAGGCCCGTAATTTCTTTGTACCTTAATTTCCCCAACTACAAAGTCCCAGAGGGGCTATTATTAAAAGTTGTTCTCTCTTACCACTGAGGACAGGACAAGAGGCAATGGGTTCAAACTGCAGCACAGCAGATTTATATTAAATCTCAGGAAAAGCTTCCTAGCTGTAAGAATAGTAAGACAATGGAAAAGACTGCCTTGGGAGGTTATAGAAGCTCCTTCACTGGAGGTTTTCAAAAGGAGGCTGGATAACCATCTATCTTGGATGGTTTAGACACAAAATCCTGCATCTTGGCAGGGGGTTAGACAGTGGTTATCAAACTTATTTGATCATACCCCCTTCTTTATGCCTGTAGTAGTTTACACCTCCGCCCTGCAAGTACATATACTGATAAAAAAACAACATGCAACTATCACTAAATATTAAAAACAGTAAGTCACTGAGTCAAACAGAGCTATTTAAGTATATTGTAATGTAAATTTTAAGTGAGATACCTATTGTAGGGGGGTCATGGTATTGCCACCTTTACTTTTGCGTTGCCTTTAGAGCTGGGTGGCTGGAGAGCAGTGGGTGGCTGGGCACCCAGGTCTGAACACAGCACCACCGCCAGCAGCAGCAGCAGCGAAGTAAGAGTGGCAATACCACACCATGCCCCCTTCTTTGCTGCTGCTGGCCATGGCACTGCTTTCAGAGCTGGGTGGTAGGAGAGCAGCGGCTAGTGGCCGGGTGCCCCGCTTTGAAGGCAGCACTGCCACAAGCAGCAATGCAGAAGTAAGGGCGGGATGGAATATACAACTGTATGGACACATCTGCGAAATTTGCTCTTTATGCCCTGACCAACCCTTGAAAAATATGTGATTTCTCCTCAATTTAAGTAGACCCCTATTCATTGCTGTGAGTAAAATGTGTGCAGTAAGTATTTTTTTTCCCCTAAAGCTTCTCACATCCCCCAGAATACATTCCATGCCCACCTGGGAGGACGCCCCCCAGTTTGATAACCTCTAGACTAGATGACCTTTGTGGTCTCTTCTAACCCTATGATTCTGTGATTCACTTTCTACAGTTGGATGTTGTGAAATCCAACCCATTGATATCTGTAAAGTGCTTTGAGATGAAAATGTTAGGTCAGGGCAAATTATTATTATGAACACAGCCATCAAAGAAGGCATTCCTGTCCAGATTCCATTTCCCCGCTGACCCAGCTCTCACATTCTTAATCTATTTCAGGGGCTAACTCTTTATTGTTCTTCCCTGTTTTCCTGCAAAACTTTCCCATAACCAACAGAGACCTGTGGAATAATGGAAAGTAGCAGAGCCTAATGGTCTGAGCACAGTACTGGGCAACAGGAACTCCTGAGTTCTAAACATAGCTCTGACACAAAAGCCCCTCACTAGTCTTGCCTTAACCCCCTTGCCTCAGTTTCCCCATTTGTTAAATAGGGACAGTATTAACCTACCTCACAATGAAACACTTTGAAGCTGAAAAGTGCTACTCTCTATGTAAGTGCTGAGTATTATTACACAGAACACAATCAGCAAAGGACAGGGTTTCCTGAGCATAGAGAACACCCCACTCTGTTTCAATTGCTGCATACATTTTTCTATTATAACAATTAACCTCTTATAAAACAATCAGCAGTGAGTTTACATGTTGAATTTATATACAATGGATAATTGCTTTAAAAAAGTCTACAGTCAAGGAAATTGCATTTCTCCTTTTGCTTCTAAAATTACAATCTTCTGACTTCCCAGCTGGTAGGTAACAGAAGCAATCAGAGTAGGGTCCCTTGAGCACAGCTGTATAACACACATGAAAACCAATCTCATTTTATAAAGAATTAACCCACAGCCAGCCATGTTTAATAGCGCTAATTTGTGACTCAAGCCCACCCAATCAAGAAGATGCACATCCCATTGTGCTTAGGTTGTAATGAATTTGTCAGGTATTTTTTCAATCACTCAGAGGCCTACAAGAGAAAGACACACTGATAGAAAGGAAGGATGGTTTTGTTGTTAAGGCACTGGACTGGAACCCAGGAGATCTGGCTTCACCTCCTGGCTCTGCCACAGACTCCCTGCATGACTTGGGGCCAGTCATCTGATCTCTCAGGGCCTCAGTTTCCCATCTGTAAAATGGGGACATTAATACTCCCTTCATCTATCTTGTCTGTTTAGATTGAAGAACAAGGGAGCCCCAATCTCAGTTGAGGCTTCTAGGTGCTACTGTAACAAATAAATAAATAAATAAATAATGCTAAAGGTGATGGGCCTGCTTCCATTTTGAATGTATTTGGGTTTTTCAATTTAAAAATCTTTTTTCTTTCTTTCCCCTGCCTCTCCTCCCCCTTTTTAAACTGTTCTTAAAAATTAAAAACCCTCCCCAGTATTGAATCATAGAAATAAACATTGGAAAATGGATTGTCATGTCCATTGTCCCGGGAGTGGGCAAAGCATTTTACTAATTTACTCATGATAACACTTTATAGTATATTTGTGCTTTGTTCAGCCTAGCTTTAAAGGTGACCTGCAAATGAAAATGCAGAATTAAGTAATGAACGCTTAACTCAATTTTGAGCTTTCCTCTGCAAGTCACCTTAATTTGACCCAAGCAGTGGGGCTCCTACCACTCCCCTGAGAGATCATTCCACAGTCTATAGAACACGCCATCAGGACTTTTTCCCTGATATTCAGCTTACATTTTTTCTTTTCTTTTCACCTTATTATGCCCCTAATTATAGCCCCTAAACAATTCCTCTCCTTTCCTGGTGTTTATCTGTAGACAGTTATTCTATGCAAGCAGTTGCCACATCCCTCCCCAGGCATCATTTAACCAACCTATAACTGCTTGTTTCTGTTCCTCAGAAGCAGCTCATGTCAGCCCATTTTAAACTTATTTTATACTGGAAGATTCTAAGGTCCAGCACATTCAGTTATTCCAAAATCTACAGCTCAGGGGATGTTGTGCTTAGTGCACAAACATAGTGTACAAACAGGTTACATTCTATTAGCATAGTCAGAAGACTGACTCCTGTGTGTGTGTGCATGTGCACATTTATATGTTTGTGAGAACTGTGGCAATTGAGCTGCTGGGACTTGGAACATGGTACTTTGATTTCCCCTGATTTGAGAGCTAGCAAAATATAGAAATACAGAATTACTGTGCTGTAACTCAATTCCTTAACCTCATCATGCTGCCACCAGACACATACTGTATTTGTTAGACTAGATATATTTTTTTAAACATGTCTTTACTGAAATGAGTACAAGAGTGTCATAGCGATGGCTGCTACATGGACTTTGATGTTATACTGTGGCCCACATCTTGCAAGCACATATACGTATGAATAAGGCACTATATACACAGAGCTGGGGGTTTTTGCACTAATGATGCTGTGTCAATGTGGTTTCAAATCAACAAAAGCCACACCATTTCAAGCCCTTGTCATAACTATAAAGGGAAGGGTAACAGCTCTCCTGTGTACAGTACTATAAAATCCCTCCTGGCCAGAGACTCCAAAATCCTTTTCCCTGTAAAGGGTTAAGAAGCTCAGGTAACCTGGCTGGCATCTGACCCAAAGGACCAATAAGGGGACAAGACACTTTCAAATCTTGGGGGGTGAGGGGGAAGGCTTTTGTTTGTGCTCTTTGTTTGGAAGTTCGTTCGCTCTTGGGACTGAGAGGGACCAGACATCAATCCAGGTTCTCCCCATCTTTCTAAACAAGTCTCTCATATTTCAAACTTGTAAGTAAAAAGCCAGGCAAGGCGTCTTAGTTTTACTTTGTTTTCTCAACTTGTAAATGTACCTTTTACTAGAGTGTTCATCTTTGTTTGCTATACTTTGAACCTAAGGCTAGAGGGAGGTTCTCTGAGCTCTTTAAGTTTGATTACCCTGTAAAGTTATTTTCCATACTGATTTTACAGAGATGGATTTTTACCTTTTTCTTTAATTAAAAGCCTTCTTTTTAAGAACCTGATTGATTTTTCCTTGTTTTAAGATCCAAGGGGTTTGGTTCTTGATTCACCAGGAGTTGGTGGGAGGAAGGAGGGGAATGGTTAATTTCTCCTTGTTTTAAGATCCAAGGGGTTTGGATCTGTATTCACCAGGGAATTGGTGAAAGGTCTCTCAAGGCTTCCCAGGGAAGGGAATTAGTTTTTGGGAATGGTGGCAGCGGACCAGAGCTAAGCTGGTAGTTAAGCTTAGAAGTTTTCATGCAGGCCCCCACATTTGTACCCTATAGTTCAAAGTGGGAATACAGCCTTGACAGCCCTGTTTTACATTCGTGCAGCAGACCTGCATATTTTGCACTGATGTAATGCAGATAAAAAAACAAACAAATCCTGCATGGCCACGACCTAACTTTACATACATTAGAAGTCCCATTGAACGCAAAGTTACATTACTAAAGCTCCAATTGTGCACATGCTTATATGCCCATGCGTAGTCTTATTGAAGTTAGTGAAAATGCTGGGTTGATGCTAGAGGGAGCACAATGAAAGGTCTCAATTATTTCTCAGTCTATAACCCAGTTGTTCATTGAGAGCTCACCATGAAATCCTGTCATGTACATCCAAAACTTTTTCAACACTCATTGCTGTTTGATGCACAAAATGGTTATGAGAAGGACTTCTTGAGCGAAGCAACCTGGGCTTCAGTAGAACATTTTCATTTTCTTCAGTTGCATTCACTATTTGTTGTATCCTTGCCCATCTTTTTAATAGATTTTACACACTGCTACATTATATATACTTACAGTTATCGTTGTTTGTATGGTAGCTCCAATTTGTGCTGATCTCAGATATACATGTGTTTCAGAGGGTTTTTTTTAAAGGCCAATAAAGATTGGGAATCATGAAATCCTACTGTATCTTACATAACCCCCAGGAGCCCACCTAGGTCCCTGGGGCTCTGTGTGCTGGTAGCTCAGAGAGAGAGGCACAGTGCCTCTAGTAGGGAGGGGGAGCAAAGGGCAGATGAGAGTCCGCTAGGCAACCGAGGAGAAGAAAGGAGAGCCACTACTTAGAGTTCCCTAAACTTTTTACCTCGCCCCCCTCCCCCGAGCTGGGGCCGGGAGTAAGGCCGTGGCTCCAGGAGGGAAGGACAGGGTAATGTGGCCTTGGCTGGGGGCAGGAGTAGAGCCTCGGCTGAGGGCTGAGGCCAACAGCCCGGGCCCCTGGCATGGGTCCAGTAGCTGGGACCCTGGGCACGGAGCCCGGGCATGGGACCAGCATCCGGTGCCAGGAGCAGAGCTGGGTGGCGCTCCCTCCCCATCTCCCATGGGGGCTGGCCTGGCACCCCCCGAACGTTCCTTGGCACCCCCTGGGGGGGTCATGCACCAGAGTTTGGGAACCTCTGATTTAGAACAAAGAGGCCTCTTGGCTAGGGGAAGGATAGCCAATGTGCCTGCTGCGAGGAGAGGGCAGAGTCAAATGACTGACACGGGAAAGTCCAGGAAGAAGAGCTAGCCTGACCAATAGGAAGTGAAATGCCCTCCCCTGGAAGTACTGGGGAAAGAAGGGGGAGAAGCCATTTTGGAGCAGTCTGGACCCTGTCACAGAAAGGGCAGGGCTGACTGTGAGGGGAGCTGGAGAGTCCTACGTCCGTATACAGGGTTCTCCCTGAGAACTGGGCTCTGGAAGCAAGAGCCCGCAGTTTGGCCCGGTCCCTCTCCAAGGTGACTCCCAGTTTGTAGAGTTTTGTTAGGAAAACTCCCCCCCTAGCCAGGCTGAGTTAGCCCTCCAGCTCCCTAGGGAAAATCAGTCACCACATGTTGACCATCTCTGCTCTGGCTTCTAGTCCAGGGCTGCTGCCTGCTAGGAGTGTGTGAGCCATAGGCTAGGAGACTAAAGTTTGGATTTTTAGTCTAGTTTTGTAATTGGCACCTTGGGCCCTGCACCCCTTTGTGGTGAGGGGAAATCCTGGGACCAGAAGCAGTCCGACTCCTGCATGAAGAGGGCACATGCCAGCAGCGATCATCAGCCCCTCTGCAGAGACTGAGGAGTCCAGAGCCCTCTCTGAACCTGAGGAGGCATGACGGAGTTGTGAGTGTGCCATCCTTTAAGTTAGCTAGTCAGGGAGATTGTTTGGGACACCCCTTACTGCCTGCATGGTGTTCTCAAGCCAGGGGATAAGGGTTTCAGGATTTTATTACATGTTGCCTGTTAAACCTGTGGAGGGACTTAACACCTTATCCCACCTGAGAGTCTTCTGGGCTGTACTGAACCCAATCAGCCAAGTTGCTAACTGCTGCACAGAAGATATCATGGTCACAGATAATCAAAGACCCCTACAAAGAACGCATACCAACGGGACACTAATTTTAAGCTTGCTATATCAGGTCATGTGACTAGGGAAATTCACAGGTATTAGCGTGGGCACCGATGACCCCGAGAATAGTGTTTTACCAAGTTATGTTATATTTATCTCCTGTTCAATATATTTAACACCGTAATTTTATTAATGTGTTTGCAGTGGTGCTGGAACTGGGGGTGCTGCCATATCCCCTGGCTTGAAGTAGTAATAACAAACACCAAATACATGGTTTCCATTCAGCAGCAACCCCCACTATAAAAATTGTTCCAGCACCCCTGGGTGCTTGTTTTATTTCTTGAAGTCTCCAACTATCTGACAAGTAAAAGGGGGTTATCCTGTGGTTAGAATTTTCTTCCCAAACTGCCCTGGTGACACTGCCAGGAAGGAGACAGGGGGGTGGAGGCACTGCCAAATAAATTCATATGGGAAGAAAAAGAAGGTACACCCTGCTGAGTGGTAGGGATGTAAAAGGTTAAATGGTAAACCGGTAAGCATTAGGCTTACTGTTAACCGACCTTAACCGTTAACCCCGCTAGCCCTGTACCGGCTGGAGGGACCCCAGCCCCGGCTGGGCCAGCGGGACCCCAACTGCGCCATTCCGGAGGGACTCTGGCCCCGCCCAAACTGCACCAGGCCAGCTGGAGTGACCTTGGTTAACAGTTAAGCGGTTAAACTATATAATTTTAATTTTTTAACCGGTTAACTTTTTTAACTGATATTTACATCCCTACTGAGTGGGTGGCAGGATCCAGAAGAACTCAGGTCTGTCCATCAAAACTCTTAAGGAGATTGGCACTAAAGGAGCTAACCAGGTGAATAGGGGATGCTACACTTACATTTCACATTTCTTGCTATATTTTATGTTAATGGGCAAGAATTTTCCCATACCTCCAACTCAATATTTTCCTCCATTTACTAAACTAGTTAAGCCATTTTTAAGAGTTAAGAAGGCAACATATATTTAATGATTCAAGGTTGTTTTGAATTTTCTTCCATCCCATAAGTACAGGTTAAATGTTATGGACCCTAATGTCCTGAATCAGCAAAGCACTTCAGTTGGCATTTTCAAAGGAGCTTGGCACCCAACTTTCATTGACATTCAGTTGGGACTGGGTTCTGAACTGTTTTAAATGCCTTCAAAAATCCCAGCACATGCTCAAGGTTAGATGCTTTGATGAACTAGATCTTAAAGTCCAAATTTTGTCTTCAGTTCTACACTTATGAAACCCCACTGATATCAAAACAGCTGTTTAAGTGAATAAGGCAAGAGGACTGTGTGGCCTTAAGTTATGGCACACAGAAGCACTTCAAAGAAAAACAGTAGGGATTCATGCTCTTATTTAGGAAAGCACTTAAGAATGTGCTTTCCTAAATTGCAGCCCCAGATAGTGGTCTCCCAGATAGGGAGATAAAGGAATTAAATACTTTGCCTTTTTTCTCCCTCTTTCAAAGAGAGAACATTCTTTCATTCAGTCGAGATTTTTTTTTTTAACATGCAACCAAGTTAAATTATATACAAAAACTTCAGCTAAGGATAAGGTTTAGACCAGGGGTAGCCAAACTGTAGCTTGCGAGCCACATGTGGCTCTTTTACCATTAAACTGTGGCTTGCAAGCCCCCTCCGCCCCGCATTCTCCACCTACCAAACGGGGAGGGCCGAGCTTGGGACCTCTGCCTTGCAGTGGGGTGGTGGGGTAGGAGCTTCTGTCCAGCAGGGAAGAGGGTCTCGGGGTTTCAGCCCTGCGGGGCATACCTACCAGGTCTCGGGGATTCAGCAGGAGTGGGGCTGAAGCCCTGAGCCCTGGCTCCTGGCAGGTGTGCTTCAGCTCTAGAGCTTCTGAAGATTGTTGTATGTGGCTCAGAGGGTCAGTAAGTTTGACCACCCCGGTCTAGACCAAAAACAAAGCCCCAAGAAAGTATCGTGAAGACTATATTCTCAAAAGTCTCCCTATAAAATAGATCCTTCAACAGCATCTCATTACAGACCCAATGTTACTTCCACCTGAGGTGCGCTCAGTTATTTTGTGATGTATAATTTAGATTTCAAATGCAGAATCATGAAATGGAATGTGTTTGGAAAAAGCATAAATGGCTCATTGCACTAACCTGTCTATTCTGGTATTTTTTCTTGTCTTGACCATTTTGGATCTTTGTCTCATATTTGGTCCTTGGCAGGCTGAGAGCTGCGCTAGTATACACAGATAATGCAAAGGGGTTGCAGAGTACAGCAATGCAGGGATTGTACCCTAAGCGTTGCAGAACCTCTGACAGGTAAAATGTTATAAATGCAGCTCTCAACCTGGTTAGGCCCATATGTGGGCTGAGGTGCACCAAATGAGGAGGTCACAAGAAAAATAGTAATGCAGAAAATAAGGCAGAATTAATTTCTTTAGTCCATACAGTGTTTCAGCTTTCACGCTACAGTCCCGTGCTCATAGGTGACAATATTCTTTCAGGGTTTTTTTGTTTGTTTGTTTTTAAATATCTAATTTCCAGTTTGAGAATAAGTAGAGTGGCTTTACCTTGGTTGGAAGACAATTTGTTCTGGTCCTTCAAAGTTCAGGTTATTTCATTATTTTGTATGTGAAAGTAATTTTCTCAACACACACTAGTGATCATGGATAATTTCTAATCGAATCAAATGGATGTTGGATCTAGTTGGCTGGGGTGGGGAAGCAAATTTTGTACAAGTATCTTTTTTTGTTACTTAATCTGCATGTGGGACAGGAAGGTAAAAACTCCTGATTTCAAATAACTGTTCCACCAATAACTCCCTCCGTGTCCCTCGGCAAGTCACTCTGGATATGTTGCACTTTGAGCTGGATGTGAGATTCCCAGCTTGAGGAGACATCCTTTCACTAGCTCTGATCATGCTAGCGTGCTAAAAAGAGCACATAGCTGCGGCATCATGAGCAGCAGGATCTATTGCCTCACGTACATGCTCCTATAGCAAGCACAAGCCCCTCCCACTGCCATGGCTTCATTCTATATTTAGTGCACTAGATTAGAACTAGTGCGGGTATGTCTCTTTGAGCTGGGAATTACATGCTCCAGCTCGAAGTGTAGACATGCCTTCAAGCAAAGTCTACACTGCACAGGTTACCGGGTGTGTGGCACCCAGGTCTGAGCACGTGGGTTAGTCTTGCCTGGATGTGAGCATTGCCACTGCAAATCCCTACCCCCATTGCTTTGTCCTCACTCGTTCTAGACTTCTTTCTCAGTCAGCTGTGTCAATTGCAGGAAAACTGGTCTGTCCTTCAGGGGAATTGTGGAAAGGTATTGGAAGACTATCAATACTTGAGTGGGTTAGCATGCTTCCCTTCTGCAAAGTGGGCAGGTTGCAGTCCAAGTTCAAATGGAATCTGGTCTCAAATCCATACCCCCGCCCAGATAAAGTAGTTTAGGCTTAAAGTATCTCCAAACCAGCATCAAAGGTTTTTCTATATGGACGGTAGTGGGGGTAAGGTTAATATCTGAGTAAAGGCCCAGGTTAACTGTGCAGCATAGACATATCCTTAGGTACATGTGTCACTGATTGTTAGCAGAACTACCCATTTAAACTGATGGCATGATATGGCTGTTAAGCTCTCTGTGTCTCAGTTTTCCCATCTGTAAAATGGGGATGATGACTCTGCTCTTCCTCCCAGGGACATTGTGAGGTTAATGAGGCAGTGTTTGTACAGAGGTAAGCAGTATCAGTGCTCTAGTTTTAACAATTTCTTTAGGCAAACCAGCAGGAAGAGATTAATAAATAAAGTAACGCACAAGGCCATAATGCAACACCACCAGAAATGAAAGTGACTGTAAATTGTGTTAATGTATGGATAACTAATGCAGTAAAGAGAACAGAGAAGAAGATAGACAAAACATTCCTTTGCTGAAGAGTGTGAAAAGCCTGACAGCTATAGGTGTCACATACATCCTTTGTAGTGTCATAGATATGTTTTACAGTGCACAAATCAAAGGAAAAGTGCAGGTCTCACCAGTGGAAAGAGACTGTTCACTGGGGAAACTCGCCAAGCTAAACTGCACAGAGGTTTGTTTTACTGTGCACAATTTGGGCCTAATGCTGTGAAGCGCTGAGTTCCCAGTTAAGGCCCAGATGTAGCTACATACTCAAGTATGAGCAGAACTTGAATCACACAAGCAGTCCCATTGGGGTCAACATATCAACTCAGAGGCTTAAAGTTTGCCTTGTCCATAAGTACATTTCTGAAGTGGGGCCTGAGTCAATGGGCAATGAATGTGCTCAGCAATTCCCAGGAGGTTCTCAGCAACCCACAGGTTTGGGTTTTGGTTGCAGGCAGAGATTGGGTTAAAAAACATAAACCCATCTCCAGGCCTTCGGAAAGATCCTTTTTGGCCCATGAAACAAACTGATACATAGGCAGCAAATAGCATATATGTTGGGCAGGACTGAAATCAGGTCTAGGGCCGCCCGGGGGGGGGGGGGGGGGCAAGTGGGGCAATTTGCCCCAGGCCCCGGACCCTGCAGGGGCCCCCACGAGAGTTTTTCGGGGCCCCTGGAGCAGGGTCCTTCACTCGCTCCGAGGACCCCGGAAAATTCTCACGGGGCCCGGGCCCTCAGAGCTTCTTCCGCTCCGGGTCTTCGGCGGCAATTTGGTGGCGGGGGGTCCTTCCGCTCCGGGACCCACCACCGAAGTGCCCTGAAGACCCGTGGCGGGGGGTCCTTCCGCCCCGGGATCCACCGCCGAAGTGCTGCGTCTTCGGCGGCGGGGGCCCCCCTGCCACCAAAGACCCCAGGCCTCCTGAATCCTCTGGGTGGTCCTGATCAGGACAGGGGAATTCATTGACTATAAAGCCAGAAGAGACACTGCTCTTCAAGCCTGGCCTCTTGCATACCACAGGTCAGAGAATTCCACTCAGGGGGTCCTCCATTGAGCCCAGTAGTTTTGTGGCTGACCTATAGCATATCTTTTAGACAAACACACGGATGGACCATTCCTCTAAAATGCTCCACAGCTTTCAGCAACCCACCCCCCCAGGCTCCAAGCACAGACATCTTCCTTTGTGGTAAGGATAATGACAAAGGCTTTGCATTGGCCAGGAATTTAACCCAGACCTCCCAAATGGCAGGTGAGAATTCTACCCCTGAAGCATCCAGGCTGCAATTATTGTTACTTTTTCAATGCCAGCAATGAAGGGATAGCACAAGTAACACTGGCTGCCTTTCTCTTATCCCTATGGCCCTCATATGTCTGCATGCACCCCTTCAGCTAAACGCAAGCCTTCTATCTCCCAACACCATTGAATTGTGAAGTGGAAGGGGAAAAGAGAGAGAGGAGCGGGTTGTCAGTGATTAATCCATTAACACTCTTCATTAAAAATGGAAACAAGTGTCTGCTAATTACAACACACTTCCCCCTCCCTTGAAAAGTAGAGAATTAATATGACATTACACCTGTACATGTGTTTATTTCCTCAGGTTGCTGCTCACTTACTCAGCAGCACACATACCATCGCAGGTAGCAGCTGCCATAATAAAAATGTTCATTCATTATGAAAGGCAGAGTTGTTCATATGAATTGTTACTCACTGTTGCTAGCACAGGTAGGGAAAAGGGGTCTGCTGAAAAGCGGGATATAATGGTATGAAAAAAGTCCATGTTTTGTTTGTCATAAGAACAAATGCAGATGGACTCTCCTAACACTTAGAGCTGTCTTAGAACCAGGATTCTCTTATACTGAAGATTGCGGAGGAAAACCTAAGGACTCCGTTTTTCAAACATATGCATGGTAGCTTTACTCAAGTGAGTACGTCTGTTGAGTTCAATAGGACTAGTCACATGGGCAATGTCACTCCTGTGCAAAAGCGTTTGTAGAATAGACTCCTAGCATATGAAAATCACATCTCCCTGTTAGTTAACCGGCAGTAAACATCCCCAGGCTACAGACCAAATCCTCAGCTGGTGTGAATTGGCATGGCTCCTCTGACTTTCCCTCAGCTAAGGATTTGGCCCCAGAAGCTTTCTTTATTCACTGCCTAGAATAGCAGCCACATATTTAACAAGGCTTGTTGGTGTTTAATTTAATGCAGGATTAATCTGTGGAGTGGCCAAATTCTGGCTAGTGCTGTGCACATGTATAAGCCTGCAAAACTGCAGCCAAAGTGAAAGTACAGGGTGAAAATGGACCTCCTGTTTTCTGCCCTCTACCAGAACATATGGAATGAACCTTCTGCAGGTCTTCTGTGGTTTACCACAAAAAGGAATGTCAACAGGGGATGGTTCACCTTTTGTCCACATATCCACATATGGTGACCTTTAGCAAGTACAGGTATTGCGCCCCCTGCTTCCCGCCCCCCAGTTGCACACTGACCTTCCTCTCACCAATAACTCCTAATACCAGGAATAGAGTCTGCACAAGGCAGGGGAGTTGATATGGTGGCTTTAGCCAGGATGAAGGTGCATGTCAGTGCTGCTTTTGCAATATATTAGTGCTGCTGCTTAGAGCAGAGGCCAGTCACATCTGTTCCCAGACGCCAGCTAGCATCTGGCCTGCAATTCAAACAAATGTATTATGATAGTTTTCAGTGCTGGCTGGAATTATTCTGGCTAAGGTATGTTGACTATTCAAAGTGTTTTCAGATGACACACAATATTTACTAATGGGTAGATGGACGAGATTAAAGAGGCTACACAACATCTGCAAAGAAATCTTTAAAATTTAGACAGAGTTAAGATAGGGCTGGAGCATGTCATTGATCTATCAGCAAACCTCTGTACTGCGTTCACCACAGGCTTCTATTTAAAACGTGATGGCACAATATGGCCTTTAACTACAATGTACTGCAGTATAGGTTCCCTTTCTTCCCTTTTAAAAGTGAATTTGCTGCTAATTAAATTCACAGTGTTGGAAGATGATGGCCTCTGTTTAGCCAGTATAAATTTTCCCACAGCACTCCATCAATGTGCTTTGACCCTGCATGTGCCAGGGATGAAGGGTTATCTGATCATACATTCCCCTTTCAGTTGTGGGCTGTTCTGCTGAAATGACCAGAGAAGGGGCTAACTGTGGTGGTGGTTTTTGCACTGTGGGTGCCTGCTTATTAAGAGCCAAACTGAATCCTATCAAACTCATTTCATAGATAGATCACCAAAGAGCCATCACATCTTAATTAGCTCTGATCAGATTCTAATTCCCATCACCAATTCTCTGAAATTCCCCAAATGTGTTTACATGACAGTAATAAAACAGCCCTCCCACGATTTCAAACCAACCCCAAACAATTATCTTTGGAATGGCATTTTAATACCGTCAATCTTAGTTTTTAACTGGGTAAATGGCTCCCTAATGAAGACATACTAGATATGGCTTCATTGTTCTCAGTGGCAATAATAAGGAAATGTCCTCCCTAATTCTGAGCTTGTCCACGGTGATTCAGTATTATGGCATCACATACATTTAAAAACAGATGCAGTCAGGCTACACTATTGCCCAAGGGCTGCCAGAATTTTTGAATGATTTTCATGTGAGTTGAGGCATCTGTTATTACAGTATAAACAATGTAAGTGTTCTTTCCTTTAAAATAATGCAAATGTTAAAATCCTAGGCTATATTAATTCAGTTTAGGAGACCACACACCAAATCCCTGGCCCTCTGCCAGTGATGGTGCCATAGCACAGCCATAGGGAGAGAGACTAGTAAGGTAGGTTAATAGGCCCAAATCAAAACTCTGGATCCAAACCACCATGAACTTCATAGGTAGCTGGATCCAGATCCAGACCAAAGTTAGCAAATGGGCCCTATCTTTATCCTGGGTCAAACCAATATCCTGGATCTGAACCACTCCCCCAGGCTTCAGCTGTTAAAAATCTAGAGCTCATTTCTACTTCCTTTGAATTTGCTTCATTGGCCAGGAAGATGATATCTATTCCGCTGTCTGGTTTGCTAACAGGGCACTGCTACATTGTGCTTCCCGGCTGCATAGTTGTCACAGTGGCAGCTGCAGAGAGAGACATTTGCTCTGAGAGCTCACTTAGGGCATGTCTACACTACGAAGTGAAGTCGACTTAATATAAGTTGATATCCAGCCTCCGCATTAATTAAGTCACTCATGCGTGTCCACACCACACTCATTGTGTTGGTGGAGTGCGTCCTCACTAGCAGCACTTGCATCAATGGGTAGAGCAGTGCACCGCTGGTGATTTTTGGATGGGCTTGTAATGCCTCATGGGACCAAAACACTATTGCAAGGGGGAATGGGAACCTGGCTTTGACCTCCCATGATGCAGTTTCCTCCGACCCTGCCCTGAAATCAACAGCAAACCACTCATGTTTTTTCGCTCCTTTTTTCAAAAGCCTGGCTTAACCGCGCATACTCCATAGCCCAAGAAGCATGAACCCCGCTCCGCTGTGCACTCTTGTTGTGAACATTACAAACACTGCACACCTTATCCTGCAGTATTTCCAGGGCTGAGACAGGAGCTGCCACACAGGACATAGCAATGTCCTTCAAACATGGCTGGCAGGTGGAGGCTAGCCCCCAGCTCTGCCCTCCTGGGCTGGAGCACTGAAGCCCCCCCCACAGCCGGAGCCCTGAGACCCCCTACTCTCCCCCCTGTGGATGGAGCAACGAGCCCCCCACACACACCCGGAGAAGCCCTGCGCACCATCCCTCTCGGCCTGAATGCCCCCCCAAGCAGGAGGAGCCCCATTCCCCCCACTGCCGGAAGGAGCCTCCAGGCCAGCTGCAGCCACGTCTCCCCGCCCCATGCCATCCGGAGAACCGCAGTGTGACAGCATCTCTTCCCAAAGAAGAACCTGAGCTTTTGCTATGCCCCATGCAGGTTCTGGGGTGGCTGAGGAGGCGGTATCTGCTACTTAGCTTCCTGGGTTCATCAGGAGTCCAGGGAGATTACTGATGAACCTGGGCAGCTGAATAGCACATACCACCTCCTCATCTGCCCCAGAACCTGCCTGGGGCATAATAAAGCAAAAACTTCCCCCCAACAAACCCGCAAGGGGGCACCCAGCAGCAGCGCCAGGGGAGGTAGAGCCTTCCCTGGCCTATTATATTCGCTGCCCATGCAGTCAAGCCCTGCTGAAAGCCATAGAATGAAAATTCCCGGTTGCTGCTGGCAGTCACGCAGCAGCTGAACACGGTTGAGCGCCGTTTCTGGTCCCGGGAAACAAACACTGGTGGGATCACATAGTTATGCAGTTATGGGATGACTAGCAGAGGCTGCAGAGCTTTTGAATGCAGAAGGCCTCTTTCCAGGAACCTTGTGCAGAGTTTTCCCCAGCCCTGAATGAGACCTGCTTTGACAGTGGAGGAGCAAATTGCAATCACTCTGTGGAAGCTTGTACTGCCAGAATGCTACCAGTCAGTGGGGGATCAATTCGGAGTTGATAAATCCACCTTGGGAGCTGTTGTGATCCAGGTGTGCAGGGCCATTAATTGACTTCTGCTAAGAAGGGTAGTGACTCTGGGCAACGTGCAGGACATAGTGGACAGTTTTGCCGGGATGGGGTTCCCTAACTGTGGTGGTGCGATAGATAGGGATATGTGTGCCATCTTGGCACCAGATCACCTTTCCAAAGAGTACATAAACCAAAAGGGATACTTTTCAATGGTGTCACAAGCGCTGGTGGATCACACTGACATCAGTGTGGGATGGTCAGGAAAGGTGCATGACCCCACGCATCTTTAGGAACACAAGTCTGTTCAGAATGCTGCAATCAGGGACTTTTTCTCCAGACGGCAAAATAACCATTGATGATGTTGAAATGCCAATAGTGATCCTGGGAGACCCAGCCTATCCCTTGCTCCCATGGCTCATGAAGCCATACACTGGCCACTTGGACAGCAGTAAGGAGCGGTTCAACAATAGGCTGAGCAATTGCAGAATGGTGGTGGAATGTGCCTTTGGACATTTAAAGGGTTGCTGGCACAGTTTGCTTACTAGGTTAGACCTTAAGCAATATCCCCTTTGTTATCGCTGCCCGCTGTGTGCTCCATAATATCTGGAAGGCAAAGGGAGAGAAGTTTCCACAGTGTAGAGCTTGGCAGCGCATAGACTGGCAGCTAATTTTGAGCAGCCAGATACCAGGGCAATAAGAACTGCCCAGTGAGGAGCTCTGCATCTCCAGGAGGCTTTGAAAACCCTTTTCAGCAATGAGCCGCAGTAATGTGCACTACTTATCTGTGTTGTGCCTTCTCATATCATCCCCTCCATTGCATCAGTTTCCCTGTATCTCCCCTTCACCCTCCAAACCTCCATGCCTGGAATAAAGAGTGTTTAATTCTTGCAAAGTTGATGTTTACTGTACAAACATAAAGAAACTAAAGAACAGGAAAATAATTTAACCTTGGGCAAATGGTGTGATAAAACTGGGAGAGGAGAAACCAAGTCAGACTGTCTGTGGAAGCACAGAAGTCTTGTCCATCAAAGGTCTTCAAATGGCCATCTTTTGTTCTTAGTACCCTCCCCTGGTGTTGAGTGGAAGGGTTACTGCACCTTCCCTCCCTCCTCCTGGAACGTTTGGGGGAGGGGGATTAGGAACAGGTCGATGATTGCGGGCCATTGTATAGGGGCTGTAGAGGGAGTCCAGCCTGAAGCTATTTTTCTTAAAGCTCAGCCAGATGCCTCAGCATGTCTGACTGGTCCTTCATAATCCGCAGCAGCATCTCATCCTGTGTGGCTCGCTCATGCTCCTGGGATGCTCTCTATGTCCATGTCCATATTTTCAGACAATGAAATCCTCCAGGCTCTGAGCTCCGTGTCAGCTGTCACGGAGGCGTTCATTATCTTATTGAACGTGTCATCACATGTTCTCTTTTTCCAATCTTCTAATCTGCTGTAGCCTCTCCGCTGGGGTGGAGGATGCACTGAAGGCCAAGCTTTCCACTGTAAGGCATGCAAAGCAGAAGGCAACATCGTCAGTGCTTTCCCTGGGTCTGGTACAAGGTTGCTATTTAAAGTCACTCCTCTTATTACACTCAAGTGCAAGCCAGACCACAATGAGAATCCCAGGCTATTCAATTAACTGGTTTCCAGTACCAGCCATGGTGAGTGAGGCCCAGGGGCATGGGCGATGGGCCTTGTGCTGCAACTTGTGGGGAACTCGCGTCAGGAGCAGAGGTGGACAGTGCCCCCTCCCCCTAGCAACATGGATGTTGCTTTGAGATCAGGGACCATCATTAAGTCTCCCAAATTACGGTCTTTATCTGAGGCGGCTTTGGAGGGGGCTGGGGGCATGTTTATAGCCATGAGAGAATACAGTAGTAGCAGTCGCCTTGGGCTTGCAGATTCTGAGGTCAACACCGATTCCTGCCACAGAAACCACTGGCATGTTAGGGAAACCATGGTTGAGGGACCTGGAAATCACCATGGGTGAGGGATCACATGCTATATTGTTTGTGGTATGAGCACTTGTAATTAAAACTTCCACTGTCCCCCCCTAGGTGACCCTATGTGATATCAGTCTCCTGAGGGTAACAGAGGTGGCAAGGTAGCAGATGCTGCAAGTATCTGGGTAAGGACCTGGTCCTTAAGCTGCTATGCTGTGTACTGTAATGATGCCAGCAGAGTTGATACTGGATTGGCACAGGAAAGTATCCTACCATGGTGGAAGAAATAAGGCAGCCCTCCCCAGAAACCTTGTGCAAACGATTGCAAAGTATCTCCATGATAGTTTCCTCGAGATCTCCAGAGAGGATTCCTGGGCCATCCCGCTGCACATAAACAGTCTTTTCCAGGGGAAACTCTCGGTGTAGCTGGAGCAGCCACTGGGAAGTAAATACCCACTGCACCTCACTTTTTTTTTCAGATTAAACATAAAATAAAAGAGCACGAAACCCCTACAGTTTGATTGGAATTGCACACTTACCAGAGGTGCCTGCCCTGGCATCACCAGGGCCGGCTCCAGGCACCAGCCCACCAAGCATGTGCTTGGGGTGGTGCCTGGAGGGGGGCAGCGCTGTGGGCGCTCCGGCCCGAGAGCGGGGCCGCGACTGGGCTCGCCGCCCTCCTCCCGGCGCTCTGGCCGCTGGGGGCTCTCTGCCCTCCCACCGGCGCTCTGGCCGCCAGGGAGAGCGGAGAGCCCTGGCCGGGCTCTCCGCCCTCCTCCCGGCGCTCTGGCCACCGGGGGGCTCGCCGCCGGGGAGAGCGGAGAGCCCCGGCTGGGCTCTCCGCCCTCCTCCCGGCGCTCTGGCCACCGGGGGGCTCGCCGCCGGGGAGAGCAGAGAGCCCCAGCCGGGCTCTCCACCCTGCTCCCGGCGCTCCGGACGGTCGGGGATTGCGGGCCCGTGGCTGGGCTCGGCGCCCTCCCCTGCCGCACTGGGGGGGCGGGCGGGCGGGGTGGCGGATGGCTTTTTTGCCTAGGGTGGCAAAAAAGCCAGAGCCGGCCCTGGGCATCACACTCTGCCACCATGCTGTCCTGCGACTGGCTGGGCTCCGGGGTTAAAAATAGCTCCTGGCTCTTGAGGAGAATGGATCTATTGCTCTCCTCCCTTTCTCCTCTTCCTCACCCAGAATGTCCTCCTCGTGGTTGACTAAGGTGGCCCATGACTCAGACTCCTGGAAGGTATCCATGCTGCGGTTGGGGGTAGTGGTGGGGTTGCTGCCAAGAATTGCATGCGGCTCATTGTAGAAGCGGCATGTCTGTGGTGCAGAACCAGAATGACTGTTCGCCTCCTTTCTCGTGTGGTATGCTTGCCGAAGTTCTTTGATTTTCACGTGGCACTGCTGCGTGTCCCTGCTGTAGTCCTTCTCCACCATGCCCTGGGCAATCTTTGCATAGAGGCTACGTTTCTTTGGCTGGATCGAAGCTGTGCCTGCACAGACTCTTCTCTCCACAGGCAAATAAGATCCACCACTTCCTGTATACTCCAGGCTGGAGTGCATTTGGGACGTTGAGTCACCATGATCAGCTGGGTTGGCAAGCTCTCTGCGCTGATCAAACAGGAAATGGGAATTCAAAAATTCCCGTGGCTTTAACAGGGGATAGGCTGTTTCCTATGTCCCTGGCTGCTGTGCAGCGGAGGTGAAAATGTTCTCCAGAGTGGTCAAAGAAAAGCATTGTGAGACATCTCCTGGAGGCCAATTCAGTCGACCCACACAACAGTGCATCTACGCTTCCTCTCTGTCAACCCACCAACATCGAATTAAGCACCAAGCTGCTCGTGGAGGTGGAGTAATTAAGTCGACATTACAGGCGAGTTAGGTCGGTGGAAGGGACCTGGTAGTGCAGACGCATACATTATTAGGTCGACTTAAGGTGGCTTCCGTCAACCTAAGTTTGTAGTGTAGTCCAGGCCTTAGCAATGCAAAGGGAAAGTGGGACAATGCACCAATATGCTAGAGAAAGTGCATGCAGGTCAGTGTATTATGGATGGAATTCACTGAGATGGGGAGATCCCATGCAAAGCCTTCCATGTCACTTGTGCTCAGTGGGACAGCATATAGACAGAATGGCCACTCTGGGAGGGGAGGCTGATGCACCCACACCTTGGGTTCTGTAGAGGTCTCAACTAAAGGTAAGGAGGCATAAAGACCATGGAGCAGGGCAATTGCTATAGAATCTGTGCTTCTATGGATCCAGTGGCCCAAAATGCTGTGCAGAGGTAATGGAGAAGCAGCAGTTGCCATTCCAGCCCATAGGATATGTGTACACTGCAACTGGAGGTGTGACTGCAGCTCAGGTATTCAGAGCCATGTTCTAGCTAGCATGGCTAATGATAGCAGTGAAACTATGGCAGCATGGGCTTCAGCATGAGCTGTACAAGCCGCTCAGAACCCTGGGTGCATACTTGTGCTTCTAGCGAAGCCCATGCCTCTGTGGCTATTTTTAGCCATGCTCGTTAGATGAAAGCTAGCGCAGGTATGCCTCGGCAAGCTGCAAGAGAGGGTTACTCACCTTGTGCGGTAACTGAGGTTATTTAAGATGTCTCCCTGTGGGTGCTCCGCTATTCAATTGCAGTGGAGCTGTACCCAAAGGCTGAAGCAGTGACTGCAGGTGGCTTACAGTGCAGCACTGTAACCTGTGTGAGTTCGAGTGAGAAGACATTTCTGCTGTTCAAAGTGCCTCAGACCAAGCCCAATTACCAGGCCTTTGTGAAAGGAAGGGATGAATTTAACTCCGAATGAGCAGCAGTTCATTAAGTAGCACAATCATCTGACACTCAGGGCTAACTAGAACTGTTTACAAAATGCATTCACACTTCAGCAAGGAAGAGCCTGGATATTTCTGGCTTGTGGAAGAGAAAACAATCCTATAATAATGCCTCATCTTTACCCAATCATTCCAAATTATTCACATGAAAGATCTTGTTTTCTCTCTTGGATTTTAATTAATTTCCTGTTGACCCAATTTATTCCTGGCTATTCATGTATTATCTAAAAGAAAATTTCAGAAGTTTTGTCATTAGGAATAATACTTGTTTGGTGAGAAGCATGGGGTTTTTTTTTATTTGGTTTTCTTTCTTTCTTCCTTTTGCTCTTAAGTCCTAGATTTAGCTAGCAATTTCCCATGCTATAATATGAAGGAAAGTGATAAAACACATCAGACTGCAGTACGCAAATGAGAAAACACTTGAGATTAGTAGGAATATAATTACGTTTTACTTGACATTGATTTTTTTTTTTTAATATTCTGATAAAAGTAAACAACTGAGTGCAGGTGGGGGGAAAGAAGTGCCAAAAAACAACATTTAGACTTTAGTGAGATAATTAACTCAGCAATTAAACATATTTTGTATTCCGCATTTGTCCTCTGTAGCACTTGGCATATGTGATACAGGTCTGTCTCATCTTACGCGGGGGTTCCGTTCCGCGATTAGCGCGTAAAGCGAAAACCGTGTATAGTCAAAATTACATTGAGTTCAATGGCGGGTGAAATCACCTGCACTACAGGTACAGTATTAAAATTGTTACTTTTCTCCTTTTTTTTTTTTGCCGACCACGTAAAGCTGAAATCGCGCATGTTAAATGCGCGTAAGATGCAACAGACCTGTATTTGTCCTTTATTCAAAATCTTGACTCTTGCTGTCTTTTCTGTCAGCAGGAACGGGAGCCAGTAAGAATCCTATGTGAAGGCCCAATTCTTGTGTGGCTCACCTTTAAAAGTGAATATTAGTAACTATGGTTTTATAGAGCGGAAACAAGTAAAAAAGGAAATAAAATGTTCAGCCAGGTTACTAGCAGAATTGGGAGGCCTGAGATTTGTGCACAGCTGTCTGTTGTTTCCTTTCATCAGCAGAATTTGGGGGGAAATAGGTGACCCTCTCTGCCGCTTGTACCAAACAACATCATCACACTGTAAAGCAGGGATATAGGGAAATACACCTTGTGCTCTGATCCCATTAGACACCACGGGGTTAGGCTGGCTCAGTACATGACCTCCCAGAGACAATTACAATACTGTAGGAAGTGAGGCTAGTAATTTGCTGGGTTGCACTCAGACAGTACTGAGCCAATGGATCACTATAGTTTGAAGAGGCATTGCGTGATGGTGAACTTGTGGTCATTAAAAATCTCATTGGTCTTTTTGCCAGGGTTGTCTAATTTCAGCATCACTTGACAGTCCAGTCTTATACATGGACCAGTAAAGAGTGAGAGGCAGGCAGTATCAAGGGAAATTAGTTGATAGTTACTTGAACACTGGAAAAACATCTCCATCTTGAGTATCAGAAAAGACCAGAGCTTCTCAGGGAAAATGAGATCATGTTAAAACACATGAGGCATTGCGGTAACTAAAATGGTATTAAACGTGGATTTGCAGTTAGGGGTGTGTTTAACATTGTGTCAGCTGGGTGTGGGTAAAGCTATAGCTCCAGTAGGGTAAAACTGTTAGTTAGCACAACTCCTCGAACTCATCATGACCTTTTTTTGTTTTTTAAGCGAAAGCAAGCCCCAGAGGCCTCTTCTCAGGGGAGAACTACTTCAGATAAAGCCAAGTATGCTCTAGGGGATCCCATTTTGAGCCACACTTTTAGATTGTGCGTTATGGTGCAAAAGAAGACAGGAAACCACCTGCATTCAAAAGAGCACATCCAGTGGACCGCTGATAGAAATTGAGAGGCTGATCCTCAGCTGGTGTAAACTAAGTTAAGAAAAATCTTCTTACTTGCATATGGAGCATGCATTGATCTGGAGAGCACCGGGATGTAATAAACACTGGACGTCAGGAGGTCTTTTTTTTTTTTTTTTAGAAGAGTATAAACCCATTTTTAAGGCAATGTGAGATCCAGAGCACACCCTTCCCTAGGGCCAGGCCACCTAAACTGTGATGTGTGGGGACATCTCTGACCGTTTATGGAATCCAAAGGTTGCACAAATAAATGTACAGTAGAACCTCAGAAGTTACGAACACCTTGTAACTCTGAACAAAATGTTATGGTTGGTCTTTCAAAAGTTTACAACTGAACATTGACTTAATACAGCTTTGAAACTTTACTGTGCAGAAGAAAAATGCTGCTTCCCCTTTATTTTTTTAGTAGTTTATGTTTACCACAGCACTCTACTGTATTTGCTTTTTGTTTTTGTTTTTTGGTCTCTGCTGCTGTCAGATTGTGCACTTACAGTTCCAGATAGGGGTGTGGTTGACTGGTCAGTTTGTAACTCTGAGGTTCTACTGTACATTTCACAATCAGACACAAACTGCAGCAGCCATATTATTTGTGTGCGTTTGTACCACCCTTGGGAGATGACATGGAATCATTGGTCGCTTACATTCTCCACCAACAAAAGGAGATCGGCTTTGTCTTTACCCTGTAGGATAGCCGCTGCAGCTGGCTGCTTTTGAATCCTCTAAGCCATACCTTGGGTACTCAAGTCATAGGTTTTTATACTACCTCCCCGAGTTAGAGCTTTACACAGCAAGCACCCCTACGGTTCCATGGCCCAGCAAAGTGATTATAAATTACATTTTCAAGCAATGCAATTTCTAAAATAAATAATTCCGTCTGGTATAATCCCACAGATAGAGAGATGGTGCCTTTGGAGTCATATCACACAATTCTCTATTGCACTTGTATTGGTCATTCCATTTATACTCTGCTGATCCACAGGCAGAGAGTCCAATAGTCTTCATGTCTGGGAGGGCCATTGTGATTGGTAAGAAACAACTTGCTCTGTAAAGTATATGAAGTTAGAGGGGCCTACCTCTGCTGTGGAGGTGACATCACTATAGTGGAAATAACAAGTTATGTAGTAGCATTATAACGGCTGCCTAAATGACAGCTTAGGGATAGATGGGAGAGTTTGGTGCACTCTCCGGTGGATATGTTAATAACAAGATGGGTGTTGAAAAGCGCCACCCTCAGTTTCCAATCCAATTGATTTTAAAAACAGATTTCAGAGTAGGTGCTACCCCTGCCCTTGACTCCCTCTGCCAGTGTTTGTGGGTTTACAGTTGCATTTATGTATTTGTTTTTAATGTTTCTCTCTCCATTGTTGCTCTATGAAAACCCCATAAAAACCAAAAGGAAAACAATGACTATATAGGAAAAACAGTGACATTCACTCTCCACAAAGTGCGGTAAATGCGCAAAGTAATATATTCAATATATAAAATTTCTCTGAATAATCTTTTTCATAAAATTCCATGTTACTTGTAACAACAGTAGGTAAAATACTGTTCATAGCAAAGTATGCTTTTTTCAAGCTGACTGTGTCCCTTTTAAGCATTCCACCAGATGTTGTTTTTATTTCACCGCAGCCATACAGAACTTCTTTTGGGGAAAAATTCTACACTGATTTACTTCTCATCCAACTCCATGGGTTGCAGGGTTTAGTCAGTGCCCAATTTGATCTTTTAAACTTAATTAATCTAGTGACACTTCCATATAGCTATGTATTTATCCTGAATCAATCATGTGGGATATTTAGAATGATCATAGCAGGTGTTTCTTTACAGCCTTTAATAAGAAGATCTGAAAGTGCTTTACAGAGAGCACTAAGAGGTAAGTAGTAATATCCCACTTTTACAGATAGGGAAACCAAGGCACAGAGCGGTGAAGCATTTTGCCAAAGTGCGTACAACAGTCCATCGCAAAGCTGGGAATGGAAGCCAGGCATGATAGATTCCCAGCCCTCTGTCTCTGATTTGAGCAGCAGCTCAGGTCGATGGCAGGCTGAACTTTGGAGATGATTTGCCTGCTAAGCTATAGCACATTTCTGATTTGTAGATGTCTGGGCTGACTTGGCTTCATTTTTAACTTTTCATTTTCTTTTTAGGGAACCAAACTGTTCAGCGGGTTTGGCAGCTGATGGCTATTAACTGTCACACTCCAATAACCAGGGGATAGTTAGAACAGCATTAAATATTTGGACTGTGCAGCAGGGCTATACTTCATCTCAGCACACAGGAATCCCGTGCTCTAATCACACTGAAAGGAAATCCACCTTACTGCTATTCAGATATATCTGTCCCTCTCTCTTCCCATCCTGGCATTAGGCATGCAAGGCCTGTCAAGGCCATTGACACAAACAAGAGCTTTCCCTTTCTGCCAACTCTGGTGAGACCTGGCAAAAATAGGACACAAAAGACTTGCTGCTTTTTAAAAGTATTTTTATTTGATTTTCATTTTGTAATGAGCCTGGTTATTACATGTCTTGATAAGAGAATATTCCTCCTCCATCTCCGAATCCCTGACATGCAATGATGCCTTGTGCATCTAATAAGAACAGGGCCCGTGGAACATTCAATGCTATTAACACAGAATTAACTTTACTGGTGCGGTGGTTTTTAGCTACAGACTGTTAGCCACTTTGTGTGGCCCTCAGGGTTAGATGTTGCAGCTTTGTTTTAAACATTGATTTTCAGCATTTTAACTCTGTCATTATTGTTCTAATCTTTAAAAAATGTTACTACACAAGGGGCACCCAAAGGTCTGCATTTAAAATGCAGAATTTCTGTTGGCCTATGCAGGAAATATTTAAAGCATAAAATGAATAACGTTTGTCATAGAAGTCAGTTAGCATTCTTTTTAGATTAACAATAGTGCTCAGAGAAGCCCTTGCAAGGGATTAGATGAAGACAGGGCCGCCCGGGGTGGTGGGGGTGGGAGTGTGGAATTTACCCCAGCCTCCCACAAGAGTTTTTCAGGGCCCCTGGAGCGGGGTCCTTCACTCACTCCGGGGGCCCCAGAAAACATTTGCGGAGCTTCTTCCGCTCCAGGTCTTTGGCAGCAATTCGTCGGCGGGTGTGTGTGTGTGTGTCTCCTTCCGCCCCAGGACCCGCTGCCGAAATGCCGGGTCTTCGGCGGCAATTCAGCGGCGGGGGGCCAAAGACCCCAGGCCCCCTGAATCCTCTGGGCGGCCCTGGATGAAGAGGAAGATCCTTAGGCACTAACCTCTGAGTCATTTGGTTGCTGAACTGGTCCCAATAGAAATAACTATCTCAAAAGGCCTTAAGTGTGAGAATTATCTCCAGGAAGTGCACAGTGAGTTAGAGAGATATAAAACAATAGGCTCATGCCTTAATACACGCAGTTAGCACTGCACATGTTCATTTTCCATGTAATCTATGTAAAACACTCAGACAGTAGCAGTCAGTGCCCAAATTAAGATACTCTTTCCCTTTGATCTTTTGTAAAGACTAATGAATTATATAATCTCTAACACCTCTGAAATCCGTCTGGTTAAAGGGAAGTATTCCTACCTTTCCAATGCTTGTCTCAATTCACTACATGGGAGCTATATTTAACAACAGGCCAGTCACATGATCACTGAAAAGGAACAGCACAAGAATCCATAATCCTAATGCTCATGAGCGCTGATTGCTATAAATCCTTTGCAGGATGATTTCCTTTAAATCCCCAACATGTCAGCACACTTTTAATTAACATTTCTCTACTAAAACTATGGCTCAGACACTCTAAATTCAACATTGTTCCCAAACTTGTCACCTTTCAATAGCTTGTATTTCTATTGTAATTTCCAGCTAGGATATTTGAAGATGAAGCTTTATTCTTCCCACCGTCCCCAAAAACAAGGTGTAACAATGAACACTATCCTCTCTTTAAAAATATATGGGGCACATCACTGCTACAAGAAAAAGCAATTACAACTATAAAAGGCAAGTCAGGGAAAAGATACAATGAATGCTAGTGCCAATACTATCCTACTCAAGGGTGTACTACTTTATCCATTGGGGACACTGGGGTATAGAGCGGTGAAATGACTTGTCCAAGGTCACACAGTGAATCAATGGCTGAGATGGAAACAGGACCCAGGTAGCCTGATTCCCAGTCCTACTCCCAAACCAGTGGAGTACGTGGATTATGCTGCCTCTCTGAATAATGGGTCATTGAGCTCTATGGCATAACTCCCATTAACTTCAATGGTATAAGTTGAAGCCCAAAGTGTGCAATGTTGGGTAAAATTATTTCCTGCTCTGGTAAAACCTTACTGCACTCAATGGGAGTTTAGTTGGGTAAGCACTGGAGCCAATGGTTAATAAGTGGTGCATTTCAAAGGGGTACCCTCCTGACACTGTCCTGATCTGAGGACTCTGTCTTTGAATGATGGTTCAAGTTCAGAGTCAGACTCACCTGAGCTCATCTGGCAGAGCTGGGATTTCAGACAATTGCACGTGTCAGAGCTTCACAAGTCTTTGATGGCATGTTTTTCAGGAAGCCCATTCTTACATGGAGGTGGTCAGTAGAGGACAAAATGGAGAAAAAGAATACTTATGGAGACAGGCCAGGGATGGCACCAGAACCATTATATGGACAAAAATCTTCCAGCAGAGGTAAGCAAAAAAAGAAACAGACGCTGAAAGGAATTCTGAAGGAAATCAGCTGACAGTACCTTTGGAAGTTACTTAGCATCGCTTGGCAAACCATTTCTAAGTATTCATGCATCGTCCTACGATTTCCAGATATTGAGGAACTAAGGAATGGCTAAACATACTGGGTCAGAGTCTGATGCTTCTGATCACGTAATTGACTTTGGTCCCATTGGTTTCAAGCTAGTCTCGTTAGCTGGATTGACACAATCAGCTGAAATGTCAACAGCCCAAGCTCTCTCAGTATCTCAGTGCCAGAACTGGGAATAGAACCTAAGACCCCAACTCCTCTGCTCTTTGTACTAAAATGAAGAAACTCATGCTATATATATGAAATGTAAAATATATTCCATATCCTGTGGAGCGTAATAGACCAGACCTCTTTCACCATGGAAACAGAATTGAAACTGAATGTAATTAATATGAAATGGGGAGCATATCCATTGTAAATTCTGTTGTTTTAAATGAATCATAACTCTCTGGGTGGAACAGGGATAACATGGAATGAAGGTGTTACAAAAGGGAATGGAACATGTCACTGAGTGCTGAGTAATAGCAATGTCAGATTTCACCATTTTCCCAACTGCCACCCGAATTCCTGGTTACAAGTTGATATCTGTGTTAAGCTACACAGCACCAAGGTACCCTTGTTCCAGAATGAGAGTGTCCCCTCATGGAGTTATTTAGGAATAGCGCCACGTGTAGACAAGCCCTAAGTGTGAAATCTTCTGAGCTAACAGTGGAAGATTAGAAGCTGTGAAGTCAGAAGGTGTCTATTATAAATGCACATAGCTGTGTTAACAGAAATGAAGAGAGCCTGCACTCTACCCTGTCCATTTCTTAAGCCTCACTAAATCCTAAAGGATAGATTGTGCTCATTTGGCACCGGCTCACTGGGGACGGTGGAGTCACGTGATTGAACAGGGCGCTTTGGGAAGTACTGTGCCTCCTGGAGCTCCCTGGTGAGTGCCCTCTGTACCATTTGTTTTGAAGGTGGAGCCTGCTCTCCTCTGCAGCCAGCCAGCTCCTTTGGCCCATGCACAGGATCATGGTCTTGCCTCCTCCCCACTCTCTCTGCGGTGTGTGGCACCCCAGCATGTGCTCGCGGAGAGTAGGTCTCTGGGCTCAGGAGAATGCAAGACTGCATCTGTTTGTGACGCCCTTTGGTGGTTCATTGAACCTTAGCTACTAACTTCTCATCTCTTCTGTGGTGAGAACACTACACAGATGAGAAAATGCACAACCACTTCCTTCCTTAATGCTGAGCACATTCCTGAGACTGAACCCAGTGTCAGCCTGGACACTTAAAGTTGCAAATAAAAGCTCAAGCTCAATCATATAATGTGGGTTGAGCACCTGCTTCCTGGCCCCTGGTTTAATAAGGCCTGTGCAGGAATGTTGGACGCACACTGCATTACTCTCACTGTGCTCTTGGCAACAAAAGGCCAGGGAATTACTATATGACAATTTTTTATTCATCAGTATCAAATTACATAGCAAAGTAATGAAGGCAAGTGTCAGACAGTCTTTTTTGAATACTGTAATACAAATAAAATCCGGCATATTGTTTAATTATCCAAAGTAAATTACAAGTTTAAAAGTGTGCGTTTAAGAGATTCCATTTGGCATATCCTGACAAGACAGCCTGCATAAACATTTCTGTACCTCATTTTCACGATGTGTTTGTATATTAATTTAAAACAGCCTTTAAAAAGCTTACACTGAGGAGACAGATATAAAATGTACAGCTAGTTCCTATCATGAGATCATGTCTCTGCCTCGAAAGCACAGAGAGTGGCCAGTCTGATAGATGCACAGGAATTTACAAATTAAGGGTCAGATCCTGCTCAAAAATACTGCTTGATCCAAACCCACAGACATCAATGGAAAGACTCTTAATAATGGACTTAAAAATGGACTTTGGATGAGGCCTTTGAATTCCTGGAAAAACATCTATTAACTTAAGTGGGAGCAGGACTGAGCCCTCCGGGCCAGATCTTGCATGTTGGGCCTGATTCTCTTCAAACTTACACTACTTTTAACACTAGACAATCACAATTGATTTAGGAAGAGTTATTATTGATTTACACCATTGTGAGATGAATGTTGGGCCTGCTGATTTTACACATGAAGAAGATGAGCAGGATTTGGCCATGGTGAAACACAATCTAGAGGTTTCTGTAGAAGTGTTTTAACAGAGTTAATCAGCTGTGGCATCTACATGAGACTTCTCTTATAACCTGTGTAAATAATACAACTTTTCCACGTTGATGAGAGAATAAGCTTCACATAGCACTGTAATCCCTAAATTAAGACTACTGAAACATTATGGTGGCATGAATAGGAAAATACCATAGCAATATATGTTTTGTATAGCGTAAAGTGAACAGAAGTACAGAAGCCTTGATGCAGGAAATTGGGAGGGTGAGGAAGGGGAAGTAGGAAATATTTAGGCAGCAATCCCATAAACATAAGAGTTTCTCTTGATTCCTCCGATTCATTGCTTTCAGTGGAAGTCAGGCTTTTCTGGGAAAGTACAACCAGAACGCCTTATGATCACGTTGGCTGCATAATGTCCAGCTCGGATGCACTCTGTCAGCGGTCGGTCATAGACAAGCTGAGAGAGAAAGCCTACAGAACAAAAGAATGGAGAGAGAGTGAAGTAGAGAGTTAGATTTTGAGTATATCATATAGTCCCTAATTTGACAAAGCACTTAACATATGCCTAATTCTAAACATATTAGTAATCCCACTGAAGTTAAATTTAAACTCAGGCCCATGCTTAAGTAACTTGCTGAACTGGGGTCTTACTTATTTTATTTAAAGCTTCCACCTGGTGGCTTCAAGCAAATGGTATAACTATCAAGGTTGTTTTTTTATTAGTGACTTCAAACAAAAAGGATCACACTCACAACACCCTTTCAGAGGGAGCTGCTGGTACCTCTAATCCCATTTCAAAAAGTAGAAGCAACTCTTCATGTTGGAGAGAGTTTCTGCTTTTCATATCGGCTACATTTACAGGCCCATCAACTTACCTCTGGACAATGTGTTCCTTTTAAGAAAGCAAACTGCTTAAGAACATAAATGTTAACTTGATTCATAGATGTAACTATCCAAAGCAAAATCAAATGAGAAATTTTAAATTGATTAGAAGATTCAGATGGCAACTGTTGTTCCCTACTCATTAGGGAAAGAGGAATCAAGATTTTAAAAACTGGGTGCCTTAAATTGAACTCTGAAGTCTGAACTTAGGCATCTAAATAAGTGGCCCCATTTTCCAGAATGTTGACCAGTCAGCACTTTTGAAAAATCAGGACACTTATCTAGCTATCAATGGCTACCAACTACCATAACCACTGCCTACAAAACCTGAAAGAAATAGGAGTTCAGCACTTTTGAAAATCAGGTCCACCTGTTTAAGTGCCTCTAAGTGGACTCAAAAGCCTAATTTTAATCTCCTTGGCTGGGGTTTTTCAAAGGAGCCTGAAAGAGCGAGGCGCCAGTGGGAGTTAGGTCCTTTGAAAATCCCAGCTTCATTTTGGAAACTCTTGTCCTTGATCTGCATACATGCATCTGCACAAAGCAACACCATGGTTAACAGGTTGACAATACTTACTGCAGATAGGAAAGAAAATAAATTTGAAAACTAGAGTTCAACAGGGCTTGAAATGGGAAGAAATAAATTCAATAATTAATCAGAACCAACCCCACAATATTTGGTAAACATTTTCTACTCTCACCAATTAGTTTAACCTTTTTTTAAACGCATCTCAGATGTCACTGGTTGGGTTCTCCCTTTCCCATCCAACCACAGGAGCAAAACCACCCTCAGCCAGTCAAGTCTAGAATTAAGGAAAGCCCAAACAGATTCTGTAAGGCTTTCTCCCATCCTATTATTCTTGACCTCCATTTTCACCCTTTAAAGTCCCCATGTCACATTCAGGCTGCCCCTGTGTTTTGACAGTGCAAGATTAGTCTCAAATCACATCTCATAAAAGTAGCTCAAATCTACCATCTACCGACTTATCAGAAATTCTGGTTCAAAGAGAATGACACATTCCACTAGTTCTCTTTTGACAGAACCCTATATGTTTTCTATATTCAGTTTGGTTACTATTAAAATAAACTACCTACATTTTATTGCAATACTCTAAAGCCCTAAAGGAAGATTATTTTCATTTAACCTGTATTCCACCTTTAAATATTTACTCCTCGTGGGATGCTCAACCCTATTTTAGAACACAATAAAAACATTCTATCTTGTGTAATAATGCCTGTTAGTAATTTAGAGATCAATCTATAATACAAAAATCACATAAAACATGAAACACAAAAAATCTCAAGAACCGTGGACAATACCAATGAGCCAAAAAGACCTCTGTCAATGGCTAAGTTGGTTCTAACCTCTCCCCGTCATAACCAACAGTGAAAAAAGGCTTATCTGATCCTCAACGTCATCTCTAAACTCCACTGACATGGAAAAAAGCAGGTCTTTTTATATAAAAGCCACAGGTTCAATTGGTCAAATACCACAGATTTACCAATGGAATGCGTGAGATGCCGGAAAGTAGGTGTTTTGGTTGACAGCTTGACAACCACAAAAGATTCTGGGTGTGTTTTAAAATCAGTATTTTTCCAGGGAAACCTGAGCCGTAAGTTAGCTACTGTTTCACAGATATGACTTCACTGACAAATTCTGAGGCCATAAACATAGGTGAGAGTCAGAAGTCTTCAATACATAAGGACGAGAGCCTTAGCAAGTGAAGAGGAATTGTGCCATGAGCACCGTCAGCCATGGCAGTCTGAGGCTGACATACCCCCTGACTGGTGGCAGGAGGGTCCGTCCAGCAACCAGGTTTGGATAATAGTTCTGAAATTCAAAAAACATGTCTGGTAGAAATCAGATGGTTTCTGAATAACGCGATGAAAATAGTCTGCTTTTTTGTATTCTTAGTGGAACACTTCCTGGATCCACAGAGAATGTCAGTCACTACATCTGAACTGCCTGGGAGACATGAGCTTGCTAGTGAGTTTCTGGGTGGTTAAAACTTGAGTGGAGTATGTCCATATGTAAAATTAGGCAATTAAGAATGTCCATTTCTAAATCAGTAAGTCTAAGAGATGTATTGTGCAGGCTTCCAAAAACACAGACAACTCTCAGCTTTGTAAAGAGCATGAGTCCAGAACGTGCTTTATATAAAGCAGAAAATCATGCTCTTGGTTGCTGGTCAATACTCTGAATATTGATGAAAATAAGGAAATCAAGGTATGTGAAGGATCTTAAGAAATGAAATATCATTTAATATGAACTACCTTTAGGGCCTGACTGCCTTTCAGCTTACCACAGTTTTAGACCAGTCTATTTGCACTGATTTCAATGGAGCTACTCCTGATTCACATTGAAGTAAGTGAGAGCAGACTCAAGGTCCTAGTTCAGCTGCTACTTGTTAACATGTAGAATCTGCTGTGGAACGTTTGCCCCAGATCAATATCTAATCATGAAAGTTTCTTTTAAAAATTATTTATTTTTTACAGGATTTACAAAGGAGATTGTAGCAGCATCAGAAGTAATATCGCATCAAGTAATAATGCAAACAGATAAATCACAAGCATATAAGTATAGCACATACTAAACATAGGCAGTTAGCAAAGTAGACCCTAGGGAAACACCAGAAAGCACTCTTGGTTTAGTAGAAAAACAAAGAACTCAGTCAGGCAGACTGCTTTAGCTGCAGAGTGGCCTTTTAAGTATACTCAATAAAAGGCAATCAAATTCAAATATAATTCTGGGCTTGGGTTCTCCCGTGTGAAATGTTCTGTACTGCAAATACTGTGGGACCTATCTAGTGCTACAGAAAAAGAAGTGCAAGAACGCACTTCCAGTATGTGATAGTACTGGAACGCCATTAGTTCCCCCCAAAAGTGCCAGCATGGGGGGCATTCCAGCATGAGTCCAGCCTTGGCCCGTATCCTCAGCCTCACTCCATCCCCTATGTACTGACTATGTGTCACTTGCTCTTAGTCCCACATGGGCATAATGGGCATGGTTATCCTTCTGTGATGCTGGGTCATGGGACTGGCCTCTAAGGCGCAAGCAGCTATTCTAACTTATGCTGGGGCAGAGCCGGTTTCTTGGCTGCCCTCACGATCAGTGCAGTGCAAAGGTGGCACAACTCCTTAATCAAGAGAAGCTTAGCTAGACCTGAGGATCTGGCCTTGGATAATCTATCAAATCAGCCTTAGGGAATATAATGCAGCTTTGTCTAAATATTGTTTTGACTTATTTTGCAGATGATAGGTGCAGGAAGTAGGGATGCGGCGGATGCTGCAGCACCCCCAGGTTTTAGGGGGGGCCACTGGTCCCATGCCCAGGGCTCCACTCCCTGGCTCGGGTCCCGACCGCTGGCCCTGCTCCCCAGCTGCTTGCTCTGTGCCCGGGGCCCTGCTCCTGGCCCTCCGCCCAGGACTCCACTTCCTGGCTACCGGCCCCGGCCGCTGGCCCAGTGCTTGGGGCCCCACGCCCAGCCCCACCTCCCGCTCACGTGCCTCCACTCCCAGGGCCCTGCATGTGGGGTCCTGGCTGCCGACCCCTGCACAGGGCTCTGCTTCTGGCCCCACGCCCGCCCCCCCCGCTGTTGCCACAGCCCCGGTCCCCCTTACCTCTGTCCGGGTCCCTCCCCGCCCCCAGAGATACAGCCCTGCTCTCAGCCTCAGCTTTGGGCAGGGAAGAGGCACGAACAGGAGTAAGGAGTAAGCACCCCCACTATTTAAAATGTTGCAGCGCCACTGTGCAGATGATGCTGCCAGTAGTATTTTTCCAGCGTCCAAACACATGGTTACATAGCATGCTTTAATACAAACCTCTGGTGAACAGAGTGTTGGGGGAAGAACCAGAGTCAAGGCCCCACTCATTGCCTGCCTCTGCTCTATCACCTCTGTTTGTGTATGGAGGAGGTGGGAATAGCAGATCCATGGTGATTGCTCTGCCTCCCATAATATAACCAGTGATCTGGGTAGCTCGTGCAGGGAAGTAAGAGGTGTCTTTTCCCCTGTGCCGCTCCTTCCCCCCACCACACCCACACAGACATGTTGAACAAGCAACAATCTTGCCCTTATTCATTACAACAACTCAGTTGGAATTGTGTCCAATAAAATGGTGTTTGAAAATCCGAATTTTGTACCTTATAAGGTATAAAACAAACCAAAGACGTGTACAAATTCTCAGCCAATGGAAACGGTTATGGGAAAACATCAACAGCTATTATCAGCACAATTTTATTTCCTAAAAAGAATTGCAGGGCTTCTATCTACCCAGGAGCTAAAATGCAGTTTGGCTCTGAAAAGTGTCTCTGGTATCACTGAATACTATCTTTATTGTCTCTCAATGATTTCCATGCTATCTGTACTCAGTTTTACAAGTATTAAGACAGTTTTTCTAACTGCCAGCCCTGCAGACTCAACATGGGATATGAAAGTCAAGTTGGTTTCTTTCCTCCTGGCACATCGTCATCAGACAAAGCTTCTGCAGGCCAAATTAGGCCCTCAATGGAACCAGCATAATATTATTGTCTACCATTTATGCCCTCAGTGACACCTGTGACGTCATACTCCCAACTGCCATCAAATGGTTTTGCATGGGTGTAACTGACTGGAACCTAGAAAACCACACTCTTGATGATCACAAGCAGGACTAAAATCCAGTTCACTCCCTCACAGCTTTATTAATACAACTCTGAAAAGACTCGGAGTAGGAGCTGTTTTTACTTAGTTACTTTTGAGAGCAGAACTGAACTTCAGCATCATTAAAGGAAAACTGCATTAATTTTACTGTGGTCAGCTATACAGAAGTTCCAGACCCACAGTGTCAGGAGCAATTGTCACTATAATCAATGTATTTTAAAAAGGTTTTGTTCCAAAATTACCACTGACATCTCTAACTGAGGGTCTAGTGCTAGTGCAATGACATCAGCAATAGCGGAGATTTTAAAAGTTTTGCTCTGCTTTAGTAATGGTTTAACAACACTTAAAACCAGCTTATACTGAAAGCCAAACGTTTCATTTCAAATTGTAAACTTGACAATTAATTGTAATGACTGTTCATTACTAAAGTTGGCTGGAAACTGGCTTAGAGTCTCTGACAGGGAGCTCCTGGGCTGCCATTCTTATAAGAATACTTTTTTTTTTTTTTTTATTAAAAGATGGGTTCCCCCACCAGTATGTCACATTTATTCCTCCTTGCACCGTGCAAACTTTAATAAAATGCCCAAAGCAAAATGAATTTTTTCCTTTAAATAAAAAAAGGTAGACAGAAAAAGCAGTTTTCAAATGTGTCAACTGGAAGACTAACAAACCCTAAGTAAGAGCAACATGATCCTTAAAAAAAAAAGTCTGCATCCTGATCCTCCCAGACGTTTCTCCACCTCCAAATCAATCTAAAATACAAATCTATTCTGATATGATTTCACTAGCCATTCAGGCCAGTAATGGCAAAAACAATTAGGGAGGATGTAGTTTTAAGGAAGTAGTACTCTAGCATCAAACCATTTACAATCTTTTAGCTAATACCACTGTGTTTTTCTGTAAGTCTTTTAGTGCTACTGGTGTGGGATAATGTTATGGTAACACAAATCTGGTCAATTGTGATCAGGTGGTTAGCAAAGCTGGTGCCAAGAAATCAGCCAGCCAACCTAGATTCTGTAAAAGACATTGGCATCAGATGTTTCTGCAACATAGTCGCTGAACAACTGTACTTAGACATGCTGTGGTTCTCCTCCTTTTTTATTTCTGTGGCAGATGGTGGATATTACAGCCAAGAATTGGGGTAAGCCAGAAGCCCTGCCCATCTATCAAACTGATGGTCGGCTATTCTAAATAGAAACATTTTTGATTAAAGGTATCATCTATGGGTTAAAGTATAGGTTTAAAGTTAACTTTTAAGCCTAAAAGTAAGATGTAGGTATAAGGCAGTAATACAAGAAGCCTACAGGCACAAACCTGTAAGATACTAGCTTAAGCATTTAGTAGAAGGAAATTAGGCCTATAAACCTTAGCATAAATAAATTGACCAACAGTGATCCTAAGTCATAAGATATAATTTTGCAATAAACAGTTCTACTAGAAGTCTGTATCAAATGCTGACAAGTAACTGCAAAAAGTCAGTTGATACCAGTTTGGGTATTTTAGGATAGGAAAATTAGAAAATGCTTAACTGCAGGATTGCTATAGTAACCAATGGATGTATACGTTTAAGGTAATTAATATACTAACGTATAGAATAAGGATACCCCAATAATATGACGGTGAGGAAGTTAGTTACAGGCAAAGGAGCTCAAATGCTCGCATGAATATTCATTGCAGCCATCAGATACTACAATTGGGCTAACCATGGCTTAGACCAGCAAGACCTTGATCACCAGAGTCTTTTGGCATGCCACAAATAGGTTTGGACCTCATGAACCAGGTTAGGACCTCGTGGGCTACCACCTGTCTCCTTGCCCTAGGTCTCCACAAGAATTGTGAGAGTATGCGTATGACATGATGCTGAATGTAAAATTACTATTGGATTACTGTTACACTTGCGTCTGATGAAGTGGGCATTCACCCACGAAAGCTTATGCTCCAATACTTCTGTTAGTCTTAAAGGTGCCACAGGACCCTCTGTTGCTTTTTACAGATTCAGAGTAACACGGCTACCCCTCTCATACTTGTTACATTCTTGGTTGGCTCGGAACTTTTGTGTGTTTTCTAATTGTGTTAATAAAACTATTTCAAATTCAAAAGCTTTTTCCTAAGTGTGTGTGTTGCAATTGCATTGGGGTTTCCAATTTAACCCTAACTCTAATAACTCTGGATCTAATCTTGGAACTGAAACCTGTCAAACCTCAGAGTGTTAATCTGAGGGAATCAATTGGGAATTCTTAATCAATCAATGCACAATCAATTAGATCAGGCAACACAGGTGGAATTTTAGCAGTGCAGCTTGGCTCACTGTTACAATGCGTAAGACAAAACTAGTGCTAGGCTAATTACAAGTGAAAGAAAAAAAGTTACTCATCCCTCTCAACAAAATCATTTGTTTAAAACGTGGATCTAACAAGTGACAACCTTGAATTCTCACTGTAGCTGAAAAGCACACTAGAAGTGCCTTTCTGATTATACCACTAGAGCAGGGGTGTCAAACTCAATTGCACAGGGGGCCAAAACTCAAAACTCGCGGGCCGAACAGTATAACCATTTATTTAACAGACTAAATATTTATGTTTTTTAACCATTAATATGAACCAAAATACAGGATATCATTCCAAAATAAATACATTTCAACTTAAAATATTTTGCTCTTCATAAAAAAATATCCTGTCAATACAATACATTCAAAATCTGTACATGCTGGAATATTAAAAAATCTGAAAATATAAATAAAAAATTGAATTTAAAGCAAAAGTATAATCATAACAAATCATAACATTCCATTTTCTTGTCCTATTTAGTCAGAGCCTGATACTTGGAGTCTTTTCTTTGCAACAAGTTCGTTTATGTTTGGGGTTAGGTTCTGTGTTGTGAAGATTCTCAGGATCGATTGCAGGTGTTCATCAGTGAGGCGACTCCTGTGTGATGTTTTGTTAATTTTCATCACAGAGAACAGCTGCTCGCACAGATATGTGCTGCCAAACATGGACAGGATTCGAGCCGCATGTTGGCGGAGCTGCGGCATCGCTTCAGGAATGAAGCGAGTGAACTGTGCTGG
The DNA here is from genome assembly GCF_011386835.1 of Chrysemys picta bellii. Classification (NCBI taxonomy): domain Eukaryota; kingdom Metazoa; phylum Chordata; order Testudines; family Emydidae; genus Chrysemys; species Chrysemys picta. The sequence goes on along the minus strand of NC_088797.1, from coordinate 64,672,131 downwards.
CCCCGCAGTGTCGTACTTTGCCTTCAGTGTCCCGTTACATTGCAGTTCTATCAGCTCCATCTGCATTTCTACAGGTGCGGTTTCCACATCGACTGCAAATGGGTTGCGAAGCAGCTCGAAGTTACTTTTCTGTGCCTCAAAGTCACTGAAGCGCCGTGCGAACTCAGTGCGCAGCGCGCTGAGTTTTTCAGCAAAGGTGGCATTTGGGAAAACTGTGGCACTTTCTTGGTTCCGTATTACTTGGCAACAGGGAAAGTGAGACAAGTTGCATTGGTGCATTTGTGTCTCCCATAAGCGCAGCTTCACTTGAAATGCCTTCACTGCATCATGCATATCGGTTATTATGTGCTCCCGTCCCTGGAGTTGAAGGTTTAAAGCGCTAAGATGCGACGTTATGTCAGCCAGGAACGCCAACTCACATTTCCACTTTTCATCCCGCAGAACTGTGCAGTCTTTCCCCTTACTGTCCATGAACTGGCAGATTTCCTCTCGCAGCTCAAAGTGTCTTTTGAGAACTTTTCCCCGACTTAGCCACCGGACCTCCGTATGATATGGCATATCGCCAAACTCGCTATCTATTTCCCGCAGAAAAGACTGGAATTGGCGGTGATTTAAACCGTGGGCTCTGATAAAGTTGACGGTTTGTGTTACAGTGTTCATCACATGATCCATTTTTAGGACTTTAGCACTCAGCGATTCCTGGTGTATGATGCAGTGATACACTGTCAACTCACCGGCACAGTTCTCCTCCCGCATCTTTGAGCGCATCCTTCCCACCAGTCCATTTTTTTCACCACACATAGCAGGTGCGCCATCTGTTGTAAGTCCAACGAGTTTTTCCCACAGCAGTTTCATGTCGGTTACACTTTGAAATACATTTCCAAAGATGTCTTCTCCTTTCGTTGTCCCGTGCATCGATTTAATGTCCAGTATTTCCTCTGTTACGCACAAATTGGAATCCACACCACGGATAAATATCGCCAGCTGTGCAGTGTCAGTCGCGTCAGTAGTTTCATCCACGGCAAGGGAGTATGCAACAAAATCTTTTGCTCTTTCAATCAACTGTGTTTTCAAATCAGTCGCCATCTCACAAACCCGATTAGCAACAGTGTTTCTGCTGAGGCTTACATTTGCAAACGCTCGCGTTTTATCTGGACAAAGGACATCGCACACTTTCATCATACAATTCTTTACGAATTCCCCCTCGGTAAACGGCCGTCCTGATTTGGCGATCTCTTCGGCCACAATGAAACTTCCTTTCACAGCAGCTTCACTTTGTGATTTTGCTTTGGTGAAAAACGTCTGCTGGGATGTCAAATTCTTCTTCAACTCCTCTACCTTTTGTAGCTTCTGTCCTGCGCTCAGGTTTTTGAATTTGTTCTCATGTTTCGTCTCGTAGTGCCGTCTTAGGTTATACTCCTTCATTACAGCGATATTACTCCCGCAAAGGAGACACACTGGTTTACCTGCAATTTCAGTAAACATATACTCATTCTCCCACCGGCTTTGAAAGCCTCGGTTTTCAGAATCAATTTTTCTCTTGGCCATTGTTGGGGTCTAGCTTTGATTTGATATTAGCGTTGTATACATCAACAGACCGCGAACTTGAACCGCGGCTTGCCGTTGGCGGCAATTGCACTGCATCATGGGATTTGTAGTGTGTGTTATTGGGGCGTCATATCACAGGGCCATTAAAAACAGATATATAAAACGATTTCGCGGGCCGGATATAATTGTATGGCGGGCCGGATGTGGCCCGCGGGCCTTGAGTTTGACACATGTGCACTAGAGGAAAGTTTTAATAAAAAACTAATTAAACTACAAAAATCCCAAGTGGCTAACTGATTTTAGGGGCTAAATTTCTAGCAATTCTAATTATCCTCTCGGGGCTTTACTTAGTGTTTCACAACCATGACAGATGACAATGAAAAACTGCAGTTAAATTCATCCACCCTGACACCATGCTAAGCACTAGCTTCTCCCTCTCCAAGTAAAATCAATACCACGTTTGAGTAAACATGTTTACAGCTTTATTAGGATGTCTTGCTTGTTCGGTAACAGCTACTTGAAGCCCTGGTAACAAATCGACTCAACTCAGTTAAACCTAGAGAGCTGGGTAAGAGGCCCATCAATAAGGTTGTTATAAAAATAAACTGCAGGAGATCAGAAAGCTGGAACAAACAGTCTGGTAAATGTCAATATTTTTACTTCCACAGAATGACAAAACCATGAGATCATGAATAAAAGGTTTGGGAAGTCTATTTTCACTGTGTTTATAAAATGTTTCACGTGCTCAATGGTGAATACTTTTCACTGACTATATAAAAAACCTTGTTACAAAGCATCTTATTTTCTAATGACCAGCATGAAAGCTGAAAACAAGTATGCACTCAAGAGTAGCAGTGCTGTTCTTGCTATCTCCATTCCTCTTGTTTCCTTTATATTTAGTGCACTCAATTTCTTTAAGGATCATCCAGTTGTGTGTGTATTTTCCTCAGCCTGAGTTTACACAATCATTTATGGACGGACACTCACACAAACAATGCAACTTTGCATTGACTAGATGAATGTGGGTAAGCGATGGGGGTGGTTTCACACTGCTGTAATAGTCATTTCCTGCTGAAATGAAGGTGCTGAGTGCAGCTATGCTCTCGAGCAAAAAGAACTAAAACAAACTATACAAGAATACCTGTGAAACAAGTCTACAAGAGCAAAGGACAGAATAAACCCCACATCATCTCTGTTATCTCAGCAATGAAACAGTTAATGTTTGCAAACTATTTTTTTATTCTTAAGCATGTTTGTACTATTAATACCATCAGTAAGTTTATTGAGCAGTTCACTAATGTTGGTGGTGTGAGGCATAATCGTACTTCTCAGCACCAGCCAGGATGCTTGTGCCCTACAGGGATTTTAGTGTTGCCACATCATCTCCCCCCTTGATGCTTGTGCTGTCGGCCGGCAAGTGTAAACTGCAGCTGGAACTCTACAGGAGCTCTGCTGCTGAAGGTTGTTCAAAGGATGCACATATGGCCTCAGTCAAAGCCCAGTGAAGTCAATGGGAGTCCTTTCATTAACTTCAAGGTGCTTTGCATGAGCCCCTTAATCAGTTCATACCTTGGCTGCCCTGCACATGCCTAGTGATTACCACCCACCTCTGTGATTAGCAATAGCCCCACGTGAAACCCAGGGTAGAGGAGAGGACGCAGCATTTTCCACTGACACAGCCTCCTCTCCTGGTAAAGTTTCCATAATCAGAGGACTCTGCTAGGGTCTATGCTTTTTTATGCCAGTGTAGAGACCCAGTAGTGAATCTGGCCACTTAGGGTATATGTACACTGCGTTTTAAAACCATGGTAGCAAATCTCAGAGCCTCCAACTTCAGACCCGGGCTCACGCTACAGTACTAAACACAGCTGTGTAGATGTACAGGTTTGGGCTGGAGCTTGGACTCTGAAACCATCCCCCTGCCTGGGTTTCACAGCCCTACAATTTGCAATGTACAAAAACCAGATGAACCTAAAATCTCCTCTAAGAAATGTGTGATGGAAGGATATTGATAAGTCCTAAATGGTGATTGTCCCATCGAACTTTTCTTTCATTTTCTACCTTCTGAACTTTGAAGAAGTTCACATTTGGATCTGGCCCTGCTTAACCAGGATAAGGGAAAACAATTTGACAGTCTCCAGGCTTCCAAAAGGTAATCTGAGCACTCCATCAGTTAAATTAAAACTTGGATACTTTCATCTGAAGTACCTTTTCTGGCTATCTGAAAAAAAAAAAATGATCTCCAAGCTGATATTTCTCTGACTTTTTCTTAGCACACAAGTGAATTTCTGGGAAGTTGGATAAAGTTCTCTTTCACCATTTTTGAGATATCAGAATGAAGACAAGTGGATTTTTAACAGTTCAGAAAAATTTTAGATGCTATTTATCTGCTTCAATAACCCAAATGTGGCACCTAGGTCCAGATACCATGGCAATGGGCATTCTATAAAAATAATGACTAGAAGAGAATTTGGTTCATTTCATGTAAAAAAGATAAAGTTATAAACATTACAAAATAGAAGCAATATGCTACTTTCTGTTCAGTTTTTAAACACTGTTTGGAAGGGAGGGGGAGGAATAATGCTCCTATCATCTGCTTGAGGAAATGAAATGCAAAGAGGTTGCATGAATGTAACATTATGGTTGAGATTTCACATGCACAAAAGCCAGGAAATTCAAAGTTATAGTTCCCACAGCAACCATAAGTCAGCCACACTGCAGTTTGCAAATACATTGCCAGGCATTAAAGCATGCAGAGTGTAACAAAATAAAACCTTTGTGCAAGGAGGGTGACTTTTGTGGGATGAAATTCTCTACCACAGCACTATATTAATAGAGCTTCTATGCAATGAATTCAAAAGGGCCATATTTAATGTCTTTCTTTTTTTAATAACTACTACTATGCTAAATTGACATGGCCAGGAAAAAGCCTCTTGTCAATTACTAAGAAGTGTCAATGACAGTAGTGTTTATTAAGTACAGTAGGAAAGCAAGATAAGGCAACTTCTCAACTGGACACAGTATTTTTTACTCTTTGTGGCCCTGATCCTGCAAACACTTTTGCATATGCTTAACTCTGCTATTGTGAGTAGCTCTACTGATTTCAATGACACTACCCACAGTAGTAAAGCTAAGCATGTGCATACACATATTTGCAGAATCGGTGCCCATGTGCTTAAATATTGTGTAGTGACGTGCACATCTCTGGAGTGAAATCCTAGTTCCAGTGAAGCGAATGGGAGTTTTTCTATCAACTTCATTTGTGCCAGGATTTCACCCTAGCTATATTCCCACCCGAGAAGTGGGTGCATTTCAATGCCGGGGGAGGTGATATGCACTATATAAAATTATAGTAGTCAGAATACCTCATAGATCATCCAGTCAATCCTCTTAGTGCTAGGGCAGGATACAGGCCCCATTAGAGGGCCTATCAGATATGAGATAGCTAATATATTTCAAGTATTTTATACTTCAATATGTTTTATATTTTATGCTAATATAATATCAGCTTAATCTTATGCATCATCTCTCAGGGGACTATATCCTGCCATGTCTCCCAGAGGAATCTGCTCGATGATCTAGTTCAACTAGCACCTGTATTTCTACTCAGAATACATTAAAACAGTGCAAAAATATTACCAGTATTCTGAGTGAGAGATAATAACTCATTAAAGTCACTTCTCTAAACTTCCATACAACATTTTCTTCATCATTACATGATTTTCTAATGGATGCCACATTAACATAAAATAAAATGTTACCCTGACAGTAGGTGTGACAAAATATTTTTAAACAGTGATGATTTGCTTTCAGACTTTAAGTCACATTGTGTCCCAGAATTAACAGAGCAAAAACTGGAACCTTATAATTTGTTATGAAAATCTACTTCTAATGCAAAATATTTTTAAACATACATAACACATATTCAATTTTCATTTCCCATCAAGTCTGGCCAGAAAGTCATTAAGAATAATGTCTGTACTTTAAGGCCCAATTCTGCAAGGTAATGAGCGTTCTACAATGCTGTTGATATCAATGAGAACTGACAATGCTCAGCACCTTGACAGATCAGGCCCTAATTCTGCCAAACCAAGAACTGTGGGGCATTTCATTCCATACACATATCCCTTTTAATGCATTAAAAATTAAATGTTACTTTCAAAATGAGAGCAGATGAATTAGCATTTAGTTTATCTTGCACTTATTTCTTTACATTGTTTTCTAAAGCATATGTTGTTTTGTGTAATTGGAAATTACAATTTTTAATTTACTATATTTTAATAAGATGAAATACAGACAAGACAGTAAAACCAAAGAGTTGAATACCTGGATCCCAGTGGAAAGGTGGTAAGTCAGAAAAACAGATAGGATTGTATTAAAATTGCATTTGGAGAATATTCATGGCCGTGTATATATGCCAATGAAGTATAACGTATTACTTCCAAATAAAGCTTCCATGATTGCAAACGTCTGATTAGTTTTAATTATAATTAATATTTAGGAATTTGTACAGTCTGAAACAGTGAGGTAAATAGGAAATATTCAGTGTTTTTTCTGAGTGATGTGTTTATTTTTATATTATGATTTTTTAAAAGGTGGTGGCAGTTCAAACAGTATGGCAAATTTCTAAATTGTGCCAATTCCAATGTGGAAAGTGCATACTGGTGGCCGACTACAACATTTATCAGAATAATAGTGCACCTCCAGCAGTGACAGAGAAAAATCCACTATGAAGGCATAATCTGACAATATTCTAGTTTATGGAAGGTCAGTTATAGAGACAGAGGGGGCATCTAATAGCCTCGTTTTAGATGTGGCATTTATCTTCGTGAGTTAAGGATGACATCAGAACACACGAGCAGTATAGTAATGAACATGTTGAGAGTTCTGACAACTCATCCCCTAGGAAGTGAAGACTGATGCCCTATCTACAGCTGAGCTATTATACTGGTGTGTGCTGTTTATACAACAGCAGCGTTAAAGATGTGGAAAATGGGTTGTCAGTCAAAATGCTTATAATATTAAAAGGGTATTTTTATTTCAACACTTTATACATCATCTACTATGATTTCAACAACAGGATTGCTCAGAGGCAATTAGCTGCCCATGTTGTATAAACGAAGACAACATGAGCACTGATCTCTGCTAGAACATTTATCTTAACTTGGAAAGAAAGACAGAATAACGTACAAGTAATGTCCCCTCACCTCTTTCCTCACGAAGCTGCATTTTATAATAGAAATAAGCCATTGCATGTTACATATCAATATATATTTAATTGCTATCACAACAATCATACTGCCAGCTGGCAAATAAAGTTGTATCTTAGGGCTATGGTATCATCAGAGGGCTGTATTTCATGGCTGTGACATTATATCCATGAAATGAGTCTTTTTAAAACGTGATTGAAAAAACTGTGACCACTTTCCATGGTATTTTAACCAATTAAAATAGCTATATACAGATGAACTAAATGCCACTGTATAGTGATTAAGTAGTCTCCGATGTCACAGTTTTGCCACTCAACAATGAATTGTTCCTAGTTTCTGAAACTTTGATTTCAAACATCTAGAATTTTTTTTCTTGTATGTATGTCTACATTGCTGTGAGGTTCTTACCGAAACAAACACATAAGAAGCAAAAGGATATGTTGTGCTCGCTACACTTTTAGTAAAAACATGTTTTTTGTTTATAACTTTGTAATATCATACAAATATAGTAAGTACAGGAACTTTTGAATAAGGCCACAAACTCATTCATCTCAGAAATCACAAACCACTGAAACTACTGTTTGTTGACCATGCCAAAAGAACTTTCTGATGTGTAATCTCACAGCTATTCTGTGTAGCACTCTCTAGTTATATCTACAGTATATATGTATATGCACACACACAAAATGCTATCACTTTAAAAGCAGGGAGGACGTGTGGGTCTCTTCAAGATGATGCACATTCATGCACCATGTTGAAATTACTTTGGGAGGAGGGAATTTCCATGGCTTCTTGTGAAAGCTTCACTTTTGGTTCAGTCAGTTTCTAAACCATCCTAAGAACTCACAGAAAATGGTGGAGGCTGGGATTTTCAAAAGAGCTTAAAGGAGTTAGGTGCCCAACTTCCATTGACTTTCAGTAAGATTTGCACACCTAACTTCCTTAAACTCCTTTGAAAACCCTGCTGCAAGCCAAAACAAAATTTGTCAAGCTTCTTGGATTCTCCGTGCAGGAGGGATTGCCCGGAGCCATGGACAATAAAGGGGAAGGAATGCAGATTGGGATAAGTAAAGAGCTCATCAGAGATTTTCTGACTAATTTGAATGAATTCTAAATGATGAATGAATAGCCTGATGCTATTCACCCCAGAGTACTGAAGGAATTAGTTGAAGAAATCTCAGAGCCACTGGTGATATTTGCAAATTCATAGATGACAAGTGAGGTCCCAGAAGACTGGAGTAAGGCTAATGTAGTGCCCATCTTTAAAAAGGGGGGAAAGGAGGAGTCGGGGAACTGTAGACCAGTCAGCCTGATCTCAATATCTTGGAAGCTACCGAGCAATGTATAAAACATTCCAGTTGCAAATACCTGGAGGATGAAGGGGTGATCACTAGCAGCCGGCATGAATTTGCCAAGAACAAATCATGCCAAACCAGCTTGACTGCCTTCTTTGACAAAGAAACTGGTTTGGTGGATAGGGGGAATGTGGTGAACATAATATACCTGGACGTTAGCATGGCTTTTGACATAGTCCCACATGACATTCTCATAAGTAAGCATGGAGAAATGTGGGTTCAGCAGAACTATCATTAAGTAGATACATAATGGGTTAAACAACCACAAAGACTATTAATGGAATGATGTCATATTGGAAGGACATCTCAAGTGGAGTCCCACAGGGATCTGTTCTGGGTCCAGTGTTATTTAACATCTTTATTAATAACCTGGCTGTAGGAATAGAGACCATACTGATCAAATTTGCAGAAGATGCAAAGCTGGGGGTGGGTTGCAAGCACTTTTGAGGATGAAGTTAAAATTCAAAGGGATCTTGATAAATAGGAGAACTGGACTATAGACAATAAAATTCAACAAATACAAATGTAAGATGCAACACTTAGGGAAGAAAAAACAAATGCACAGATACAGAATGGGGGATAACTTGTTTGGTAGCAGCACTGCTGAGAAGGATCTGGGAGCTGTGTTGGATCACAATCTCAACGTGAGGCAACAATGAAATGTTCTTGAAAAAAAAAAGCAAATGCAATTTTGGGTTGCATTAACTGAGGCACAGCATGCAAATCACAGAAGGTGATAGTACTGCTCTACTTGGTGCTGGTTAGGTCTCAGCTGGAGTACAGTGTCCAATTTTGGTCACTGCTGTATAGAAATGATGTAGAGAAACTGGACAGGATCCAGAAGCGAGTGACAAAAAAGATCAAAGGGATGGAATCCAAGCCATATAACCAAAGGCTAAAGGACTTGGGTATATTTAGTTTGGAACAGTGGAGATGAAGGGGAGACATGATAGCAGTCTTCAAATACTTGAAAGATGGAGAAAAAATGTTCTCTTTTGCCACAGAGGGCAGGACAAGAGACAATGGGTTCAAACTACAGCATAGCACATTGAGATTATATTTTAGGAAAAACTTCCCAACTGTAAGAACAGTAGGACAATGGAATACATTGCCCAGGAAAGTCATAAAATCTCCTTCACTGCAGCTTTTCAAAAGGAGGCTGGATAATCATCTGTCTTGGATGGTTTAGACACAACAAATCCTGCATCTTAGTAGGGGGTTGGACTTGTGGTCCCTTCTATGACTCTATGGCAGCAGCTTTAAAAATGTTGGATTTCATTCTGTTTTCACTTACCCCAATGGTGAAACTATTGATTTCAGAGAAGTTATTCCTGATTTACACTGGTTTCGCACAATCATACCCTTTGGTTTTATGTTAAACAACTTCTTGGAGCAACATTTATACCATTGAAGTAATGATGTGCTAAAGCCATCCCCTCAAAGGGATTATGGGGTCTGCATAAGCCTGTTTATACATTTCCTTTGTTGTATTTTATATATTTGATATATTTTACATATTCAGGGCAATTTAAAAAAAATGTCAATAATGTACAAATTAGTGCTGTTGATTAATCGCAGTTAACTCATGGGATTAACTCAAAAAATTAATCGCAGTTAAAAAAATTAATCGTGATTAATCAGTTTTAATCGCACTGTTAAACAATAGAATACCACTTGAAATTTGTTAAATATTTTTGATGTTTTTCTACATTTTCATATATATTATATTCTGTCTTATAATTGAAATCGAAGTGTATATTACTTTTGATTTTTATAAATATTTGCACAGTAAAAATGATAAGCAAAAGAAACAGTATTTTTCAATTCACCTCATACAAGTACTGTAGTGGAATCTCTGTCGTGAAAGTGCAACTTACAAATGTAGATTTTTTGTTGTTACATAAAACTGCGTACAAAAACAAAACAATATAAAACTTCAGAGCCTACAAGTCCACTTGGTTCTACTTCTTGTTTAGCCAATCGCTAAGACAAACAAGTTGGTTTACATTTACAGAAGATAATGCTCCCCACTTCTTATTTACAATGTCACCAGAAAGTGAGAACAGGCATTTGCATGACACTTTTGTAGCTGGCATTGCAAGGTATTTACGTTCCAGATATGTTAGACATTCGTACGCCCCTTGATGCTTCGGCCACCATTCCAGAGGACATGCTTCCATGCTGAGGACGCTTGTTAAAAAAAAAATGCATTAATTAAATATGTGACCAAACTCCTTGGGGGAGAATTTTATGTCCCCTGCTCTGTTTTACCTGCATTCTGCCATATATTTCATGTTATAGCAGGCTCGGATGATGACCCAGCACATGTTCATTTTAGGAACACTTTCACTGCAGATTTCACAAAACGCAAAGAAGGTACCAATGTAAGATTCCTAAAGATAACTACAGCACTCGACCCAAGGTTTAAGACTCTGAAGTGCCTTCCAAAATTTGAGAGGGATGAGGTGCTTTCAGAAGGCTTAAAAGAGCAACGCTCCAATGTGGAAACTACAGAACCCGAGCCACCAAAAAAGAAAATCAACCTTCTGCTGGTGGCATCTGACTCAGATAACGAAAATGAACATATGTCAGTCTGCACTGCTTTGGATTGTTATCAAGCAGAACCCGTCATCAGCATGGACGCATGTCCCCTGGAATGGTGGTTGAAGCAGGAAGGGACATATGAATCTTTAGCACATCTGGCACATAAATATCTTGCGACACCGGCTATAACAGTGCCAGGAGAATGCCCGTTCTCACTTTCAAGTAACATTGTAAACAAGAAGCGGGCAGCATTATCTTCTGCAAATGTAAACAAACTTGTTTGTCCGAGCGGTTGACCGAACAAGAAGTAGGACTAAGTGGACTTATAGGCCTAAAGTTTTACACTGTTTTATTGTTGAATGCAGGTTTTTTTGTAGGTAAGTCTACATTTGTAAGTTCGACTTTCATGATCAAGCGATTGCACTACAGTACTTCTAATGAGGAAACTGAAAAATAATATTTCTTTTGTTTTTTTACAGTGCAAATATTTGTAATAAAAATATATATAAAGTGAGCACTATGCATTTTGTATTCTGTGTTGTAACTTAAATCAATATATTTGAAAATGTAAAAAACATCCAAAATATTTAAATAAATTGTATGCTATTATTGTTTAAAATAGCGATTAATCACGATTAATTTTTTTAATTGCTTGACAGCCCTAGTACAAATATACAAAATATTACATTGTCCTGAAATTACATCTGGATGTTAACCTACAGAGAATCATTTGCATTAGCCACAAGAAAGAGGCCAATCTTTCCACAGTTGAGGGACACTTGGCAACTTGCCAGCAGTTCAAAGGCCAGATGTAATTTGTAAAGGCATTCAGATTAAGGGGGAGGATCACAAACTGGGACCTGCATTCTCCACAGGGCTTACCTCTATATTAAAGATGAGGGCTTTGGCTTTATTTTGGCCCACGTGGTAACAAGAATATAACAAAAGATAGGAAAATATACAGTATCCAATAAATCCTGTGTATCTCAAAATGATAAGCTAAAGCAAGATTCAATGAGGCACACAGAAGATACGTAGGAGGACAGACTATTCCTGTTGTGTCAAGTACTAACTTCGATATGAATTGTGTTCTGATGGCTGATACAGTAGCTGTCACTGAGCAAGACTGATGCTATGTTTCATTAAAAGGGGAGAGATAATTGTTTATTCTGCAAGCATGTACACGGAAGAAGGATTTCTCTTTGTAGTTTTTAAACTATAGGTAACTTCTTCCTGGAATCTGTCTCTGTGTTAAAGCTATCAATTAGATTTTGAAAATGACAACGGGTGTGAGCTTGGGACTACAGCTTTGATACCGACAGAAGTAAAATGCTTTGGCTAGCAGTTGGCACCTCACAGCACTTAATGAGGAACTGCTTTTATCTCAAGAATGTTGGCCCTTGCAAGTGGTATAAGGTTTTTTTTATCACATGGCTACAACGTTACTGCATATATTCTGTCACTGCTGCATTAAGTTACTTAAAAATGATTTGCAGTTACAGTTCATACTCTAGCACTTTTCATGCAGCATACAATGAAATCACATTAGATTAGCTACAACATTTGTTAGAGAACCTGTAGAACATATTGATCTTGCACCTTTTTCTGTTCATTTGTTATGATTTTTCTTCCCAGTTCCATTTAGTGGACAGACATTAGGGGAGAGATTGCAGGGAACAATGACAGTGATCGTCACAAAATATTCTCACTGTTTTCATTTGTTACTGTGGCAATGTCAAAGAGGATTCCAAATGGCAGACAGACCTACTCTGACAAAACAGCAGGACAGTAAAAAGGAGTTTTCTCTTGATCTAGGAAATTAGGAAAGCACATTGAGCTGAAAATGATATAACTGTGCCTATTTCCAATGTGCACTGCCATTACATGGGCTTTGCAACACATGATTAGGGCTGTTCAAGATGGGACTGGCTAAATAATAAGGAAACCTCTCCAAGCGCTACGGAATCAGGCTGTAATTTCATTCCGGGGGCCCTGGTGACATAAACCATGTTAGCAAAGCTCAAGTGATTTGTCAATGTCACCAGAACCCCGAGGTGGAATTACAGCTTTAATTTACGGGTGTTTCAGGGATTCATTTCATATTAGAAATGGAAATCTGGTGTGCTGCTGCAAACCACTAGAGGTGCTGAATTATTGTAAAGCTGCTTGTCGTTGCTTAAGCTAGTAAAAGGATGTGTTGCTGCTAAAAACCACTAGAGGCAGCAGAACTGACGGTAGTGTTCACAGAAGTGTTTCAAAATAACTATATATTTTAGTAACTTTTAAAATTCAATTTCTTATGGGTCAGTCTGGACAATGGGTAACGTGGTTTTCTGCCTGCAGATGAAAGCAAGGAATTCAAAGAAATGTTTGATGTCAAACCCTATCAAGACAAGTTCCACTTAAAGAATCCAGTTCATTTTTTGTCTCTAGTTGCTTGTCTGAGCAGAGCTTTGAGCTACTTACACTAGGCTCGAGGCCCCATTTTTAGAGAAGCTGAACACCCACAATGCCAGTTGAAGCCAATGTGAGCTACAGGTGCTCAGAAACATTTTAAAAATCTTTCATCTCAATGATTTTAAAATTTACTGAACTTTAGTAGTTAGATTCTTTCTAGAGGAAAAAAAATACATTTTTTATTTTTGGCTTCCCCCACCTTTCTTGTCCCTAAAGCTATTTGGGAGGAACAGCCACCCAACCTTGTATTTCCTGTTATTCACTGAGGCCAACTTTTTCCTGCAATCTTGTGGGCCCCAGAACTAGATTCCACTTCAGTTTCCCATGCCTGTGGACATGAGTGGCTCAGCTTAAAGGTTTTCAAGGCACGTGATGCATTCTAGCACCCTGACCACTTGGGAAAAAAACAGACTCCCTGAATGCAATCTTTAGTTTCCACCAGGGCTGACATGACCCTGTCTCAGCCACTAGCTGAAGCAAAGGTCTTTGATCCAGCAGCCCACAGCTCAACCATGCTAATTTACCACTCCCAGAGAAGTACGGTGAGCTCTGCTGAGAGGATTTTGCTTCCTTTAGTTTGCAAAACTAGCCATATTTTCCAGTCTCTAATACAACTTTGAGTGCATTTTGTGAGTCAACAGATGGGATTTGAAGCATTTTGCTATAAGGAAACTAAAAGCTGAATCAAAATCGTATACTGAGGTGTTGGGGGTACTAATATACATGACCTTTTAAAGTGAGGAGTATTGAAAAGGTAGAATAACAACTTTCCATTATAAAAAATTTGGGTGAGTCAGTAATTCAACATCTGGCTCCATGGCTTAAGTAGGGACTAGAAATGTCAAATAATACAACTACTACCACCACCACAATATAGGGTCATCTCTTGTGACTAGATCACTGTATTTTCCATAAATATAATTTTTTAAAGGGGATGGAAGAAATTTTTTTTATAGATAGCACAGAGATTGTTTCCAGTGGAACACAGATAACATCAGTCCTGTAGTCAATATAGTCCAGTTTCCTGTCTCCAAGGATGGCTAGTATCAGATGAAAGTGAAAGAAACAATGTTGTGGAAAATTATAGTATAATTGCCAACAGGGGACGTTTCTTCCTAATCCCCATTAATGAGTGGTTGGGCTCATGCCTTGAAGAGGGAAGGACTCTTCTTAATTTTTTTATCCTCTCTAATGTGAATGTGGATGTTCTCATTACCTATATAAAATTTTAGTGCACTTTTGAACCTACTAAGTGCTCAGTCTCAATATCTTGTGGCAATGAGTTCCATTGAGTAAAAGTATACATTGCTATGTGGGGACCTTTCAGGGTCACTGAATGTCCGTGGAACAGAAGAAAGAATTATTGCTATGTAATTCCCAGCATCAATCCTAGTGTTGCCTTTAAAGATACATATAACATTTGCCACTCCCAGAGCGCCCAGTATATTAACTGATTTTAACGAGAGACTGTGTACATGTGTTAGCAGATCAGCCACTTCATGCTTAAGCTCCTTCAGGACTCTGGGGTATAACCACGTGGGCCTAGCGATTTCTTATTCTTTAATTTATCAGTTTGTTCCAGCACCTTCTCTTTTGATGCCTCAATCGCTGATAATACCTCATCTTTACTACCAGAAAAAGACTGGCCCAGGAAAGGTTTTTCCCTACTATTCTCTGTGGTGAAGAGTGAGGAAAAGTAGTAACACAGCTTCTTTGGAATGCCCTTATCCTCCTTATTTCCTGCCTTTATTCTCCGGTAATCCAGCAGACACCAATTCTCTCAGGTTTGCAGCTTCTGATTTATTTAAATATTTTCTTATTTATTTTTATTTCTTTGGTAATTTCCTAGTTTCCTTCTTATATTTTACCTGTCACCAGTGATGCTCCTTTCTATTAATCTCCTAGTGTTGCATTTCCATTTTTGAAGGATACCTGGTTGGCTCAAAAAAGCACGTGAACTTTACCATCTAACTCTATTTTTACTTCTTGGCTTAGGCTCATATTTTCTGAAGTCCCCTTTCTAGAGTTTAATGGCCCTGGGCTAGTTTGGGTACAATTTCTTTGCTGAGGATGTTGAACAGGTCAAGAAATATTAAATTACTGGATGATTTCATGAAAGCTGAATCGCTGAACTGGGAGAACTGTGTTGCTGTTTGCATGGATGGTGCTGCTGCTATGACAGGCAATAGAAGTGGTGTTGTAGCAAGAATATGAGCCATAAACACACAGGTAATTGTAACACACTGTATGTTGCATCGCCAGGCCCCTGCATCAAGAAAATGGAACCCAAATTACATGATGTGCTAAATGCAGCTGTGACAGTTGTGAATTTTGTTAAGTCCTGGCCTTTGAATTAATTCCTTTTTGCAAAGCTTTGTTTAGAAATGGGCGCTGGACATGACAAATTATTGTTTCATACAGAAGTGTGTTGGGTACCTCGCAACAGAGTATTGGAAAGAATTTTTGAGCTTTGCAAAGAGCTGCTGGGTTTTCTTTCTGTGCACAATCCCAAGATCTCCACAAACTTTTCTGACGCGATATGGATTGCGCAGCTTGCATATGTTGCAGACATTTTTAACTTGTTGAATGCGCTGAACCTGTCCATACAAGGGGTCAGTACAACCATACTTGAGCTGAGTGACAGAGTGCAGCACTTCAGAAGAAAGTAGAGATTTGGAAAACTAGGCTGAGCAGTGGAACATCAGATCTGTTTCTGCTTTTGACAGAATTTCTGGATACTCACAGAATGACAATTGATTGTGTGAGAGACAGGATTGTTGCTCGCCTTTCAACTTTGGCTGAGCACTTCACTGTTTACTTTAAAAATATCAACATGGAGGAATATGATTGGGTTTGGGATCCATTCTCCACTTTTGCTATATCATCTTGCCATTTGAGTGGAAAAGCAGAACAGGAGCTGCTCGAACTACTTGTGCCCAAACACTGAAAATTAAGTTTCAGGGACAGACACCTTGCCAGTTTTGGCCAACTGTTGCTGCAGTGTACCCAGTTTTAGTTACAGAAGCAATAAAAGTGTTGCTACCTTTCCCAACAACATATATATGTGAAGCACCATTTCTGCCATGCCAGCTATGAAGACAAAGTTCAGGTCTCCACTGGAAGTGGAGAGTGATTTATGAGTTTGCCATCACACCAAGGACAGATAGACTCTGCAGTAAGAAGCAGGCCCACCCATCACACTGATATCTATAAGTACTCTTCTACTCTTTTTCTTAAAGCATTACTGACAGTACGTGTTTATACGAACTACACAGATACTTTTGTCAATCAGTTTCTCAGTTGGAGGGTCCATGATTAACATTGCATTTGAAAAGGGGTCCGTCAACAAAAAAAAGTTTGAGAATCTCTGTCTTAGTCTATGCTTCCAATAAGTTAAGGTCTAATGGGACACTTGCTGCTATTACTCAGGACTAGTCTACTCTAGAAAGTTAGGTCGGCTTAATTACATTGCTCAGGGCTGTGAAAAATGTCACTCCTTCTGCAGGGTGTATTTAAGTGGACCTACACCCTGGCATAGACACTGCTAGGTTGATGAAAGAATTCTTCCATCGACTTAGCTACCAGCTCTTGGAGAGCTGGATTTACTACAGTGATAGAAGAACATATTCCATTGCTGTAGTAAGTGTGTACACTACAGCGGCACAGCTGAAGTGCTGCATCTGTGCCATTCTAGAGTTTCTAGTGTAGACGTAACTGATGTGGATATTAGAGCCTTCAAGATGCAATAGCATGTCACTGCACTACATAAATGCTACAATCAACTAGGGAATTTTTGGATTGGATTTTTTTCTTGGCTTATATTGAGTCATTTTTAAACCAGGCACAGACATAATATCCTCTTTTTTGGGGGGCTTATGCCAAAAATTTGTAAATTTGCAAATGAATATTAAGCAGTGCCAGATAATATTCTAGTCTAATTTTTAAAAGTTAACCCTTTATATTATTTTCTGATCTCCAAACAACTAGACTGGAAACAGATGTTCTAGAACAAAATGACATGATCAGAAGACATTACACTCAATTATTAAAATGTTATTTAATAGTCACCACAACCTGTTTTAAAGAACAACAATGTGTTAAAATTTTAAGCCAGGAGGGATCCGAGTACACTATATAATGTATGTGATGCAGCTTGTTTATGCAACATTCTGACAGATACAATTAATCTCGTGAAAACAATCATGGTATAACATAATAGCATATTATCTTTAAAGTCAAAGAACACATTTTTTCCTGTGAGAATGAACGCTTAACTAAAACACAATCTCAGGATGTAAATGAAAGCTTGAAAAGAACAAAATTTACTCTAAAGAACAATTTGAAATTCTAGACTGAAAAATGCAGATTCTATCAAGAATAGGGGGAAAAAGTCTAACCTCCAAATAAGAGAGTAAAGAAAGCAATAAGTACCTCCAACAAATGCATCACCAGCTCCATTGGTATCAATGATTTCACTCTGGTCACTGTCTAAGACTGGGAAAGCAGTCACTTCATTTTCTAGAAGAGTAGGAGAAAAGAAAACATTAGTAATTCGGGAAACAGAATTTGAAACACCTCACTGCAAAATAAAACAATCAACATGTGAATGTCAGTGCTCAACAACTCAATTTGGACCAAAAGGATCACACATTTAGTTTACAAGTCAGTTTATATACCACATGGACATGTGTGGATAGGTGGTCAAAGTGACAGAAAAACACAAGATGCAGAGACAGATAAAAAGAGAGATGGAGAAAAATCCATCCTGCCAAAACCAGGACCTCCTGTCAGCTGCAGACAGCTGATGTAACCTCTAGACTAGCGAATCAAAGCCTCAGGAAGTAGCAAGCCCAATAGGGAAGACCTACAAGTATCTGCATAAGAAAAGTCAAAATAAATGTGAAATAATCAAAATAATAAAAATGTAAGATAAAGGGGAAAGCAAATACATTTTGGGGTAGTAAAATACTTTGAAACTGCATCTCATTTGAAAATGTGTCTGAGGATGGACCCTAGGAATTTGGAGCCAAAGTAGATTTGTTTTCAAAACGTCCAGTGACCTCAGCCTTCTTCCTTAGCGTTTTTTTTTAGTCTCTCTCCCCTGAAGCTCTCTGTCCTCTACTGGCACCCATAAAAACTATTTCAACAGATGGATCTAGAGCATCTGCACCTCCAATTCACCAACACATTACAACTGAACATAATTGCACCACTTCCATATGATAACTTTAGCAATCTTGGGTTATAAATTTAATATATGTCACTTTCTAGGTGGTAATGTCATAATGACGTGATAAAAATATAATGACTACCTTGTCACAATACCTTGTTAAATTGTAAATTACCCCATAATAGAGCCAACGGAAGTTCTGCCTCTGGTATTCAGTGTGCATTAAAATGGTCTCAGCAAACGAATTTCCTTTGGCAGATAGTTAAAAACATTGCCTGTCAGCCAGCAAAACTGAAAACTATCAGAACTGTCTTCACCCTTTAATTTTTGATAAAAATATACATAATATGACAAATAGTCCCTGCAATATGTAAAAATTTCAGGTGTTTAGTCTTTTCACTACCCAGCTACACAGCAGATCATAAAATGGTTCATACACAGAGTACTTGGCCAATACACAGTCACGAACAAAGAATCCCAGGTTGGGAAGCAAACACAGAATTCACAGTCTCAAACCAGGAGCCTCTGTGTGTGTTGCAGAGGTTCCAGAAGGATCCTGGTTTCTGTGAAGTACGGTGTATCAGCTCTACTGCTCTTCACCATCTGCTATTAAGTGAACCAGGCAGATATAATGATGCTACCTCCAGAGGGAACTGTTGGCTGGCCCACCAGAAAGGGAGGGGAGTGTTGGCAACAACCATCAGTGAGAGGCAAAGGAAAAAAGGAAAAGGGTAATGAAAAAATATAAGATAAATATTCCAGTTAAAGAACAGGTTTTAGTCAGTACTTGGTGCATCCTCTCTTTCATTTATAAAGCTATTTAGAAAGGCGATTTAAATGCTGTTGCATCACGGAATTCAAGAAATAAGTGTTTCACCCCGTATAGTACTTTAACTGGATTCATTTGAACTGAAAATCAAGGAATACAGGTCTTGTATTGAACTCTGCCATGAGAGCAGAGTGCATTCAACCATCTGATAAGGAAGTATAACATATTTTGCTCTAGCTTATGCAAAAACAATCCATAAAGCAACAAACCTGTTAAAGATACATTACAATGAAGAGGTTTGCTTTGTTGTTGTGGCCGTCTGCAGATTTCCCTTCCCCTAAATAGATATACACACACAGATGTACCTATAAAGTATATTTGCAAACACACATGATTGTGTATGTGTATGAATGTATGCGTATGTGCATGAATGTATGTGTATGTGCACAGAAAAGACATAATGCACAAATGTTGTACTTTGAATAAGATAAACAAGCAGGGATCAAGATTAATCAGGATTAATCACATGAGCAAACTCACGTGAATGAAAGAGATCCCACCATCATCTTCTCTTTCTCCTCACTTCTCTCCTCGAGTCCTTCCCTAAGCTCCCTGTAGTACTCTTAAGTACTGCACTTATAAACGTCTGCGCTATTCATTCTGTATTAGATATAGTAGTAGGAAACTCTGAGTTATTTTAAAAAATAAATGCACAATGACTTCAGCTGATATGATATAAGCCTGCTTTACTCTCACAATTTTCCAGTTTTAAATGGGTCATCCAGTCTGTTCTTCCTGCTTCTATAACTTTATATGTTTTCAAGTGGAATGAGTCAGGATGCTGAGGGTTCAGAAACAGTTTGTCTGGTTTTGCAGCATGCACTATTTTGAAAAGTAGATATTCTTACATACTGCACATGTTCAATACAGATGCTCCCCGGGTTACACAAGCCTGACGGAAAACATAAGCTGCCTCTTTTTTTTTTTTGGCGTAACTGTCGGAGATACGTTCCCGACTTACGCAAAATTCGACTTACGCAAGGCGTTCTGGAACAGAATGCTTGCGTAAGTTGGGGAGCATCTGTACAGCAAATTATAAAACTTTCTCTAAGCAAATGCCTATTACCACAATAGAATTTAATCACTCCTTTGGACCTACAGTATCAGACAACTGTTTTGTTACAACCTGCAGGTAATAATAACACACATTTAAAATACACTGAAGTAATATTAAGGATCTATCTTTAACCCACACAAAATGAAGTCAATAGGCTTAATTCACTTTGCTATGCCCAGGCAGCAGGATATGTGATATCTAACATCACCTACCACTATGAGGGCCCTGTAATAACCAGGAACAATGGGGTGAATTAAGGATGAACCAGAAGCCTCCACTCTGAATTTCCTTGGTATTATGAGTCTAATGTTACTTTAATTTCATTTTCATATGTGATATATTATATTATAAATCTCCCAAATCCATCATAGTGAACACAGAGACACCTTGGCTAAGTGCACTGGTCATCAAATGACCTTGCTTTTCAAAGTCAGTTCTGATTTCATTTATCATTCTGACAGCTTATGAAATAAAGAATAATTACCTAAGTATTTTGAAATCCAAGTGCTGCTCCTCTGGGCATAAAATCCAGTGTGCTATTTTTAAGCAACAAACCTCTTCTAAGGTAAACACATTCAAATACAGGGCACCCTCTCTATGTTGCTTCTTGGAAACTAAGGACTGTGTGTGAGAGTTACAGCAGATATAAATAATTAAGTAAAATTTGGTAATGAATATCACTGAAAGCTAGAGTCTTAGGGCTTGATCTCACACTGGTTTCACACTGATCAAATTCTATTGACTTCAACACTTGATTTACACTGATGTAAGTATGATCAGAATCAGGCCCTAATGTATTGCCCTCCTATGCTGAAGACAGCTTTATAACACACAGCCTTAGTCAAAGTCAGTTCAGTGGTAAATCCTAGCTGTTACTAATGCTACATTATGCATGTAGGACCTATCTTTTTGCCTTAGTAAATATGTACACTAATGTATCTACCCAAACAATATGTTTGCACGTAAAACAGAGCCTGGAGGTAATGCTGCAGAACAATATTGATAGAAAAACATCCTTCCTCCCACCCTAATACACACAGAAATTAAAGTTGCCAAATAAATATAGCCAGTTTCATGATGCTAGCTGAAACACTGATGGTTGCTTCAAGTACTACAGGTCTGCCTCTAAACCAAATTAGAATCACAGATTACACGTCTGCTTGTAGTACAGTAATAAACACTAGCAAACAATCATTACATCCAATTAGGCTGAGTACTTTTCTTAACTGGGTCATTTACTAGTCTATCTTGCTCTTAGAAGTAAATTAAATGTGTAAACTTATATTTAATTACCTGTAACAGAATTCTTAAAGGCAACATGTCTGAATGCCCTTAACTTCTCATTTTTAAAAAAAGGGACTTTAAAATGCAAAAGTATTGTCTAGCTGTTTCCTAAAATAATAATCTTTAGATCCATGGGCAGATATTGATTATACCGATGCTGACAAGCTGGGACACATTCATTTTTCATTTGTAAACTGAACTTTTTATAAAACAATAACTGTGAAACAGAACTCACCTGCACCCCCCCACACACGCAATTTTCTTTAGATCAGGGGCCAAATCCAGATGGAAAGGAAAGGCGAGGGAAAGAAATAGAAAAAAATAGAAAAGATATGAACTTAAGCCCAGAAATATATAAATGGGTCTGGGCAGCTGTGGTGGGGAGAAGTGAGAGAAGTATTTGGAATAAACTCCAAGTCAGCAGAGCAGAACCCGAATTCTTAACCCTCTCCAAAGAAGGGTGAAAAAGAACCTAACAGTGTTTAGGCTTCCACATCATCCTTACATCAAGGTAATAAAAAAAACCCTTTAAATTAGTAGAGTAATAATGTTTTTTTTTCTTGTTTTTACTGCTGGAGGCACCAATGTCATTGATGTATTCCGCAAAAGGAAAAAAGGAAACCAGTATCATGTACATTAAATAGATACTGTCATACCAACATCAATATCAGCACAGTGATGCCCAAAGCTATAAAGAATCCACAGGGATGGTGTAGCGCTCTAAGCCTCTGCTTAGAAATATCTAGATCCTATAATGATGGATTTCAAATCCGGTAGGGTTGACTCAGTCCATCATTCCAAGGTGGTTCCATGCCATATACTGTTTGAGTTTTTCATATGTCTGCTCTTCATAGATGTTATAGACTCCATGGCACTTTTGTTGAGTGTAGGAGTTTGCCTTGTTTCCTTGCTAACATTTTTCCTCTCCCACACCCACTTTTGTGCAGTGTGTGGACTGGTGCTGTAGCTATACTGGGCTGATTCTCCTCTCACAGTGGTATAAATGATTAGTACGTTTGTTGAAGTCAACAACATTAAACAGCGCAAGCAAGAGGATAATCAGGCTCATATTTTGGGGAATGCTTTGGGATTCTTCCAATTAACAAGCACTACACAAAAATATAAAATAAATATATGAAGAACACATGATAATGGATGCTGTACCATAACTTACTATACATGCAGTTAGAAGACTTTTTTTGAATATGTATAAAGAAGTTAAATCTGATATCATAATTGATAGTGTTGCCAAACTGTCTTTCAGTCATCTTGTTCAGTACTTTGGCCATTATTATTGAAAACCGTGATGCATGTCTCTGGTGCTAAACAAAATAATTAATAAAGAAATCATACAAATAATAATGCAACATAATTCAATGCAAAAATACCCCAATGATGCTATAGGGCTAAATTTCTCATTTACAGCTAGTCCAGCAGAATAGTCCACAGCTGCATTGCCCCAGGAGCAGCCATGGGGAGGAAATTTCACCTCTGAGGCAGGAAGATCAGATGTGCTGGTGCCTTGTTGTGGGGGCAGAGAAATGGAGCCAAAGCTCTGCCCGTTCCATGGTCCTTTCCACCTACCTGCATGGGGGAAAGTCCTGGATGTGCAGACTCCATTTCTCCCCCTGTATATCCCGCTTTTCCTCTCCCTTCCAATCCATGCAGGGGAGATACAGGGAAGATATAAGAGGGCAATCTTCCTTTACGTATGCTCCTGTACAGCCACACAGGCTGGCCCATTACTATCGCCATAATATTTGACTCATGGTTAAAATTGAAGCAGCATTCTGGCACCTAGCGTTTGACCACTGAACCTAAGCCTGATTCTGGACACACTCGCAACAGTTTAATACCACTGGCTTGGATTAACTCTTGGTGTATACCTGAATCAGGCCTGGTCTACACTACAAACTTAGGTCAACATAAGCTGCATTAAGTCGATCTAATAATATATGCATCTACACTACTGAGTCCCTTCCGCTGACCTACGTGGCCTGTAAAATTGACTTCTGAACTCTACCTCTGCGAGAAGCGTAGCACTCGATTCGACATCCATGGGTCAACCTGGGGATAGTGTAGACACTGTGGTGTGTAATTCGAATGAATTGGCCTCCAGGAGGTGTCCCACAGTGCTCCGCTGTGACTGCTCTGGAGAGCACTTTCAACTCCACTGCACATCAGCCAGGCACACAGGAAACAGCCGATCCTCTGTTAAAGCCTCAGGAACTTTGGATTTTCATTTCCTGTTTGATCAGTGTGGAGAGCCAGCACAGCACAGCTGATCATGGAGACTCAAGGCCGCAAACATGCTTCAGCATGGAATATAAGAGGTGGTGGATCTTATTGCTCTGTGGGGAGAAGAGTCTGTGCAGGCAGAGCTCCGATCCAGCAGAAGAAACGCTGACATCTATGCCAAGATTGCACAGGGCATGGGGGAGAAGGGCTACACCAGGGACAAGTAGCAGTGCTGCGTGAAAATAAAGGAGTTTCAGCAAGTGCACCAGAAGACAAGGGAGGCAAACAATTGTTCTGGTTCTGCCCCACAGACATGGCACTTTCATGAGGAGCTGCATTCAATTCTCTGCAGTGACCCCACCACTATGCCACAACGCTCCATGGATACGTCCCAGGAGCCCCGGGCAACCTGAAGCAACAATGAGTAGGACATTTTTGACGAGGAAGGGGAGGAGGAGAAGGAGGAGAATGTGAGGCTGGCATGCAGAGGATCCATTCTCCCCAACAGCCAAGAACTGTTTTTAACCCTGGATCCCATCCCTTAACAAGACCAGTTGGTGGCAGAATGTGACGCCGGGGAAGGCATGTTTGGTGAGTACACATTTCCAATCAAACCTTAGGGGTTACATGCTATTATTTTTTAATATTTAAAATGAACAAGAAAGTAGGTGTAATGGGTATCAGTGGCCACTCCAGTTACAGAGGGTGCTCTCTGAAAAACACTTTTTATGTGCATGGGAATGGCCCAGGAATCCTCCATGGAGATCTCTAGGAAGCTTTCATGGAAGTACTCTGCAGTCCTTTGCAGAAGGTTTCTGGGGAGGGCTGCCTTATTTCATCCACCACAGTAGCACACTTTCCCGCGCCACTCCAGTATCAACTCTGCTGGCATCATTGCAGCACACAACATAGCAGCATAAGGACCAGGTCTGTACCCAGATGCTTACAGCATCTGCTCCATTGCTGCTTCTGTTACCCTCATGAGAGTGATATCACATAGGGTCACCTAGGGGAAACGTGGTGAGTTTTGAATGCTAGCCCTTAAACCGCAAAAATTCAACAAGTAATCTGCCCCCCGTTTGGGGACATCTGGGTGTCACAACCACGCTTTCCCAAACATGCCGTGGTTGTGGTTGGAAGAGATCACCATGTATTGCAAGCAGCGCTGAAAAAAAAAGAAAAAGAAAAAAGAAAGGGTGGGGAGGAGTTGGCGGCTTCCTGTTTGTCTCCCTTCCCCTTGCAACCCAGCGCTTTTGTAAAAAACAAACTATTTGGGGGGCTTTACACTGGTGCCTGTCCTCAAGGCCCATCCAGGTTGCTACGGGACAAGGGGCTTTTCTCAAGTTCCAACCTGCGATCCCAAGGATCTCTTCACAAAAGCAGCAGCACAAGACCTCTTGTCCATGCCTCATGGCCTTACTCACCATGGCTGGAGCAGCAAACTGACTCTTGTAATAGTCACCAGTTGTGATTACGTTGTGGCTTGCAGTGTAGTGTATTGAGGGGTGGTTTTTTTTTAATAACAATAATTAACCTTGCACCAGAAACAATGTATGCACTGTCAATGGTACCCTTGTGCTTTGCATTCCTTGCAGCTGAAACCTTGTCTGTCGGTGCATCCTCCACACTGGGACAGAGACTTTCCCAGATTAGAAGGTGGAAAAAGATGACTCAGGAGGACATGTTCAGTGAGTTAATGCGTGCCTCTGAGAGTGACAAGACGGACCTCGGAGCATAAAGGATTACACTATCCAAGAACCTGGACATGGACAGGAGAGCATGCAGGGAACACGAGCATGCCACGCAGGAAGAGATGCTGTGGATTATGAAGGAGCAATCAGATATGTTGAGGTTCTGGTTGAGGTTCAAGAAAGGCAGCTGGATGCTAGAGTCCCTCTGCAGCTAGTGCTGAACCTGCTTCCATCATTGCCCAGTTCTACATCCACCTCCCCAAACATCCTGGGTGGGGGGGAGAGAAGAGTTCGGCATCCCTTGCACTCAACACCAGGGGAGGGTACAAGGACCAGAAGGCACCCAATCCCACCCCTTGGATTGTTATTGAAGAGCATCTATAAGTAAGCTTTCCTTGTTTTTCCCCCCTTTTATCATCAGCCTTTTGCCCCAGGTTATCTTACCGTTTTTTTTTTTGCAGTCTCTGTGTTTGTGTGCGTAATAAAACTTAACAGATTGAGGAGAAAAGGCTCTTTATTCATTGTGGTTGGTGGGAGTAGAGTTTACAGGGGAGAAAATGCACTGGAGGGGACAGTTTGGTAAGGAACACCATAGGTAAGTGTCACATTACTCTGGCTCATTGTTGAAACTGCTTTTTAAAGCCTCATGGAGGCACAGAGCCCCTCAATGTGGTCTTCTTATTGCCCTGGTGCCTGGCTGCTCAAAATCGGCTGCTAGGTGATCTGCCTAAACTCCCCACTCCCGCGGGAAACTGTTCTCCCTTTGTTTCACAGATATTATGGAGTACACAGCAGGCAGCAATAACAATGGGGATATTGCTTTCATTGAGGTCTAACCTAGTAAGCAAACAACACCAGTGACCTTTTAAATGTCCAAAGGCACATTCCACCACCATTCTGCACTTGCTCAGCCTATGATTGAACCGGTTCTCACTGCTTTCCAGGCTGTCTGTGTATGGCTTTATGAGCCATGGGAGCAAGAGGCAGGCTGCGTCTCCCAGGATCACGATTGGCATTTCAGCATCACCAATGGTTATTTTGAAGTCTGGAAAGAAAGTCCCTGCTTGTGGCTTTCTGAACAGACCTGTGTTCCTAAAGATGCGCGCGTCATGCACCTTTCCTGACCATCCCACATTGATGTTGGTGAAATGGCCCCTGTGATCCACCAGCACTTGCAACACCATTGAGAAGTACCCCTTTCAGTTTATGTACTCTTTGGCAAGGTGGTCTGGTGTCAAAATTGGGATACGTGTTCTGTCTATTGCCCCATCACAGCTAGGGAACCCCATTGCGGGAAAATCATCCACTATGTCCTGCATGTTGCCCAGAGTCACTACCCTTCTTAGCAGAAGTCTATTGATGGTCCTGCTATGTTGGATCACAACAGATCCCATGGTAGATATACCTACTCCACATTGATGCCCCATTGATCAGCAGCAGTCTGGCATTGCAAGCTTCTATAGAGCAATCACCACTCGCTTCTCCACTGTCAGAGCAGCTCTCATTTTAGTATTGCTGCACTTCCGGGCTGGGGAAAACTCTTCACACAGTTCCTGTAAAGTGGCATAACGCATTCACAAGTTCTGCAGTCACTGCTCATCATCCCACAGCTGCATAATGATGCAGTCCCTCCAGTCAGTGAGTGTTTCCTGGGCCCTCAAAGGTACACAGGCTCAACCATGTCAAGGTGATGCGTGACTGTCGCCAGCAACTACGAACTGCTCTGCTTTATGTCTTCCAGCAGGGCTGCTTGCATGGCATCACACTCTTCTGCGCGGCGGCTCCTGTATTGGCTGTGTCAATACTGCAGGACAAGGTGAGAGGTGTTTGTAATGCTCACAACAGTAGTTTAAAGTTGAGTGGGGTCCAGGCTTATCGTGCTATAGCGTCCATGCGGGTAACCAAGGCATACAAAAAAAAGGCTTGAAAAAGGCTTGGTTTGTTTGCCGTTGATTTCAGGGAGGGAAGTAAGTGCATCATGGGATGCTAATGCCATGATCCCATAACCGCCCGCGCCAACGCTTTGGTCCCATAAGGCATTGCAAACCCAACCCAAAATTCCACTCGGCTACATGCACTGTGGGATAGCTACCCACAGTGTCGATGTGAGTCCTGCTAGTGGGGATGCACTTGGCCGATACAATGAGTGTAGTGTGAACATTCAAGATCAACTTGCCTAAATCGGAGGCTCAGTGTCAACTTACATGAAGTCGACTTAACTTTGTAGTGTAGACATGGCCTCAGACTCTCTGTATCTAGTTGCAAGAACTGCAAAACTTAACAGTACTAAAGAATGACTCAGTCTTGAATGGTTTTTATAGACCCCAAAGTATTTTCTTTACAGGACATGTGGGAGCCTCTTCCCCTTTGGCATTCTCTGTCCAGTTCACTGCCAATGCCAACAGCTGAAGTTCTGTTTCATTTTTTAAATCTCATGTTTTGTTTAGACTGGTATACAAAACACTATAATTATGTATATCAGACAGAGGAGCAGGGGAGGGTAGCAGAAGATGCTTAAGTTTTGTCTTTATTCTGGCTCTGATGAAATATATACGTATATAAATATATATATTCCTAAGAAAAAGTGCCCTGAAGATCTGGCTGCTGAATTTTTCTGACATGTGTCACAATGTTTAAAGTTTAGGACTGCAGTGAATTCTGTTGAAAAAGCCCTTCCAAATTCACAAGAGAACTACCATTTGCCTACTAGGCATGCTTTTCAGTGGGAGCTGAAACTGGGTCCACTGAACTGCCAGAAAACGAACTCCCCTAATTCAGCATGGCTGCTAAAGACATAAGGTAGCATTCAGAATTAAACCATTTTCCTGTGATCTCTGTCTGAGCGAGGAAAGGGGTTGGAGTCTGAGGAAAGGCAAAGAGTGTTAAGGTTTAAGCATCACACAT
Source organism: Chrysemys picta bellii (assembly GCF_011386835.1). Classification (NCBI taxonomy): domain Eukaryota; kingdom Metazoa; phylum Chordata; order Testudines; family Emydidae; genus Chrysemys; species Chrysemys picta. Next base: position 64,643,844 of record NC_088797.1, on the reverse strand, counting down.
GAAAGAAGAAGAGCCTGATTCTGAACTTGTGCAGTTTTTATGCTGGAGTAACTCAAATGACTATAATGGAGTTACTCCTGAATTATACCAGTGTATGATCATAATCAGGCCTGAAGAGAGAAGGGATAGGTCAGAGAAACCCAAGACCCGAACTAGTACTTTCCCAAGCCCTGCTCAGACATGTAGGGCTTGATTTCCCACTGCATTACTCCAGTTTTACCACAGTGTAGCTTCGCTGAAATCAGTCAAGCAACACCGGCATAAAACTAGTCTAACACACTGGTGAATCTGGCCTTAGACATTTATGTGCACAGACCTTACATTTGTAAACTCTATGCACACACAGAGACTTCAGAGGCACAACGATTTCAGCCACCATAAATGATAACAAGACTTCCCATTTTTACCCTTTAGTTTTATTTACTTATTTATCATCTATAAAACCAGAGCCTATTTGTTTCAGAAGAGTGGAGGTGCAAGCTAGGAAAAGAAGACACAGCTGACAGCCAGGAAAGAATTAATATTTACGACGAAGAAAAACAAAACCTTAATTTGCTTTTCATTGACTAGCTTAGTCTTTTGCCAGTCTTTCTTTTGTTTATGGTTATTCACGTAGCTGGAGTTGACACAGCTTAGGTCGACCTTTTGTGGTGTCTACACCGCGCTGGGTCGACAGGAGAAACTCTCCCATCAACTTACCTTATGCTTCTTGTTCTGGTGGAGTACCAGAGTCAACAGGAGAGTGATTGGCAGTCAATTTAGTGTGTCTGCCTGCTAAATCGACCCCTGGTGGATCGATTGTGGCGTGTCGATCCCCTGGTACGTGGAGACAAGCCCTAAGTGTCGATATCCGTTTACAAGAATACATGTGACTGATGGATAAAAATCTCCAGGATTGTTGTCACGTAGAGGAATTCCTATTGATTCAATTCACTAATAGTTAATATAATTTCATAATAATGTTGTCCTCTCATCCAAGCATATCAAAGTACTTAAAAGATATTAGTTAATTAAGATTCACCGGACCTCTGTGAGGTAGGATAATGTTATCCCCACTTTAGAGTTGGGTAAACAGAGGTGCAGAGAAATTAAAACGACCATGTTTGAACATTGGGTGCTTATATCAGGCCAGTTTTATTTTATTTTAAATCTTAGGCACCTAAATAAAACTGGCCTGATTTTTCAGCGATGCTGACCATCCTAACTACCACCAGTGTCACTGGGAGTTGCCCAGGGCCATCCGAGGGCAAAATTCACCCAGATGAATTGGACCAACAAAAGGCTTTGTACACAAAGACCCATGTAGAGCTGTAAGTGCGTCAGAAGCCATGGAGCACACAGCCACATTGGCAAGCTTTTGGATCCCTTATATGCCCCTGAAGAGTTCTCTTTGCTGGCCCTATGTGTGTTATCATCAAGCTTTGGGAGGAGGAACCATAGGTTCTGCAATTACCAGGTTTCAGCAACTTAGGCTGGGTCTACACTACCCGCCTGAATCGGCGGGTAGAAATCGACCTCTCGGGGATCGGTTTATGGCGTCCCGTTGGGACGCGACAATCGATCCCCGAATCGACGCTCTTACTCCACCAGCGGAGGTGGGAGTAAGCGCCGTCGACGGGAAGCCGCAGGTGTCGATTTTGCCGCCGTCCCTACAGCGGGGTAAGTCGGCTGCGATACATCGAATTCAGCTACGCTATTCGCGTAGCTGAATTTGCGTATCTTAAATCGACCCACCCCTGTAGTGTAGATGTAGCCTAAGACACTGCAAAGGTGTTGCAGGCCACTATTCTTGATTTATGGGGTTGGGTGGCTGTACTTCAGCCTGTGCCTAGCCACAGTGAGGATGTACATCCCAGCTCCCACATGACTCATCCACTTAAAGCTTGGTTACTGGGATATTGAGCAGATACAGCAAATTTCATCTTATGAAAGGAGCCAGCATGCTTGCATCTATCATTTGCACTGGGCAGGGCAGGCACTTCCATTTAGGCGACCTAGGTGGTTGCCTAGGGTGCCAGGATTTGGAGGGGCGGCAATTCTGCGGCGGAGGGGTCCTTCCGCGCTCCGGGTCTTCGGTGGCAATTCTGCGGCGGGTCCTTCACTTGCTCCGGGACCCGCTGCTGAAGTGCCCCGAAGACCGGGAGCGCGGAAGGCCCCCCCCTCTGCAGAAAAAAAAAAAAAAAAAAAAAACTGAGTATAATTTAATTTTGAAAAGGAAGAGAATTATGTTTTCCCTCATATTTTTACCAGGTTACTCCCATTTATACATAGCTTCATTTTCTCAAGGGTTATGTGCAGACCTCCACCATGCGACTTGCAAGTTTCTTCAGCTACACTTTAATTTCAGAGTGGAGAATACAGAAATCACATCATTTAAATGAGTGCCATGTTAGACGACAGTTTTGTTAATGTTACATGATAATCTGCGAAACACAGGTCGTCAGGAGAGGCAGAAATGGGCCCAAGGCATTTCTGTTTTATTTGAGCATCACTGAGACTGAATAGAGAAGGAGTGAGCACTAGGTCACTACAGAGCACTCTTGAGGAGCTTTTTCTTCTGGAAGATTTTACATTTGGTTTTATAAATATAATCAGTGCATCAGAGAAAGACAGACTTCCTCAGCACATGACTAATTTTTTATTCATTAGACTTTATTCTCTTAGACAAAGTTCAGGAAGAAGAGAGAAAAACTTGAGTGACCATATATTAGTGCCTTTAAATACCTAATTTCTACCTGGAGATTTTAATTTCTCCTAGTTTTGTTTAGAAGCTAGATCTAGGGTTTTTAATTATTATTTTTGTTGCTCTCATTCTGTATTTGTAAATTCTCTGTTGCCTTTAATTAAGATCTCTCTAGACTGATTTTTTTTTTAACAGAATGGGAGTATGCTTATTAAGTGGATTCTCCTAGGCTTTCACAGCTTTTATATATCTATTAGAAGATGCAAGTGCAGTGTGGGCTGAGATCTGTGCTAATCTCAAAGGGCCAAATTCTGCTCTCAGATACACCCAATAAAAACCAGGAGCAACTCCATTATCTTCTGTGGAAATACTCTAGATTTACACCATGGTAACTAAGAGCAGAATCTGGTGCAAAACGAAGGTGGGTTTTTTCACCCTAAATTAGTTGTTTATTGTTCTTTTGATAATTACATACACAAAACTATGATCCTATTGGGAGCACCTAATTAGTATCAAAATGATTTTACTTAATTACTGCGGTAAATGGAATGTATAGGATTTCCTCAGTTAAAATAATTACACATACAGTTTAATGTCAATTATGCAACACTAATATTTATTTTATAGATTACTTCCTACGTAGTGAACAGGACTCATTAGGATGCGGTTATTATAACAATAGTTTTGACAGACAGTTTCTAGCAAGAGCACTTGAATCGTATGTTTGCATAGCAAGCTCTTTAAAGCATGGCTGTAGGATATAGGCACTCATAAAGGTAACAAAACAGGATTTATAGTGCACACACCACTGTCATTTACAGTAAAACCTGAAGCTATAAAAACAGGCTGCTTGACAAAACCACAATAATCAGGCTAGAAGGCATAAATTAAAAATCTCCATCCTCCACATTTACAGAACCTTGTCAAGTTTGTACCACAGCCTGTCACTTTTAATCACTCTTCCTTCAAGGTTTTACTACCATACTATTAGCTGCATCCTACAGTTTTATATTTAAAAAAAATATTTTAAAACCTTTGATCATGTATTCTGAGCATTAAAAACACTCCAAAATCACAACTTTAACTAGCATATTAAAGAAAGCTGAAGTTATGACCATTCTAGCAAAAATGATAAAAATAAACACTTTCTACAATTATTTTTGGACTACAGACCCTGTTCTGTTGCAGCTACTAGTTATTCTGAATGAAAAGGAAAAAAGATAGGATGCAAAGTGTGCTGTTTAAAGCAGAATATTATTTAATGCAGAGCTCTACAGGGCCAATTTTTCTGTTTTCTTACCTGTGGAGGGAAATAGACCATATCACTTACATCTTGAGATGAGGAAAGGATTGTGGAAAAAGACAGTTACATGTTGCTTTTTAATCCATCCATCATAGAGGATGTATTTGATGATTATTTATGCATAGAGTCTAATTTTAAAAAAACAACTGAAATTAACTCTGAATCTTTGAATTTAAATATGTCAAACACACACTTTAGACTAATAAAAACTTCGTTTAGGATATGGAAACAAAATGAAATTGCCAAGTTTACATTTGCACACAGTGTTCATCCAACCTTGTTTGTCATTTGACTCACCTTTTTCTATCATATTTCTTTTCACCGTTTTTTGCCACCAGTCGAATCCTACTGACTGCAGAGACAACTACTGTTGACTCTGCATTCATCTGTAGGTTTCCCTGCAGCTGAATGTAGCCTACATTTTGAGCACATATTTTGGATTTTTATGCCAACAAAAACTTTGAAGAGTTTTTTCTTTTTCCATATAAAAAGCAAATGCAACAGGAGCCTGCTACTCACTGTGAGCAGTAACTTAGGGCTAGTACAAGGTGCCGAGGAATGAACAGGGCTTCTTGGAAACAGGATAAGTTTAGAGCATTTTTCTGCTGAGTGAACTTGTTGGATCTGATCTTTGACCTTGTATTACTTTTCTCCTCCATTCACCAGCTTCCTTTTTCTGATTTTACTGGTTAAAAATTTGTTTTGCTTGCAGTGGAATGCAGGGCAAAACAGGAAGAGGTGTACTTCCACCTACCTCTACCATTTTATGGGCAGGCCCCTTGTCACCTGGCTAACCAACTCCAGCCTTTTTAAGAAGCATAGGGAAATCACCAGTGACAGCCTTTCTAACAAAACAGTGCCATCCGTCACTGTTGTGCCACTTGGGGTGTAGTTCCAATCTCTGGCCATTGCCTTGCAACCTGGGTTTAAGAGGCCAACTTCTTTCCCCCTCTTTACTGTACTCTTTAATCTCTAATAGATTTTAATTGCTATACCAGTTTCCTGCAAGTCATTTGAGGCCAAAGCCTCACTTGCTTTCATTTTCTATCACCATGCATTCCCTATCCTAAAAACCTGCCCCACAACCTATAGATTTCTAGTACAAACATTTTATTCTTTTTGTTTCATGTTTCCAATTTTTGGGTACACACACAGGGACTCCTTAATGGCTTCACCTCTCATTCCCACTTTTATTAAATCTTAAATAAAAATCCTTGCATGATTTTGGAAGTTTCTAAGATGCCTAGGCTAATAGAACATCCAGGAAACAATCTTCATGTACCAGCTAGAAAAATGTCAATGTAAGAGACACATAAATACTTCCATCCCACAAGCAAAGGAACATTAAAAGAGAACTGCAGTATTAGTGCAACTGACATGTTTAAGTGCTCACAGATGGAAGTTCATATTTGTGTAGTGATTAACAGTGAGGAATAGGTATTGTAATCTAGCCTACTCTATTTACATAATTATTGATGAACATGCTGTTGATAAACAATGCAAGCATTAGGATATTAAATTTCTTACAATTAAGTCACTAAGAAAGCTGTTTATCGCCTTCCCCTATACCCTCCGTTAATAAGATCGACATTGCAGATGTTCATGTATGCTGCATTGATGTTTAATGATGCATGATGCTTTAGGTGGTTCCCATAACCTTGCTTTGTCTACTATGAGCTGCCTCGATTGATATGATAATAGAGAAAAGAGGTCTGAAACAAGCTGGGCTGTACTGGCACAATTTGCATAACCTTTAAATTTGCCATTATTTGATAGCCAACTGCTCCTAAAAATTCTTGTTCAGTTGTCACTGACAACAATATATTGTACAAACACTATTCTGAAACTTGCGAGGTGTGGGGAAGGCATGGAGGAGGAGATATTGCTTGTGGCACTTGTTTTATTCTATCAGAAAAGGTACTCATTACACTGCTCTACAGCCAAAATGCTTCTGAAATAAATGTAGTCAAACTTTACTAATTGTGGGTCACTGAGAACGAAAATGATGCTTAAAATTGTTGATTGGCTCTAGTTTTCAAGATACGCTATTGGGTCAGTATATACGACCCTTGACTTGGGAATGGCAGAGGATAAGTGAGTTATAAAGGGAAGGGATCTCAATTTAAACCAGAAATGACTAAAATACATCTTTGACTGGATCTATGAATAAATCTATGACTGGGTTTGGACAGTACTTGCTTTTTAGGCAAAACAATGAATGATGCAATCTGAAGCTGGTATTGCATCATACATGATATGAATTGCATCATGTTATTCCTATAAGTCATGGATGATGCAATCATAACAAAGCTTACATCTCACTGCTGAACAAATTGCCCTATATCAGCTCTAGAAATCATACAGTGTCGTGCTCTCTTATTTGTCAGTGTTTGATTTTGCAAAGGGACACATTTCTGTTTAGCCAAAGTGAGCAGAAATGCCTCGTACTTGTGTGAATAGTGCAGATAACTTCTGCTATGTTTGTGGTGAAGTGACTTTTGCATGACAAAAGCACAGTATAACCACTATGATTAAGAAAGCCTATCACCTTTATTTTGGCTGCAAAATTGGAGATCAGGACAAGAGGTGGGCCCCACACATATGCTGCAACACTTGTGCAACAAATCTTCGCCAGTGGTTGAACAGGAAAAGGAAATCTATGCCTTTTGCAGTGCCAATGATTTGGAGAGAGCCAACAGGTCATACCAGCAATTGTTACTTCTGCATGGTGCCTCCAGTTGGGAAAGGTGTGTCAAAGAAGAAAAAGTGGACTGTGCATTATCCAAACATTCCATCAGCTATACGCCCAGTACCCCACGGAGAAGGACTGCCGGTTCCTGATGCACCAGAATCATTCTCACTTGAGTCAGATGAGGAAGAGAAAGAGGATGAAACTTCTGGTCCTGAACCATCAATGTCACAGGACACACATTTTCTCCCATCCTCCTCCTCTGAACCACACCTCAGAACTGAATGACCTTGTCAGGGATTTGGAACTACCCAAGAGTAAGGCAGAGCTGTTGGGCTCCAGACTACAGCAGTGGAATCTCCTGGCAGGTGATGTTCCGTGACCGTCAAAAGGATCTTGTCCCATTCTTCTTCATGGAAGGTGATCTTGTAGCCTGCAACAACATTGATGGTGTGATGGCAGCCCTCAACATCGTTCACGATCCAGATGAGTGGAGACTGTTCATTGATTCATCGAAGAAGAGGCTTAAAGCTGTTTTACTGCATAATGGCAATGTTTTGCCATCAATTCCAGTTGGTCATGCAGTCCAGATGAAGGAAACCTATGACAACATGAAACAACTTTTGAGGTGCATAAACTATGACCAACATCAGTGGCAGCTTTGTGGCGATTTGAAGGTTGTTGCTCTCTTGCTTGGTCTGCAGACTGGATACACAAAGTACTGCTGTTTTCTCTGCGAATGGGATAGTCGTGCAAGAGATTCCCACTATATCAAGAAAGATTGGCCACTCCGACAATCATTGGAGCCTGGGAGGAAAAGTGTTCAGCATCCACCACTTGTTGAATCAAGGAAGATTTTGTTACCACCTTACACATCAAGCTGGGTCTGATGAAGAACTCTGTCAAGGCCATTGACAAAACACAAGCAGCTTTCAAGTACCTCCGTGGAAAATTTCTAAGGTTAAGTGAAGCTAAGATAAAGTAAGGTGTCTCTGTTGGTCCTCAGATTGGTGAACTTCTTCGAGATGATGCATTTGACCATGCACTGCGTGGCAAGGAAAATACGGCATGGAAAGCCTTCCAGGTAGTGGCAATAAATTTTCTCGGAAACAACAAGGCAGACAACTACAGGTTGTTGGTGGAAAACCTCCTCAAGGCATACAAAAGCCTTGGTTGCAACATGTCACTAAAGATACATTTTTTGCACTCTCATCTAGATTTTTTTCCACCAAACTGCGGAGCAGTGAGCAACGAGCACGGCGAGCGATTTCACCAGGACATTGCAACAATGGAGAAACACTATCAGGGCAAATGGAGCCCATCAATGCTTGCAGTCTATTGCTGGACAGTGACAAGAGATGCTCCATTTAATGAATACAAGAGACAAGCCAAGAAGCATTGAGTAGACACTGAATAGGACTAAACTATGTACATAATAGTTTTTTGCCTTTTGTTTCATAATAAATTTTATTTATATAACCTTTTGCTGATTTTTAAAGTGTTACATAAACAGGACAGGTGAAATATTATCATGTAAAGCAACCATAAACACATGAAAAGACCTAGGTTTACAATTTATGATTAGAAGTCTACTATCTACACAATATATATAGCCATAAAATGTAAAAACTTAAATATCTTAGAAACAGTAGCCAATCAGTTGTTTTAATTGTCATATTTGAATTCAGCACATCAAAATACATAATAAATAGCACATTTTATCTCTGAAGCAGACGACTTCTCAAAAATTGTAGACCAGTGTTATCAAATTTCTAAAGCCAACAATTTGGAATGGAATTCTGCAGTTTCATCCTGTGATCAATTGCTATTAGCCACAATGCATGGCCCAGCATCAATTCAGGTTCACAGTGCAATATCACAGTTTCAGATTTCAAGTGCTACAAATATTTGCCTTCACTGAACATCTTTTTCCTGTCCTCCCCCCCACACTCCAGTTAATGGGCAGTTAACAAAACTAAAAACATCAAGTCAAGTAAACTCAACATGAATATGTCTATGAACTTTAAATCTCACCAGGATGACTGGATGTATCTTTTTAAAACAATCAGTATTATTATTATTATATTGTTATATCACCTTGCATGTATGACCATAAAACTAACTGTATACAAACAGTTGTTCACAGTGTTGTAGCTGTGTTTGTCCCAGGATCCGAGAGACAAGGTGGGTGAGGTAATTATTTTTATTGGACCAACTTCTATTGGTGAAATCAAGAAACTACTCAACTACTTATGTTAAATAATCTGTTCCACCTTCTATTTAGTGGTGATACTGTGAATATCTTTCCTAGACCTGAAGAAAAACTCTGTGGAGCTTGAAAACTTGTCTCTTTCACAAACAGAAGTTGCTTCAATAAAAAGATATTACCTCACCCACCTTGTATCTTGTCCTTCTTATTTAACAGATCTGCTTACTTTACTGACACAAATGAGTCTTTATTTTACTCCTCTTAGCAATGTAGAATGCATACAGATAGGAGAGAGTGAGCAAGAATCTCACAGAGGATAAACCAAATTGTTAAATAAATATCAACTGCAGACTCTTCTTCTTGTGGTATTCATGTGTACACCTAAATTGTACTTTAAATATACCTCATCAGTGTCAAGGTTATTGATGATGCTGTGTGAAAAACAAAGGTCAGAGTTTGATTTCCAAATATTAGAGTTAAATTCATTCCCACACTTTTATTTGAAAACAGGAAAATTTATTATGGAAACTTTTGAAAAAAGAAGAACAGGAGTACTTGTGGCACCTTAGAGACTAACAAATTTATTAGAGCATAAGCTTTCGTGGACTACAGCCCACTTCTTCGGATGCATATCATACTCGGAAACTTTTGAGTCACACTAACCACAAAAAGGACAGGAGTACTTGTGGCACCTTAGAGACTAACAACCACAGAATCTGACCAGTCCACTTTTAGACAATTTCACTTTTTAGAGTGAACCCTCACTTGACTATTTTTATATTCGTGCTAGGTATGTTGGTGCCCTATACAAATAATTATCTCCAGACTCCTGACCCAAAAATCAGTAAAGCACGTCCCCTCCAACTATTTCCTTTCTCTATTTCCTCCATCTTTTTTTACTAGCCACCCATCTCTGTTCTGTCCTTCCTAGAACTAAGAATCCATTGTCTGTCTGGGCACTCTCCTTCCACAGCCTGCACTGCCTGGGAACGGGCTCCCCGGCACAGAAACATCTGATCAGATGGCTACTTCCTGCAGTGGGTTTCCCCTGAGAGTCACTGACATGCCCCTTCCCACATATCCTTATTTTGTACAATAATTTTATGGTGACTATTTGAGCTTGTGAAGATTAGATGACTGACAATGTAAGTTCTGTCATCTACAGCAAAAGCACGACACAGATAGCTACAATTTAAACTTTCCTACAATCTTCACTCAACTATAATCACAAGATGGGAACTAAAGTGTCTAAATTAAAGATGATAGGACTATCGGAGTCTGTAGGGCACCTTCCAGCAGAGACTGCTGTTCAAACTTTTTTGTGATGATTTGTTATGAAATGATCTGCTATCAAATATAACAAGGCTAAGATTTCCAAAATTCTGGAAAAAAGACTCCTCTACATAAAATGTGCTACCAAGGTGCCATTGGCGTAAGTGTCCATTTCTTTCTGCACCTAATTTGTAAGAGACTACAAAGCGTATACCCTAAGGTAAAATGTGTTACCAAGCCTTTGAATATATAGAAAGTTCTCTACTGATGAACGTGCAGGTGAATATGAGAAGTGAACCAGAGGATGCAGACAAGGTACAATACATACAAAGATGAGTGCAGCAGTAACAATAATTAAGTACAAATGAACATTTTGTTGTAAGTTCTTTACTACCATAAACAATCCCCAGTAAAGTGAATGGGATTTCCATTGACTTCCATGAAGTTTTCAAATAATTTCATATTTTTGCACGTATTCCAGCCAACACATCAAACTTCAATAGCATGCTGCTAGTCCCCACCCCCTAATATCTACAGGCAGCCTAGAAAAAATGAGCAAAAGGTGTCAGTCACCTTATTCCAAAAAGAACTTAGAAAATGCATAGTATAATGTCACAAAATGTCATTGTGGAAAGTTTAACACCCTTACTTAACTGAAGAGTGGTAAGGGCTGCAGTAGTTACTTGCGATGTTACTAGCAATACTAGAGTACCAGATCCATAAGATTTGTAAAAATCTAATTTGTCATCTTCCCAAACGTTTTTTAACTTTGAGCTCGAGAGTGCAGTGCTTCATGATGTGTTCAGACTCATGTCTTCTAACAAATCTAAGCCCACCCAGACAACGGATTTACTCACTGATACTAGAGTTATAAGTTCAAATTGGCCTTGATCTTGGACAGTATGACATTATCAGAAAGCCATTAACGGTCTGAAACTGAAACACAAGCTCATTAATAAAAGCAGCAAAACCATACAAAGGTTAAAAAAGGAAGTTTATTAAAAGTATTGATCATGACCCAGGGCACCACAGACATTGATCTTTCTGCATCCCCACAAGAAAAAATGTTAAAGCCAACTTATTATTATGATCTATTATGAAACCTGCAGAAGTAGTTGGCTCTTTAATCCCATACAATGAAAAAAAATAATCACACATAATTAGGATAAAACGAAAATAGATTTCTAAAAAATCTGTAGTAGAATTTAGGTAATAAGCATGACATCAGATTAATCTCACAAAATAATCACCAGATTAATTTATGTGACATAAAAATGGATACCATACCAGAGGTTTTCATTTGTTGCTTGAGCTGTGATTTGAACCCACAGGTTGGGAGGTGAAAGACTAGTGTACTATAACCCTCTTAATCACCTGCCCTGTGTATCACCTTATTAAACAGCATGGGCTGTTCAACGAGAAATGGGCTGTATCAAACGCTGAATGTTACACCAGAATAAAATATGCATATGAATTCATTAGAACACTGAATTTAAATTTTGAAATACACATTTAATGAAAAGTTTATAAAAGAATGATTGTACGTTGAATAGGTATCAAATAAATATTTTTTTCTGAATAACGATTTTAAGCGGGTATACAGGAAAGCTATGACTGAGGCCCAAATATGTACTTGCCCTAAGCCAAAGACAAGGTGAAGAACCATTCAGCTGAACTCTATTGGGCACTGCCCTTCTGATTCGTGTAGATTGTCTCTCCCCATTAACAGTCTTTTCAAATAAACTTTGCAATTACTGTGTTACGTTTTACAGGAAAGATAGATAAGTTCCAGAATGATCTCTATGGATCTTTCAACCACATGAGCTGTGGGTTCCTGATGTGCTATCTCCTCAACTGAATTCATGTTGGTTCATTTTGAGGATGTCTAAAGGGAGTCGGTTGGCAGTGGTTGACAATTGCGTCATCAGTAATATTATTGATTATGCGATTTGAAAAATGGCACCCTTCAAAGATCTATCCTGCCCACCATATTGTTCAGTTATAAGCTGGCAGTGGCGTTTATAGCTACTTTAACAGGTCTTTCCATTACAAGACCTTGTTTTCAGATGCTCAGAACTTTGCTAAACTTTAAGCATCCAGGCTGCAATTTTTCAGGAGTTTGTTTCAGCAAAAACAGCTCAACCATTTCCAAGAAGGTGGTTAAGGAACAGTATGCTGTTTTGCCAATTAAAAAAAAATTCTGACAACCATTTCCCTAAGAAGCTTTTGCATCCCCATGCTTTGGAGCCGGGAATTAATATTTGGCAAGGGATTTTGCCCCAGGGTCAGACAGATGCTTTTTGCTATTCCTATGAAAATCCATCCCAATTTGAGAAAGTTATAAGCCCCTGAAATCCATTTCAGTATTACCAATCTCAAGAGCTCAAACATGAGTCAAGCTGCAGAAAATCATGAAATTCATGTGTTCTTTTTAAAAAATAGTTTTATAGTTGCCTTCTGGTTTCTGACACTTTGCAGTACACTTGAATCACGTTTTCAAGCTTTTCTCTGCAACCACATACGCTAGGATGTTACTTTAAAAAAAAAAAAGAAATCTGAGATTCCCACCTAATCACATGCCTCTAGGCACTTGGGCTATACAAACAAATACTAAATATCACAAGACATGATAAAATCATGAGAGTTGGCAACACTGCCTTTTGCACGTGCTCAGGTAAAGGTTTATTAGAGATGGCAGCTAATTTCTTTGAAGATTCTGTCTGCACTGAACATGCTCCAGCCCAGGGCTTCAGGGGTTTAACAGGATTTTCCCTGCAATTGCTCTTCCTGCTTCTTGGGGGCCACTATGGCACCAGACACCAGAACTGGGAGGAGACTGTTCCACCTCAACTTCCAATCCTTCCCATGCCGGAGCCCAGTCAGCATGGAGGATGCAGCAGTAGGAGAATGCAGTCAAACTCAAATGTAGAGTGGTGAGGAACGGAAGGGAGGTAGACAAGGACAGGCTAGGGGATGGACGGGGTAGAGGGAGGTAGGCTAGTAGGAACATGCTGGGACAGGGGCAGAAGTGGAGGAAAAGGGCAGGAAGGTCTTTAATCACTAGAGTACACTCCCCTCCAGAACTAGGAATAGAACTCAGGATTCCTGAATCCCAATATTCCTCGGATGTCTAGCAAATAGTTGTGAAACCCACTGGCCAAGAGCATGCCTTATCCCCCTCTAATGGCAGGTTTACATAGAGGATAATATCATATTAATGTTACCAACCCCAATTCCAACCCCAATTGTCCAGTGTGAAGGTCAATGTGATTCTATTTGATGGAATTTCTGTTTTTTTCAGTTTGCTTAAAAACTTAGAAAATTATGTACAAAAAAACTACACTGAAAGAACATTATGGTTGCTAATTCAGGAACTCAATTCAGGAAATGCCAGAAATAAAGTGTCCTGTGCACTGATTGAGGCAAGTGTCCTGTAGAAAAAATAGTAGGCAATCATGTAATTAAAGACTGTATTGTAATACATATGCACAAGTTGTAAGGTTGCAATTAACTGAGGCATTTCATAACTTTTGACTTTGCACATTTTGAATTCTTTTAAACTGGACTTTAAAAAATCATATTACAGAGTAAGATTTTGAAGAGATTATTTCTATGCTGAAGATACACCACCTTAAACCTCTTGGCCCGGTACCTTTCAGCTTTGATCTTTGGCTTTCAGGCATGACTATACAATATTGTCCGCTGCATATGTTCCTTTCAACCTTTTGAACATGGAAGTCTTGCTGCTGTGTAGGGATTGTAAATAAGAGGAGGCTCATTCCTCCATTTCCCAACTAGAAAAGAATAATTTATTTTGAAGTAATAAACCAGATTAAGAATCTTGGGACCATTTTCAACCATACTTTTTCTGTAGAAAGCCACATGTACAATGTGCACAGGCTCCACCCTTATATTTTCTGTGATGGTCTCCCAACAGCAGTGCATATCTTTATAACTGCTAAGGTTGGTTGTTGAAATTCCCTTTTCTCAGGGCTTCTAGAGGTAGCTCTGTCGCTCCTTCAGAATAGTGCAGAACAGTTGCTTGCTAGTTTAAGCTATCATAATCAGATTGTGCCTGCCGTATATTTTCTATGTTGGCTGCCCAAAATGTAATGAGCTGTCCTTCAACTGGCATCATTATTAAAGCAATAAGAAGTTCAGGAGCTGGCTTGAACCTAGTTTTGATGGGTAACTGTGTTCTGATGCCTGCCTTTTAGGAAGATCATCACTTCCACTAAACTTGGGCAAGAGAGAATGCCACTGCTGTGGTGGGCCTCTGGTGTGCAACTTGTCCCCTCTTGACATTCATTTCAGTTCACCTGCTCTTACTCTTTTTATATTGGACCTCCAAAAGTCTCTGATACCTATTACAGAAATGGTACAGTTGAGCATTAACAGGTATGGTTCTGGTGATTATTTTATTATGGTACAATATTTGACTTACTACACCGGACCCTCGCTAGAACGCGTATCTACATAGCGTGAATTCGCATATAACGCGGTCGCGGTCATGGATCCCAAATTTAATTACTTTAATTGCAATTCATTTTAACTTGGTATGGTGCATGGATCCCCAAACCCGCGTTCTAGTGAGGGTCTGGTGTATATCTAAATAAAATTTGTATTTGGGAAATAACCTTAAGTGTTACTAGGAGTATTTCATGAGAAGAAACATTATCCAGTGGGGAAAGAATGGGTTCTAACTCTCAGCTTAGCTGTAGACTTTCTGTGTTGACTCTGAGCAAGTCACTTAAGTGGAGTTTTATTCTGAGTAGTGACTATAAAAATGGTGTTTGTGGAATCCCATGTTTATTGTCTCTCACTGTTTGCATATAAAATGTACTCAGTTTAAACGGATACTTTTCCCTAAATACCAGCCCTGCAAATTCACCCTGGGATCTGAAAGTCAAAGTGGGATTAATTGAGGGCCTTATTACTAGTGATGATTAAGGCTACGATTTAGTCATGGAGGTCACGGCAGTCATGGATTCTGTGACTTTACCGGAACTCTGTGACTTCACGGCTTCAGGAGGTGGAGGCGGGACTATGCGCCCCTGTCCTGCAACAGGGGCTGCCTGGAACCAGGACCCTGGAGCCCCAGCCCCGCAGCTTCTGCTGGGGCCGTGCATCCCAGTTCTGCAGCGTCCTGGGCTTGGCGGGGGCTGCAGCCAGAGCCGTGTGCCCCAGCCCCCCAGCTTTCGCCGCTGCAGTTGGAGCTGTAAGACCCTCCCCGGCTGCTGCAGCAGGGGCCATGCACCTCCCTCATGGCTTCCCAGGGCTGTGCGTGCCCCACTCCGGTTGTGGCCAGGACTTGGTGGGGGCTACAGCCCCTTCCTGAAGCTGCAGCTAGCTCCAGAGCGGGGGCTGTGTGCCCCCCGTGGCTGTGCCCCTCTTCTGCGGCCACTAGAGCTGGGGCTGTGCCCCCACCATGGCAGGGGACTCGGCCTGTCAGTCTGCCACCCAGGGGACTCCGTTCCTCCCTCCTACCTAGCCCTGCCCCTTGGTTAATTTTAGTAAAGTCATGGACATGTCACCGGCTCTGTGAATTTTTGTTTATTGCCCATGATCTGTCCGTGACTTTTACTAAAAATAACAGTGACAAAATCTTAGCTTTAGTGATTATTTGTGAAGAGGAGATTTCCCAGTTTGCTTCTCAGTTGTTAGGTTAAATAGGTAGGGCTGACAGTTAGAAAAAGATACCATTAATTTAACCTGAACAAATCTGATATGGAATTATTCAGAGACAACTAACATGGGAGGTCCCACAGAGCCTTTTTTCAGGGTAAAAGTATTCTATTCTATATAGGTGCTTATACTGCACTCCTCACCACAGTATCTGAACACCTACCAGCAGTGCATTAAGTAACATGACTAATATCTGTCATGTCATTTGTTCTCTCATCCTCTCTGCAAGCGGAGAACTACACTTCAACCTCTCTGTGCTTCAGTTTCTACTTTGGTAAAATGGGGCTAATAATACCTTTCTACCTCACAAGCTTATTTTGATACCTAATTCATGGCTGTAAACCACTGAATACTTTGGAAGTTGCTAGAAAAATTAAAAAAATTATTAAGTATTATGCATTCTTTGAAACATAATTATTAGTCCAAGAAGATATCAGTGTCCAGAAACTTAAGGTTTAATAATGTAGCAGTTTGTGCTTTCTAGTAAAATTCTTAAGCAGCCTCTCTCACAGAGCATCCTGGTGAGTGCCAATCACACACACATACTGCCAGCCTTGTCATTCATTAACACATAATTGCTGATTTTCATCATTAACTTGTGCTTGATGTTTTCCTAAACAACAGTATTTTAGAACAATTGAAAGAAAGTAATTCAAATAAAATTAGAATAGGACCTCTGGAGCATGGATGGTGTTTTATGTCTCTTTACCAACTATTCATTGTATGTTCAAAGTTTTCTGTTTTTCAGATCAGAAGAACAGTTAACTAGATCTTTATTTTGCTTTGCTATACATCAGGGGGAGGCAACCTATGGCATGCATGCCAAAGGTGGCACGCAAGCTGATTTTCAGTGGCACTCACACTGCCCGGGTCCTGGGCTCTGCTGCTGGCCTGGGATGCCGGCCCCCTGCCAGCTGGGGTTACATCCGCTGGCCCTGCTCAGCCCACTGCTGGCTCCAGGTCCCGGCCACTGGTCCGGGGGGCTCTGCTGCCGGCTGGGGTACTGGCCGCTGGCCCCCTGCCAGCCGGGGTTCCGTCCGCCGGCCCCGCTCAGCCTGCTGCTGGCCCCGGGTCCCGGCCACTGGTTCGGGGGGCTCTGCTGCTGGCCTGGGGTCCTGGCCGCCAGCCCGGGACTCTGCAGCCACCCCCACTGTGGCCCATTGGCCCCAGCCTGGGGCAGTGAGGGGTGCAGACAGGGGCAAGAGGGGGTGCAGC
Source organism: Chrysemys picta bellii (assembly GCF_011386835.1). NCBI lineage: Eukaryota > Metazoa > Chordata > Testudines > Emydidae > Chrysemys > Chrysemys picta. The sequence continues at coordinate 64,626,788 of NC_088797.1, read as the reverse complement.
TTAGTACCCCCACCTTAAAAATTGTTCCAGAGCCACTGTACTGGGATATTTTTAAGTCCTGACTTGCTGCTTACATCACAATCACGCCACGTGGAACAGCGCACTGCATTTGACGTTGAGATTAGAATGTATATGCAAGAACTGGAATCAGAATTTTCTGACAGATTTCAGAATTTCCAGCAATTTGACCCAATGCTTTCTTTTCTAATTAAACGTGAAAAGTTCAATGAAAGCGACTTGGATGTGTCTGTATTTCAGTGGATGGGTGTTGAAGATTTCGAAATGCAGCTCATTCAGTTAAAAAGCTCAGAATTGTGGGCATCGAAGTTTGGAGATTTGCAGAGTGCACTTGAAGCTACCAAGAGAGATCATGGGGCCTCTATTCTGACCTGCTGGACGTCCCTGCCAGTGAAATTTAACTGTTTGCAGAAATTGCGTTTGCAATGCTTTCAGCATTTGGATCCACATACACTGTACTTGTGTGAACAGGTATTTTCACACATGAAATCTGTCCTCTGTCCCTCTCGGAGCTGGTTAACAACTGATCACTCAGAAGCCTGTGTGCAGCTTAAAGTATCCAAATACGTACCAGACATTGGAAAACTCAGCAAGGAAAAGCAAGGGCAAGGATCACACTAAACTGATAAGATCTGCATTTTAATTAAATTTTAAATTAAGCTTCTTAAACATTTTAAAAACCTTATTTTCTTTACATACAATAGTTTAGTTATATATTATAGAAAGAGACCTTCTAAAAACGTTAAAATGTATTACTGGCACGCAAAACCTTAAATTAGAGTGAATAAATGAAGACTTGGCACACCACTTCTGAAAGGTTGCTGACCTCTGCTATAGACAAAGTACTGGAAACTTGTCACTGTATTTGTGAATAGGCATAAAAACAAACAAACAAAAAAACCCATCTCTATATATTACAGTGTACCGGTTTTTCCAATCTTACAGCACAACACTTTGAACGTCCAACATTTCCTAGGGCCAACAAATCTCCCAATTGTGTGCAACCCAAATATAGCAAGACTGAATGGTATACTGGATAATTGGGATTTTCCTGCTTTCCCGAAGACTGAGCATGAAATCCACCATAACTGAAGAGAAAAACTTTGGTTCGCTATTTGAGCTTAGAATACCAAATCTATATTAACCTATGGAAAGATGGGCTAAAAACAGACTTAGCACAAAATGCCAATAAAATCAACAGTGATAAATGCCTCTGTGTTTTATAGATAAGCTTACAAGCATCATGCTGGGCAATGTTTATAGAATTACCTGTCAAAGAAAACCTATTGACCTCTAGTAAGAGCTCATTGCATGCTTGAACACCAACAACTCTTCTTGATTCCCAGCCAAAGCTTATTGTATCATAACATTGTGATTAAGTTACAACTGTTCCTTCAATTCTTTATCTTGCAAAATTTCTATAAGATTTCTAAGAAATTAAGTTAAAAGAAAAAAAAACCTTCTGAAAATATTTAAGGCTGCAACACATCCTTCTAAAATGGAGGGAGTGCCATGATTCATAAGTTAATACTATGCATATTTGTGATTGACTTCAAATCGGATCAAGATCTGGCCCTAACCAAACATATATTTAGACTTATGAATTATAAACACATTTATGCATTAAAACTAAATATTCAAGATTCAGTTCCTTATTTTCTTACCTATATTAACTCAATGGGACTACTAGCATGTATAAAAGTTACTTACATGGATAAATGGTTCAGGATTGGGGCCTACCTGTAAAACCTAGTCTTACTGCAACATTAAAGATTGGGAAAGCAAGCACTCAAATCAGGAAATGCTGAAAGGTTTAACTGCCAAAATGTTAACATGGCCACATAGCATATCTGGCTTATTTTATGATTAGATTAAATAACAAGTACTAATATACAGGGTCACATTTAACAAGGAAAACAGGAATAGAAATTATTACATACTTACAATGTGACAGAGTTAACAAATAGAATTTCCTGACTTTGGAGCACTTGATATCTTAATCTTAATGTTGCATAAATACTAGCTTTTCCATTTAATTTACATAAGCTTTTTAAGAGGAAAAAGCTCTGCTAAATTGCTTTAAAGATGCCTTAGCGCACCTATTGAAATTTAAATACTCCTTGATGTTGCTACTGCATTTGAAAACACATTCTTAACTGATGCATCCAGCCCAAGATGAAGTGGCCTTAACTGAAGCATCATTAACTCAATAGGGCTTACCTAACGTGGTCTGAATGCTTGAATCTTTAAAAACACATCCAACCTTAACTGTAGTTTTCCTAATAAAGGAGCCCATAAGCAACATGCCCTTAACAGAGATGGTCTTAAAAACACTGGGAAAAATGAATGGAAAATTCTAATATTCATGCTTGAATATGCCAAATTTCATCAGTCATAACTTTAAAAATACTGAAGTGACTTCCTTCAAACTGGGATTGTTTTTCTTTCCTCTATTAAAACCATAAAACAAGACAAGTTTAAAGTTTGTAGCTTCAGCTGTTTTTTAATTATGCAAATATTTCAATTGAAAAGTGTGTTTTCCACTGCTGAATTGATTGTGCTCAGATTTTCCAAAAGATTTTCCCTTGGGCTGAGCCCAGACACAAAATGTATCTGACCAAAAGCAATTTGTTTAAAAGTGTCATGAGCAGCCCTGAAAAGGAAGTACATTTCTCAGCATTTGATACTGACAAATGTTACAGTGCACATATAGATATGACAAATATCCATACCCATATGTAATTAATGTACATACACAAATCATGTCACCCTCCAATGAACTACTCATGATAATGTGATAGTTGTTTAAATAGGACACAGGAACAATACATAATGTCAAAATACTATTGCTAAAAATCACCATCCTCTCTTGTTACTCTGTACCTGCTCCATCTACCTTGATACATCTAATTTAAACCCCCGACAGCCCTTTTCTGCCTACTCATTTTCTCATAAACCTCTCTCAGACTCTATACCCAGTCCAGTCCTTTCTTCTTAGTTCTCCCTTTGTTCCCTTCTATTTCTCTTTGCTCTCTACTTTTTCCCCATACTACCCCCTACCATTAAACAATCTTTTTCTTATAGACTATCCCTACCTTAAAATCTCTCTTAAAATAATCTTTTTGCCTAGCTTTCCATTGATGACCAACAACTCCTCTGCCTGCTCATACTCTCTGGACTCATCTTTTAATTTGTTGCATTGCAACCATCCGATGTCAATTGTAAACTTCTTGAGGGATGGACCTTAAATTGTAAGATTCTTGAGGAAGGGACCTGTCTAAAGCTCTGGTAAGTGCTATCACACTTACAATATGGCAGTTTATAAGTAAGAGTAAACCTGATAAATAATAATGATAAGCAACCATTTTAGGACAGGAAGTGAAGAATAACACATGCAGTGGAATTGTAGGGGGAATTTCACAGTTTTACAGATGTTTCATAGAGTTTAAGGCTAGAAGTGACCATTAGATCATCTAGTCTGATTTCCTCTATATCACAGGCCATTGATTATCACTCAGATGCCCCTTTAGTAAACTCAAAGACCTTAGCTTGACTAAAGCATTTCAGTATTCAGGAAACTAACCTGTATACCTTCAGGAGAGAATGGGAGAAACCAAGGTGCCAGCAAAGCCCAAGGCCCCTGCATTGTGAGGGAATTGATTAAGGTGAGATATGCCCAGATGATCCCAACAGGTGAGCCACACACCATGCTGCAGAAGAAGGTGAAAATCCCCCAAGGCCCCAGACAGTCTGATCTGGGGTGAAATTCTTTCCTGACCCCAAATCTATAAGCAGCAGTGAACTTAAGCATGTGAGCAAAACACACCAGCTGGACATCTAGAAAGAGGATTCTCAGTAGTACCTCAGAGTACCAGTCAATCCTGTCTAGTCTCCCGTCTCCAGCTACAGTGAATCTCTGATGATTTAGAGGAAGGCAAACAAACAAACAAATATATTACACAGAATACATATAGCCAATTGTGCATCAGCAGGAAAAAAATTCCATTTAGGCAAGCATCATGTAATTCCCCAAGCTGGATGGGCTACAGAATCTTTAATAAGCTCAAAGAGTTATTTTTACTATTCAACTACAAGAGGTGGTACCAAGACCTACAGCTGATGTATATAGGTCTAGTTCCATTGACTTCAATGAAGCTAGGCCATTTTACATTAGCTGTCCCACAATGTACAAATCTGTGCAGAAGCAAATCAGATATTAAAAAAAATAAATCCTGGAGTATTGTCCCACAGGCTCTTGACTGGAAGTGAGAAGGAACCTACAAGGACTTTAGGTGTTAGAGAAATTAATTAAGGCCTGAAGAGGCCAAACAATCATAATTTTAGTATTGGATACAGTTGAAGAGAGTATTTATGTAGATGTGTTTTCTAAAGAGCCCCCCCACCTCTTTTCTATTTATTGGCAGAGAAGTAAAATTCCTTCTAGTCTTTTACCAAGCAAGTTACTAGGTGGAGAGCACATGAATCTAGATGAGAGTCTGCTGTCCTACTAATGGGAAAGTAACTACTTAGGCATGACGTGTGATAGGAGATCCAGTCAGTACTGATTAGGGATGTAAATATCGTTTTAAACGTTAACCATGTAAACGATTAAAATTATATCATTTAACCGGTTAACCGATTAAAGGGAGAGGGGCTGGGCTGGGGCTGCTCCAGCTGGCACAGCCCGGGACTGGGGTCAGCTGGCTGGTGTGGCTGGGGCTGGGGTCGGCCGACCTAGAGCTGGGGTCAGCAGCGCAGATGGGGCTGCTCTGGCCGGCCCGGGGCTGGAGGTTAACAGTTAGGGTGGGTTAACTGTAAGACTAATGCTTACTGGTTAACCGTTTAATATTTTACATCCCTAGTACTGATGTGCCTTCTCAGAACCCTGTGCATCAGACATTTATATGGTTTATGATTGAATTTTTGAAGAATAATAACCTCTTATAAGCTATAATTACACATCAAAAACATTTACAAATATGCCACTTTAATTAAATCTCAATTTGTAACCATGATTTCAAAGAACTGCTCAGTTACTGCTATTACTTTTAATTTAAAAATAAAATTATTTCTGCAGGAACTCATTTAAGCCTGAAAAGCAAGAGAAATACAAAATAAGCATAATCAGTAATAGCTATGAGTAAACTAGAAAGTACTCCAACCAATCAGAAAAGACTCACTGATTATACCTACTAGTGTAGGTATACACTACACTTTTCCCCCCTCAGGCAGGGCTGAAATCTGTGAGGAAGCTGGAACTACTCATCATTGCCAAATGAGCTACAGCCCCTGCCAAAGTGTGTTATTTGCAAAGGAATCGAGAGAGTTGGCAGCACTGGTATTGTGAAGGACCTGGAGTGTGATTCTCAAGAACTGGAGAGTCTTGGCGAGATCTGTTCCACAGTGCTGGAACCTCATGAATTTATTGTAAGTAACTCAATTTTAATGCTGCTGGAACCAGTCTGGTGATGCTACAAGAAGCTTCAGCCTTCATGTAATTTATAGCCTTGCCAAGGGGAAACCCTCCTCTGACTGGCCAACTACTCTGCCTCCTGGGGAAGAACAGCCAACCAGAGCAGCTGCAGGCAGCCCTCCCCCACCCATCAGGAGCAGAGAGGAGTTTTGGGTAGGGGAGAAGGGAAGAAGGAACAGCGGATCAGTCACTTAGGATGCCTCTGCTCCCCTCTCCCCTCTTGTGAAAAATGGGTCAGCTCTCTAACATCAGGCCTTGGAACAAAAAGAGGACCTTGTTACAGCTGACCCCCCAGGCCTGGAAGAGGGGAATGAAGAACCCTGGAGCTATAGGAGGGGCAGAATTGTACTGATGTGTGGCTGGCAATCAAAGTTGATGAGAGGGCTGGGGGGACACATATAATTAATTGCTGAGCTGAAGGACAGGCAGATATGGGGCTGGTGGGGGCACACACACTTAATTAGAATTTTGGGGTTTGAGAAGAAGCTGGAAGCTCCACAGGTAGCATTTAATAGAAATCTGTATAACTGAGCATAGTTGGGTCTTGTAGCAAGAGACCAAATCACCTTGAACAGTCTGGTTTGTTCCATGTTTGTACAGCGCCTAGCACAAGGAGGGCCTGGTCCATGACTGAGGCTCCTAGGCACTACCATAATAACAATAATAATAATACTCCACAAATTTGGGAGAACTGACAAAAAATGGTTACTAACCTGTTCTGTAATTGTGCTTCAAGATGTGTTGCACACATGCATTCCACTTTTGGTGTTGGAAACTTTTTCTCTCCGTGGTACCTGTTGGGAGGCAAGAGCTCCCCCTCCTGCTGTGCACCACTGCCCTTTATACCTGCACGCAGAGCTGCCACTAGCCCCCCTCAGTTCCTTGTTGCTGGAACTCCAAAGTAGAGGAGGGTAGGTCATGGAATGGACATGGACATGTACAACACATTTCAAAGAACAACAGTTAACAGAACAGGCTAGTAACCATTTCTTCATGTTCGGGTGATTGCAATGTGCATTCTACTCTTGGTGACTCACAAGCTGTAAGAACAGGAGGTGGGAGCAGAGTATATTTCAATAAAGATTGGAAAACAACTTGTCCAACCCTAGCTAAGTCTCTGGAGTCTTGAGCCACAGCATAGTGGGAAGCAAATGTGTGGACCAAGGGGACCAGGTTGCTGCTCTATAAACATCTGCAATTGGAACTTGTGCAAGAAAGGCTGCTGAGGTTGACTGCAACCTCATTGCATGAGCTGTGACACTGTCAGGTAGAACAACGTTAGCCAAGTCATAGCATGTACTTATATAGGATGTGATCCAGAAAGAAATCCTCTGGATGGAGATGGATTGACTTTTTATTCTGTCCCATCACTGCTATGACCAGCTGGGAGGATTTACAAAAGTGCTTGGTTCTGTCTAGGTAAAACACTAAGGCTCTCCTGATGTCCAAGGTATGGAATCGCTCTTCTTCCCTGCTCATATGTGGCTTTGGATAAAATACTGGCAAATAAACTGTCTGGTTGATGTGGAAAGAAAAAAACACCTTCGGGACGAACTCTGGATGAGGATGTAGGTAAACTGTGTCCTTAAAAGGAATCATGTATGGAGGCCTCAACATTAATGCCTGCAGCTCCCCATCTCTTATGGCAGAGGCAATGGCCATCAAAAATTTCACCTTCATTGACAGATGCAGCAGAGAGTAGGTAGCCAATGGTTCAATCGAGGAATCCATAAGTCTTGACAATACTAAGATTAGATCTCAGGGGGAAACGGAGTCTTGCACCCATTGGTGTAATTTAACTAAGCCTTTAAAAAAAGCCTTATGGATTGGACAAAGTAGAGCGACTGTCCATTTTAGGGTGGAATGCTGAAGTAGCTGCCAGATGTACCTTGATTGAGTGAACTGCTAAACCTTGCTGTTTCAGGTATAAGAAGTAGTCCAGAATATGCTTAACTGAAGAACTGGTCAGTGACACTCTGTCCTGGTAAGATCATATAGAAAAATGTTTCCATTTAGATAGGTAAGTAGCTCTTGTAGAAGACTTTTTACTATTTAGCAGGCTCTCTTGAACATCTTTTGATCAGGTCTACTCTCTAGTGTCTAGCCATGGAGTATCCATACAGTTAAGTGAAGGGACTGTAGGCTTGGGTGGAGTAGGCGACCATGATCCTGTAAGATTAGGTTCAAGTCTACTGGAAGTGAAATTGGAAGTGTCACTGATAGCTCCAAGAAAGTGGAGAACCAGTGCTGATGGGCCCATGCTGGGGCTACAAGTCTGACTTTGGCGCAATCCTGTCTTTTTTAGTAATACCCTGTGAATATGCAGATCTGGGAGAAAACAAAGGAGCTTACCTGACCACATCAGTAAAAAGGCATCTACTATAGAACCTTGGGTGTGATTCCCTAGGGAGCAGAATTGCTGACACTTTTTGTTGGACTTTGCCCCAAACAGGTCTACTTGGGGAAACCCCCACCACTGGTATATGTATCTAGCCACATCTGAGCGAAGAAATGACTCAAATGATCTGCTCAGGTGGTCTGCTAGGTCATTCTGTACCCTGGTAAGTAAGATGCTTCTAGCTCTATCGTGCTGGTATTGCAGAGCTCCCAGAGTAGAGTTACTTCTTGACAGAGAGGAGAAGAGCGGTCTCCCCGCTGCTTGTTGAGGTAAAACATTGCTACCATGTTGTCTGTGAGGACTAACAGGCTGCTTCCCCTGATCAGCGATAGAAATACTTGGCACACCAGTCTGACAGCTTTCAGTTCTCGGACACTGATGTGTAAAGCTAAGTCCTTTGAGGACCACAGACCCTGAATCCGTAGAGAACCCAAGTGGGCTATCTGACCATGGTGGGGCTGATCCAGTCAGGGCCGGGGACCAGTGCCAAGAGCCTGGCAATGGGCAGAGCGATGCCATCATTGCTGATTTGCCCTTGGATGGGACCGAGGCCTGCCTGTCCAAGAAGCAGCCAACTGGGTATCGGAGTTTGAATCACTGGTGGACAGGGCAGTGGTGCTGAGGGATCAGACTCATGTAAGGAAGGAGACACAGGCACCAAGAGACAGATTTCTTGCCTCTGCAAACTCCACTGGAGTAGTCAGCACTGAGATAGTCTCTTGTCTTGGTGCTGAAGAAGTTGATCGTGCCACTTACGGCATTGGTCTCGACATTGCCTGTTGTGGCGCTGGAGCTGACTGAGCCAATTTAGGCACTGATTTGGAGGTTTCAGGTGCAATCTCCTTCTTGCTCCTCTTACCAGACTTCAAGAGTGAAGACCTTGCCCTGGTCAGGGCTTCTCTGGAAGTTTTGTATTTCTTCCTCAGTACAGGCGAGGGATAATGGTGCCAGGATTATGCTAAAGCTGGAGGTGTGCTTCTCACTGAAGTTGCAGCACTGAGTCAGACAGGGATGACTCCAATGGTGGCCTGAGTGCTGCCTCCATCAGCAGGAATGTCAGCCTTGCCTCCCTATCCTTCTTCACGTTAGGCTTGAACTCCCTGCAAATCTGGCACTGGTCCTTTGTGTGAGCTTCTCCCAAGCACTTCAGGCAGCTATTGTGCAGGTCGTTCACTGGCATAGGTCTCAAGCAAGAAGTGCATGTGGGCAGTGGTCACTACCAAGTCCTTCCCCTGCATTAGGATATCGTGGGACTCGCTCAGCATCATTTCCAAGAGCACCCTTCCCATATATATTGATTAGGTTGAGAGAGGTCTGATAGTTGCCCCCTGGAAAGAGACCTCTGCTAAATATATAAGGTAGCATTTCTTTTCTTCAGTCAATAAGGCAACCTCCACAGCTGCAGAGCTTCCTTTGGGCAACAACTAAAAGGCTCATTTTGATTGAATCAGGCATACTTCTGGATCAATACCTGCATAAGCAAACTGAGGCAACCTGGACATTTTTAACTGTCAGGATTCGCTGCCACTAGCTCATATGATAGTATGTACAAAAAATTACTCAACTATATATTAATGGATGCAATCTGATATCTCAATTAAATTAAGAACATTGCCTCGTCTGTTCTCAGGTGGGAAAACTTTCAAATAAACCAAATGTTGAAAAAACATCAAACCATTCCCACAAATATTTATGATAATAAACCCAAAACACATTGTACAATTACCTTCACAGAAATACCTAGTAATACCATTTGTATATCCCCAACTTTTATTATTTATGGACAGCAAATAGTAACTATGAACAACTTGGTTTTTCTAGAGACCACAATTTTGTTTATTCAACTTTATGCTTTCATTTTGGTCTGTTTTTCATAATGTGATCAATACTGAAAAGTATCACTGAATGTCTTGTTTTTATGTGTGGAAGCTTGCAATAATAACTATAAGTTAAGGTTGCCTAACACTTTCCAAAATAAGGGCTTGTCTAACATGATGAAATTTACTGGCAGTACTATGCTGGTATAGTATAGTTCTGCTGGTAAATTTCCCCAAGTACACAATCCTTAAGTCCCTGTGTTCAGTTGCTTATAACTTTGCCTAACTTGAACCATTCTGGCTGACATTTTTCTTGTGCCAGATATCTGCCTCAGGCTATTTTTTTTTCCTTTGAAAGTTTCAGCAAAAATGGTTCAGTTGTTTCTGAAAACGTTAGGGGGAAAAGTGGTGTTTTGCCAAGGTTAATTCTTACAGTCATTATGTTGAGAAGTTCCATGCTTTGGAGCAAATGTGAAATTTGGTGGAGTTGTTCCCCCTTGCAACAGAGAGATACACCTTTTGTTGTACCCCATGAAAATGCAACCATATCACAGCCAAGTGAGAAATCAATGAAAATTGTCATTTGCACATGCTCAATAGAGTGTTGTTAGAGGCTGGTATCTCAATTCAGTCTGCTTCACCCTCAGACAGTGCCCTGAGCATGCTGCAGGTCAGAGCTCAACAAAACTTTCCCTGCAATTTTTCCTGCTAGCTTGAGTCCATTGTGGCAAAGGAGACTAGAACCGATAACAGGTGCCCCCCCCCCCCGAAAGCTCCTGTGGATGAAGGTGGTAATTTCCCCCCATGTTGGCATAAAGAGAATTCAAGGACACTTTAAGTGATCTGTTCAATAACTGTTTCAGGACGGTTAATGGCAGCAAGGGAAGAAGGGATAGAAGTAGCAGAGTCTGTTGCATGGATGCTGAAGCCCTGAGATAGGGTGGGAGAAATTAATTTTTTCATGTTTATATTGCTTTTAGGCATTTCTCTTTGACCTAGTAACCAGGAAGTTCCTTTTGTCATGCTCAGCTGGTCAAAACCTGACTAAAGTTATTTAATTGCAGTCTAAAGTAGGAGCTCTCCACTAGCATGTTCAAACCCATGGCTGGCTAACTGCCTCCTTTTCCTTGCAAATATTCTTTTAACCTCTGACCAAACTCTTCCTGAATATCTGATCTCTTCAGAAAGGCATTAGAATAAACTTCACCACAACTGACCCCTGTGAACCTGTATTAATTGTCTTTTATGCAGTAAAGAAGAGAGGCTTGATTTGTACACTCAGATATTGTTCAGTGCAGCAATCTTTCCAATGATCACAAACACTCTACAATGCAGGGTTTAAAACACAACGAGCCCTAATTAGTGTTGAAATAACCGTGTTAGCACTGCCCTATGCCATTCTGTGGTGTCACTATATGCTAAATCAAGGGACACATTTTCCTTCTATCCTTCATTAGTAGTTTAAAGCTAGGAGGTGGGAAAAGGCTGATCCATATTCAAGGAGGGGGGGAGGGACAATAACAAATTGGTATCTCTTTTGAGAATTGCCCCACAGGCCAAGCATTTTTATGTTCTTAATCATTATTAAATGACTTAACATGACACACAGAGCCTGGCAAATGATTGCATCCTGACATGAGAACGAATTACAAATGAAATGAAAGATCAAGCTGTATTAAAGGACTGCCTCTGGGAAATGAAAATCTTTAATTCTCTTTTATTATTGACATTTATTTGGCTGCCATGAATAACAACATAGCAAAGAGATTCAGCTATGCTTGTGCACTGAATAGTTTATCCCAGGGCTCAAAACTGCCTTAACATTTATCATGTTTGCTTTTGTAGCTGACACCACTGCATACCCTCTCTATCCATCTTGCATTTATCATGCATACGAAGTGCATTCTCTAATTTAAGTTCATTTTCATAGGGAACAAACAGCTAAGATTAGCACGTGTCAGTTCTCAAATAAGCTCCCAGTTGTAAAAATATCAAAGAATGGATTAATGGATTTGTTAACAACTCCAGTTTAAAGAATAAAATAAATACACAGTGAAAATTAAATAAGAGCACAGGAGGGTTACATGTAAGATTTAGGTTTACCACCATTATTACTAACTTATGTATAAAAACATTTTTACTGCTATTTTTTAGCCAACCGTACAAAGCTTAGGTGGAGCATCTCCATATGGACCATTCAAATACTGCAGTGATTTTCCGGAAGCAAAGCTGTCATGCTTGCAAGACAAGACAGACATATCCAACTCTGAACCTGTGTTGTTTGAAAGCAGTTTGTGGCTAACAAATTACGAGAAGAAATAATCTAAAAAACTGAAATAATTTAGATTTCTCCTAAGAACAAACTGTAAGGTAGTGACATATTTACTTGGAGCCCGATCCTGCAGTCCTGGCCTCACAGGAGGCACTCAGCACCTAACAGAACCAGACCCTTAATTAATACCTTACCTTGTGCAGGAATTAATGACTAAAATGGCTTGCAATAGCACGTGGCAGTACTTGTATTATTTAATCTAGGAAGTATAGGTGGACAAATTAAAGTGCCCGCTAAAAGGCAGGCAGTCATGTTTGTAATGCTTAAATCTGTGTGTCCCATATCATTATTTCAAACAGCAAAGGCCACTCATATCCCAGCTAGAACACCTTTTTCCACCTATTCTTTTGAGAATGGAAGAGCAGGCAGCTGAGAAAAGCTAGAAGTGAGACTGTCTGTTCAAAGCAAAAAAGACTGGAAATTCACTTAGTGCTGGATTTCACTTCCTCATTTTCACAATTGCTTAAATGTACTATACTGTTGCAGCAGCTGTTCCCAACAAGTATAGCGTGTTCTTGTTTGCAGCAAAGATGGCTTTGCAGATAAAATCTGAAGTCATAAAAAGCAGAGTAAAACCAATTGGAGAAATGTTTTAGATCTATGTTATAAAGTAACTTAAGATATCCATAACTAAGCTGTTAGACATTACTGTGAAATAATAACTTCTGACCGTTAGGGCATTTAAGGGGTTAAAAATATGAGAAACATTTATTAAGATAAAATCAGGGAAAGACAAGTACTTTGAATACAATTTGACAGTTATTATTTATAAAATGAATACATGATTTAATACGTATATATTCTGTATAACAATACAGCTTAAAAAAGGTACCTGTAGCCATTATAGTGTCCTCTTTCCCTTGGGTGAAGACTACAATTCGTTGCCTTTTAGGGTTCACCTTTGGCAGGGCTTGTGTCTTCTGGGCTATCTCTTTAATATCTTCCGTCTATTAATAGAAAGAGAGAAAAAATTCTTGTAACCAGCACAGCAGAGCACTGAAAGATTAGGACTTTATTAGCAGATCAAAGATTTATCCTCTTACGACTAGATAATAAAATAGACTTCATTGTCTGTTGAGAAAGATTTTTAAGAGGAAGAATACTTCATTCTCTTAAAGGTTTATGTAGTATCAAGAGGCCATTGGCTATAATCTTGGAAGTGATACTGGAGCTATACCAATTGCTATAATGCAGAGCCTAATGAAAGAATTACACAGCATTTTTTAATTGGCAATTTCTATTAATTTTCCGTGCTTTGGCTAAATTCTAACCTTATCCCACATAAAATTACAAATAAAATGAGAAAGAGAATAACTCAGAAAATCTCATGGCTTGATTCTCTTCCAACGTACGGAGGTTTTACACTGGTGTAACAGCACTGATTCAATGGAATTATGGCTGATTTACACCAGTGTAATTCAAGGAGAATCAGGTCCTTGCTGTTTCTCTAAACACTTTCAAGGGACTACAAATCTCCACACCATATTGTATATATGTAGGAACATAGAAATTGCCAAATTAGCTCAGACTAGTGGTCCATCCATTCCAGTATCCTATCTCTGATAGTGGCCAGTATAAGATGCAAGAAACCCAGTAACTGACAATTATGGAATGACCAGCCTTTAGGAATCCTTCCTAATCCCATCTGTTGGTGGTTGTCCTATGGGCTGAAGCACAAGAGTTTCTATTCCTATTTTTTAAAATCTTATCTAATGTAAATGTTCTCATTATCCATATACAGGTCTAATCATTTTTTTAATGCTATGGTACTGAGCTTTTGGTCTCAAAGATATTCTACGTCAATGAATTCCACCAGTTAATGTGTTAAAAGTATTTTCTTTCATCAGTTACAAAATATGTTGCCTTTCAATTTCACAGAATGCCCTTTTGTATCTAAATTATGAGAGCATCAATAACAAAATGAACATGCTTTCTCTGTGCCATTCATTATGTCCCTTCTTATTTATATCTAGGTGTGCAAGGATTAAATTTCTATCGGTAAATGTCAATTTCACCATACATATGCAAACCAATGAAAAGATATTGCCATTAATAATAATAGAAATTTACAGGTAGGCAAAGTAAGAAAAATGCTGCTTTAGAACTTATTAGAGTTTGATTTAAGGATATGTAGTATACTATGCAGTATATTTATTATAAAATCATGAATGGTATGGAGAAAGTGAATAAGGAAGTGTTATTTACTACTTCATGTAACTCAAGAACCAGGGATCACACAACAAATTAATAGACAGCAGGTGTAAAACAAACAAAAGGAAGTACTTCTTCTCACAATGCACAGTCAACCTGTGGAACTCATTGCCAGAGGATGTTGTGAAGGCCAAAACTATAATGGGCTTCAAAAAAGAATTAGATAAGTTAATGGAGGATAGATCCATCAATGGGTATTAGACAAAATGGTCAAGGATACAATGCCATGCTCTTGGTGTCCCTAGCCTCTGACTGCCAGAAGCTGGGAGTGGACCATACGGGATGGATCACTTGATGATTGCCTGTTCTGTTCATTTCCTCTGAATCACCTGACACCGGCCGCTGTCGGAAGCCAGGACACTGGGCTAGATGGACCACTGGTTTGACCTTATGGTCGTTCTTATGTACTTTGTATATTTTGATATGTGATGTTGACACTTTGTATTTTAACATTTATAAAGCTTTACGTTTTTGAATATCAACATATACTATCTGACAATCCCCCCAAATAATTTTCAGAATCTGTGAAAATTTAAATTGATAAAAATTAAAAAAAAGCTTGACGCTCCAAAATTTCAAGCAACTGTGAACATTTTAATTAATAAAAATAAAACAATGCTTAAAATAATCAATATTAGCCATTAAAATGATAACAAAATAAAAACGGAATTCTGCCAAAACCTATTTATAGCCTCTCTAAACTAAACAGTCTCAGTCTTTCCTATCTGCCTTTATATGGAAGTGACTGGAATTGAACTCAGCAAGTTTGGTGAGGGTAGACTGTTTGTTAATGTAATATCATTATACACCTCTACCTCGATATAATGCGACCCGATATAACACGAATTCGGATACAATGCGGTAAAGCAGTGCTCCAGGGGGGCGGGGCTGCGCACTCCGATGGATCAAAGCAAGTTCAATATAACGTGGTTTCACCTATAACGCGGTACGATTTTTTGGATCCCGAGGACAGCGTTATATCGAGGTAGAGGTGTAATATTTTCAGTATCATTTTCTGCCCCATTCTTTCTTCTCCCTTTTATTTATTTTAAACCACCACTGTATATTGAGCAGCAGTTTTCATAGAGCCGTCCACAGTGGCTCCCTCAAGACTTTTACTTGAGTGGTTACAGTTCATTTAGAATCTAGCAATGTATGAGTATTTCAAATTATACCTTCCTATGTTCATTATCATGTACGTCAATAATGAATTTAATTTCACTTAGATTTGTTAGATCCTTCAAAGTTGTCCATATCCTTAGACTCATAGACTTTAAGGCCAGAAGGGATCATCATGATCATCTAGTCAGACCTCCTGTATGTTACAGGCCACAGAACCTCACCCACCCACTCCCGTAACAGACCCCTACCCTCCGTCTGAGTGACTGATGTCCTCAATTCATGGTTTAAAGACCCCAAGTTACAGAGACTCCACCATTTACACTAATTTTCTGCCAATCCGACCCAGGGAAAAATTCCTTCCTGACCCCAAATATGGCAATCAGTTAGACCATGAGCATGTGGACAAGACCCAGCAGCCAAACACCTGGGAAAGAATTCTCGGTGGTAACTCAGAGCCCTCCCCATCTAGCATCCCATCACCAGACATTGGAAATATTTGCTGCTAGTAGTCACAGATCAGCTACATGCCATTGTAGGCAGTCTCATCATACCCTCCCTCCGTAAACTTACCAAGCTCAGTCTTGAAGCCAGTTAGTTTTTTTTGTCCCCACTGTTCCCCTTGGAAGGCTGTTCCAGAACGTCACTCCTCTGATGGTTAGAAACTAATTTCTAATTTTGAGCATAAACTTGTTGATGGCCAATTTATATCCATTTGTTCTTGTGCTTAACTTAAATAACTCCTCTCCTTCCCCGGTATTTATCCCTCTGATTTATTTATAGAGAGAAATCATATCTCCCCTCAACCTTCTTTTGGTTAGGCTAAACAAGACAAGTCTCCTCTTTAGTATTGGGTAGCTTAAATAATTTTTGGCCAGATTTTACTATTTACTGGGGGTGGGGAGTGGGGGGAAGCGGGAGGGGGCAGGCAGATAGTTTCCATTCTGTTTTACCAATTAAGGTAAGTGTCTAAGCCACGCTTACATGACCATGTAACTGTCTCAGTTTATGCAGGTTTTATCATGTGTCTTGTCCTGGCTTTCTAATTCAGAACTAACTTCCTAGATGATTGTAGTGGGCATAATTGAGACCAGGATCGTAACTAAAATTATTACTACATACTTGTCAACTGCATTATTTTGGTCAGGGCTACCCTGTGTTTTTGAAATCTAGTTTTGGATGTTTATAGTCCCTGCCAATGTCACAGGAAGGTTATATAATTTTTAAAACTGGCCTCTTACTAGTAGACTATGCCATCCTGAGTGGGTGGGAGGTCTCTAGCTGCCTTTGCTCCCCAAACTCCTTATAATAGCTGCTGTCTGCTGGAGTATCCAAAAATGATCCAGAGCAGAAAGCATATGAGGCAGTAAGAGGGCAACCAGACAAGCAGTAGCTGCTTCTGCCCTGCCCGCATAGTGCCAGCCCCTCTTAATGTATAAAAGATAAATATGGAAAGAGAGAAAAGAGGTGGTGGTTGGCTTACCCAGATGGGAGGAAAGATGCAGGGTGACATGCAGGGACACTGGGAGAAGGGAACACAGAAATTGGAAGATAACCTTCCCTACCAGAAAGGCAAATGGGAGGAGTCCCACATCTCTCCTGGTTGAGGGAGGAAGACAGAAAGGCCACATTGCACTATTCTCCAGGAAAAGAAGGATGAGATGAACCATGAAGATGCCAAAGAAGGAACTGGGCCTGCTCTTCTCCTGTAAAGATGCTATAGTACTTCTCCTTAAGAAGATAACTGCAAGTGGTGGATAGGAGATGTTTGGGGCCAGAGAATAGCAGGCCTACATTGGTTGAGACAAATATCCCAAGCTACTAGATGTTTTTATCTAAATCCTGAACCTTTAGAGGCCATGAAGAGAGCCATGAAGGAGGAGAGAATAAAGCATCAGAGAGCTCAAGGAAAATAAGGCTAGAAAAGAGGCTATTCGATTTAACTAGGAAGTGGTCCCTAGTGACAATCGTTAGAGAGTTCATAGTAAAGAGGATGAAGGAATCAGAGAATTTGAAGACATTTGGAATAAACTAACTTGCTCAGACTTTAGAGCCAAAGGAAACGAGAATGACAGGCTATAGTTTGAGAAAATGGTGTGATCAAGAGAGAATTTCTTCAGGGTGAGGGATTACAAGGGTGTCCTTGAAAGCAGAGAGGAAGGACCCAAGGGAAAAAAGATTAGTTGAGGATGAAGGTAAAGGAGGAAATGAAAGACAGTAAGATAAAGCACAAGTTTTCAAGTAGATCTAACTATACGGGAAGCTAGAAGTAGGAGTAATAAGCTGTCTTTGAGATACACAGAAACAAAAAAACATTGTACAAAAGTCAGAATTTCAAACCAGGGTAATTTAGTGTCCTGTAACTATTCCTGCAACCTTTGAATAAAATTGGACATTATCTTTTCCCTTGAGAATAAATCAGTTAATTTTCAGGTCAAATTAATCTTCCACACCAAAGTTATTGGGAAATGAGAGGGGAACTAAAATGGGGCCTTATAACAGAAGATGGTTATAATTTTAATGTGGGAAAGTCCTTCACCTCTCCACAGTCTAGCTTAGTCTGATCATTATGTACTGCTTTATTTTGAAGTGTGGTTGTGGTATTTTGTGTCACGTGGTTCAGCCATATGAAAGACAAATGACAAGTGAGGGTTTCAGCTGTGGCATGCCTTTCAAGTCCCTGTAAGATGCTACCTTCCCTCAAGTTTGTATAAGTAGTTTCTATTCAGCAAAATTATTCCATACATATTATTTTGAAATACCTGTAGCAAAGATTATTTCCTACTTTTATTGGTACCTTGCATTGGATTATATTTGAATTCTTATCCAGAGCACTGTTCTGAATCCCTTACTCCCTTACATATATGGGTGAGTGCAAACATATCATTGCTTTATGGTCCCAAAGTATCTAAAAGAGTGTCATAAATCCACATGATGCCTCCAAATGCTGGATTTTACATTTGGATTTGGCTCTGGCTTAGCTAGGGAGATATAAAAATCACACAGGGGCAGGCAATTCCCTATTGAATAAGGCATCTGAGGAGGCTCACAGGCTTCATTTACTTAATCAAGTAAGGAGAACATATTGCACTTCAGAAACATATGTCAGATATGCTGAATAACAGGTACATAGAGTTGAAACCTCCCACAGTTGGTCAAACAAAGCCTCCAATTCTTTATCTCTGAATATATGTACATTAAATATAATGGGACTAGTTCAGACCTGGCTTAAGCAGGCTTAAATCCATTGAAATTAATGGAGTTGTGCCCACAAACATCAAGGCTGAATTTGGTCCAATACATCTAAAGTAATGGTTTGGGATTTTTTTGGAGATCTGCAGTATTCTAGGAGACCAACAGTTTTGTGTGGAGGCGGCTACTAGTAATACACATTGTCAAAGGGGGGATGGCCCTTATAAAGGTCCCAGCCCACCCGTGAAAGAACTAATTTGATTAATCAAGTAGAAAGACTGAAGCAAGTCGTGACTAAATCAGGACTCTGGGAAGGAAAACAGAGGCTTGTGATCAGTCACTGGGGCAACTACAGACCAAAACTGCAGGCTGAGAGAGCCTCCTGCTGTGGTCCCCAGGGAAGGGAGTTGTGGATCTCTTTGTTTTTCATTTCAAATGGCAAAGAAAGCAGGCCAAGTGATGCATCTTCTCCACGTGCTCAGAGAGCAGGAAGGGAGTCCCTCAGCGTAGAAGGACTGTGCCCAGCTTAGGCTGGGTAGAAGAGTTTGGGTATTTGTTTTTTTGGAACTTTGTGATAATGAAGGGCTGTTGCTGGATGAGACAGACTGTGTGGCATTATTCATAGACCCCGAAGTGGGGAAACAGAGGCAGGGACCCGCAGAGTGACCTCAGGTCACAAGGGGGAGCTCAGGAGGTGGCTGCCCTGTTACACACATATTATCCTAGTATCAGGGGGTAGTCGTGTTAGTCTGTATCTACAAAAACAACAAGGAGTCTGGTGGCACCTTAAAGACTAACAGATTTATTTGGGCATAAGCTTTCGTGGGTAAAAACCTCACTTCTTCAGATGCACCTTAAGAAGTGAGGTTTTTACCCATGAAAGCTTATGCCCAAATAAATCTGTTAGTCTTTAAGGTGCCACCAGACTCCTTGTTGTTTTTGTACATATTATCCTATTTTACTATATATGTTTTTCACATATAGCTCTAAGATTAGAACTGAGCCCTAAGTTTTCTATGAAGATAAAATGGTACTTCCTAAATCCCTAGATAAAATTAGCAAAAAGCTATCAGCCATTATACAGGACTAACCCACAAAGCCTGGTGTAACATTCTAATTCTCCATTTAACTTACTTGAAAACAGATCTATTGCAAGGCAGGTTTCTCGGCAGCAGTACTACTTCATGGTAGAACCAGGCCTGAGAGTAAGATTGGGACAAATACTTGTGGCTATGCAGACCTTGTAATGCATTGCTGGGGATGAAGCACTGACTTCAGAGGGAGCACACACTACTCATTTAGTAGTGCACTTAGGGCTGGTCTACACTGGCGGGGGGGGATCGATCCAAGAATAGCGTAGCTGAAGTCGAAGTATCTTGGATCGAATTACCTGGTGTCCACATGGCGCGGGATTGACGGCTGCGGCTCCCCCGTCGACTGCGCTACCGCCGCTTGCTCTGGAGGAGTTCCAGAGTCGACGGTGAGCGCGTTCGGGGATCTATATATTGTGTCTTAACGAGATGCGATATTTTGATCCCGGATCAATCGATTGCTACTCGCCGATATGGCGGATAGTGAAGACGTACCCGTAGCAAAAAATTCATGCAGTAAGCAGTTATTGATGTGCTACTGGAGGAAGCCATACATTAGAGGTCAAGTTCCACCTACAATTAATATAGCTGAATGTGGGGTAGGAGATAAAGGCAGGAAATGGTGGCCTTAGAATACAGTGGTGGATGAAAACTCATTGATATTTCCTTCAAGTGAGACAGAAGATCATCTAACTCGATAAACTGGAGCTGGAGTACATCCCAAAGAGTCCTTCAAATGTGATCTTTCTTAGCAGCATTTTTGTGATTTTTATCATAGAGCTAAAGATCTTCCTCTATTTCTGGCACAAAGCAACAGGATATTTCCATGTAAAAGTATAAGTTTATTGAAAATGACTAAATTGTGTTTTTTCTTTCTTTAAACCTGGTCCTTTAAAAACTTTACAGACATATGCAATTGAATATATATTTAAAGAAGCATTTTGTCTAATACAAGTCCTAAAAGTATAAAGCTGCTTTGCAGCTAAAAATGCAGTAGATATGAAAAACTCTAGTTATAACTAATTTCCAGTGCTAAATCACCCTTGTGAAACTTTTAGATAAAGTATCTTAATTTTAAGTTCTTAGCAAGACTATCATTTAAATCAAATACTCAACAATATGTAGGAAGAAAGCATGTAGGAACAAAATCAGAAAGGCTAAGGCACAAAATGAGTTACGCCTAGCAAGGGATATAAAAGGCAATAAGAAGAGGTTTTTAAATACATTAGGAGCAAGAGAAAGACAAAGAACAGGGTAGGTCCTCTACTTAGTGGGGAAGGAGAGCTAATAACTGATGACATCAAGAAAGCTGTGGTGCTTAATGCCTATTTTGCTTCAGTCGTCACTAAAAAGGTTAATTAATATTATCAGCAAGGGGGAAAGAATGTAAGCCAAAATAGGGAAAGAATAGGTTAAATAATATTTAGATAAATTAGATGTATTCAAGTCGGCAGCTCCTGATGAAATTAATCAGAAGGTACATAAGGAACTAGCTGAAGCAATCTCAGAACCACTAGCTACTATCTTTCTCCTGGGGGATGGGTGAGGTCCTAGAAGACTGAAGAAGAGCAAACATAATACCTATCTTTAAAAAGTGGAACAAAGAGGACACAAGGAACTATAGACCAGCCATCCTAATTTTGATACCTGGAAAGATACTGGCACAAATTATTAAACAATCAACTTGCAAGCACCTGGAGGATAGTACGGTTATAAGGAATAGCCAGCATGGTTTCCTCAAAAACAAATTATGCCAAAATAACCTAATTTCCTTTTTTGACAGAGTTACTGGCCTACTGAATAAGCGGGAAGCAGTAGATGTGATATATCTTGATTTTAGGAAGGCTTTTGACTGAGTCCCACATGACATTCTCATAAGCAAACTAAAGAAATGTGGTCTAGAAGAAATTACTATAAGATGGGTGCAAAATTGGTTGAAAGACCAGAGTATTTATCAATGGTTAGCTGTCAAACTGACAGGGTGCATCTAGTGGGGTCTCTCAGGAGTCAGGCCTAGATCTGGTGCTATTCAATATTTTCATTAATGATTTGGATAATAGAATGGAGAGCATGCTTATAAAATTTGCTGAGGACACCAAGCCCGGAAGGGTTGCAAGCACTTTGGAGGACAAGATTATAATTCAAAATAACCCTGACAAATTGAAAAACTGGTCTGAAATCAACGAGATCAGCGGTTCTCAAACTTTAGCAACCCGAGGACCCCCATTTTGATTTTAATTTTTTTCCCACGGACCTGCAAGCCCCCCGGCTCAGCCCCAGGCCCTGCCCCCACTCCACTCCTTCCCCCAAGGCTCCACCCCCACCTCGTCCCACCCCTGCTCCGTCCCTCCCCCCTCCTCTTCCCCGCCTCTTTCTGCCCCCTCCCCGAGAGTACCCCACCCCCACTCCTCACCCTCCTTTCCAGCACCTCCTGCGTGCTGGTGAACAGCTGTTCCACCATGTGCAAGAGGTACTGGGAGAGAGGGGGAGCAGTTGATCAGCGGGGCCCGTGGACCACAGTTTGAGAACGTTGAACAAGATGAAATTCAGAGACGATAAGTGCAAAGCACTTCACTGAGGAAGGAAAAATCAAATGCACAACTACAAAATGGGGAATAACAAGCTAGAGGGTAGTACTGCTGAAAAGGATCTGGGGGTTACAAATGGATCACAAACTGAGTCAAAAATCTGATGCAGTTGTGAAAAAGGCTAATATTCTGGGGGGGGGGGGGAAGGGGGTGTTAACAGGAGTGTTGTACATAAGACATAGGAAGCAACTGTCCTACTCTGCTTGGCACTGATGAGGCCTCAGCTGGGAGTACTGTGGCCCACTCTGGGTGCCACACTTTAGGAAAGATGTGGACAAATTGGAAAGAATCCAGAGAGAGCAACAAAAATAACAAAAAGTTTAGAAAACTTGACCTATGAGGAAAGGTTAAAAAAAATTGGCATGTTTAGTCTTAAGAAAAGAAGACTGAGGGAGGACCTGATAACAGTCTTCCAATCTGTTGAGAGCTACTATAAAGAATAATGTGATCAGTTGTTCTCCTTGTCCACTGAAGGTAGGACAAGAAGCAATGGGCTTAATCTGCAGCAAGGGAGATTAGGTTGGATATTACGAAAAACTTTCTAACTACAAAGGTAGTTAAGCTCTGAAACAGGCTACCAAGGGAGGCTGTGGAAACCCCATCACTGAAGGTTTTAAAAACTGTTTGGACAAGCACGTGTCAGGGATGGTCTAGGTTTACTTGGTCCTGCCACAGCACGGGGGGCTGGACCTGATGCCTTCTTGAGGTCCCATTCAGCCCTACATTTCTATGATTCTAATAGTCCATTATCTACTTGAAAAATATTCTCTGTTTTTTGCTCTGTCCAACTCCAGTTCTTATCTTATTCTCCAGTACTCTTCAAGCTGTCTCTTCTCACTGCAAATCACTGTATCCATTTTAGAAATTGAGTTCTTCTTTAAAAAAATTATGCAAAATTTACAAAGAAACAAAAAAATAGAATGTCATGTATAATACTTGACTCAGGACTGACCTTTCCTCATGCCTAAACAATGGTTATTTCTCCAAACATTCTGGTATAGTTACAAACAGCTAGTCTATCCATTTCTTTTTACATTACACTTGTTTTTAAGTCTGGTTAGTTTACACTGTGCTTTATTCACAGAAGTACAAAACTCTCCAGCAGGCATTTCCAAATTACTCTGTGCTGTCCAAAGCAAGCTCTGAAAACATTCTCAAATAGCAGCGGCTTGGCTCAGCTTTTTCTAGTTTGAGTCTCATTATGTTTTATTATTTATGAAACATCTAATGGAGGTTATTCTACCTTCCCTTGATATCCCTTTTTGGTGCTGGGATTTTTTTTTCAAACCAGAAGGGAAAACAATAGAGCGGACACTTATCAATTTTTATATATAACTGTCAGCAAACTTGACATGTTAGTTATTGCCAAGCATGGGGCCAATAAGAGATAAGATCATAATCATTGTGCACTTTACCAATGTGCTCTAATCAAATGTGGCAGATTTAGGATGTTCAGAAAAAAACTATGCTAGAATCTCTAAGCAAACACTAATGGAAAGGTTAATATGATGGTGGTTAGTGGACACCAGCAAAAGTGGTTTGAATTTAAACCAGGCACATTCAAAATCTTTAGCTCAAGGTGGCAATAAAAATATATAATGGTAGGCTTAATATACTACTTCCTCTCTTTTTTTTTATTGTCTAGCTACTACTGGGTCCCAGTAATTTGTTACACTACATGTGATACTTGGAAGCATCTGCAAAATTCATTTAGTTGACAGAATAAATCGAAAATGTATTTTTATGCTAACAATACAGATTATACAAATGAAACCTGACAGTGATAAAATGTCTAGATTTCTACAAAGCAACTGCAAGAATTTATGACACATACATTGAAATGGGGCAGCCCACAGTTTTAATATCCAAAACATTGATATACCTGCTAGTGAATGATCTTAAAGAAAACTAAATTGGGGAACAAAAGATAAAAATCTTTCCCTCTTCTTTTGTACATAATCAGACCCACATAAAAGTCGCATGTTCTCAAATTAACCGGTGGGGTCCTAACTGTGCTGCTCTTATTAATGCAAATGGGAGCTGAAGAGTCAAAGCTCTATCTATACATTTGCACTGAGAACATATTACTTTAAGTGGGTCTGATTCCCATTAAAAAGTGCTGAAAGGGATTTACATGTGCTCTGTGCTGCAATTTACATTTCAGTAGGATCACTTAACTATCAGTAAAATTAGTACAGTTGTCGTCACAATAATTATAGTGTTTAAGAACTGCACATTTGGAGATGGCACCATAGTCCTATAGCTGATAACTCTCCTGATCAAGTTACTGTATCTGAATTTAGACAGTGAGAAACTATAAAACAGCTTAGTTATTCAAATAAATACATCAAGGTGATAAAGTAGAAATCAAAAGCGCTGAAAAATCACTGTAAAATCAACAGTGTTTACTTCAAGAAAGAGAGTGTTAAGTGAAGGATTGTACATTTTGGAGAACACAGATGGAAAACCAACTTGTGTGCGTGTGAAAACAAAAACGTAAACCACCCTTCCAAAAGATGCTGTTTGTAAAAGCAGGGTTCACATTAATCAGTTCCTAACCATTTTATTTACAACCTTTCTAAAATTCATTTGCATAATGATAATCCGCATGTGGCAGGGTTTAAGTTATTTAAACGGTGTTATATTTCACTATTTAGTCTTGCTTCACCACTGCTTTAGCAGCGAATCCTTATGGAGTGTAATGCAGCTAATGAGATAGCTTTTTAACTGAACAAACTGACAGGTCCCATATCTGCAGAGGCAGCTTGAAACCGTGCCCAACCTCTCGGCTTCCCAAGAGGCTTTTCAAAATTCAATAAATAACATCTGTAGGCGATGTTGGGTGCAGACCTAGCAGAGTGCGTCATAACACTGAGCTGGCAGAACAAAGAAACCATGACGACTGCCAAGTTTCCATGGCAACCACTGCGAGGCTTGGAGAGTATAATAGCACATCAATCACTGTCCAAAAGAACTTCATTATCAGCAAGAAAAAAACCTTTAGGATCTGTTTAGTGTGCAATTGTGGGTTAACTCACCTCAAAACCTTGCTCTCTGGCAAAAGTGGCAGCTTCCTGAAATAATAAAAATAAAGAACAGTTAATTATAAAGTGCTAGATAATGAAGAAATAACACATTTTGAAACTCATTCAGGCAGTCTTCCGTTTACACAATTATCTCAATATATCCATATGCAGTTGCTCAATTTTGATACTTGCACTAAAAGGCTCCTCCTGCCCCATCCCCGGCAAGACAGCAGTATATTATCAACGGATTTCACAAGTTCAAATGAAGAAGGTGCAACGTATGTTTTTTCCCAAGCTGGCAAATTTACTTCTGGTTATAGTAACTTTAACAACCAACCAGGCATATGGCTTTAAGATACATTCTTAATTAAAAAGCATCATGTCCCTATTTGTCTATTAGACTTCAGGATATATAGGTTATTATGCCTTTTAAAAATCATTTGTCATTTACTGTGCATTAAAAAGATAGGATTAGATATTATTTAAACAAAATGAGATCAAATCTTTGTGGCAGAATCACATGAGCATTTTTAAATACTCTGATGTCTTAATCACAGCGTCAGGCACTGTAACTATGTTCCTTTCCTCAAAGAGCAGAAGAAACATCAGGAAACCACAATGTCCTTGTTTCTTACTTATGTTAACTGCTCCAGTCATATATTTTGTTTTTCCAATGAAAGCAGAGACATAGAGGATGATAACAATGTTATTTTCCTATCCACTTTCCACCTTAGCATAAGCAAATATTGCAGACAATTGTCAATAGTCTTTACACCTTAACTTGCCTTCTTCCAAAGTAACTTTGCCAAGTGATATTAATAGATGGATGGGTCTTGAGCTGGAATAGCGAAATGATCCAACTAAACTAAACCAACTACCATACCAAACCATTTAAGGCAGTGTGCCTAGACATACTATCAGTATCTCTAGCACAGCTTTTGGTAATGCTTCACTTTTAAGCAGTACACTGGGGAGGGAAAAATACACATTTGTGAACCTATATAATCTGCCATTTTTTTGACAATTTAAGAACTTGATGTGGATGCAATTTATTACAACAGTAAGGTCAGGTTAATAAAATGCGATAAGCTGAGAAGCACAACTCCTCGGGCTGCTCACTGCAGAAATATAAGGCTGCCCAGGTTAGTCTTAGCTGATGTTGACAGAAAAACTGAATCATGGTCCTGACAATTGGGTGCAGGCAAGGTTAGCCACTTTGACAATTTACTTACAATAGAATTCCTTCTTGTACATCACATAGTCAATGACATTTGCTAGCCAGGCTGTCAAGGAAGAGTGTAGGGTTCAAAGATATCATGCAGCGTTTCCTAAACCAGCATGTCATTAACAAAGCCTATGCTCATATGAAAAAAGGAGTCTGCAAGCTTCCACTATAAAGTGATGCACGTACAATGAACTGCAATACAATCAGGAAAGGCTTAGCTGGGACTGGGACACAGAAAAAGCAAAAATGAGAAAAATAGAGGAGTGATAAGCTGCACAGAGAATATGAAAATGAACTAAAAATCATGTATTGTAGCCAGATTACATTTTTAACCTTGGTTTTTAGTTATAAAATTGAAATAGGAAGTTATACTGATCTATCCTGAGGGGCCTTAAAAAAGGCCTCAGAGCAACAAGACATTAACATCTGTGTTAAACTATTGTTTGGACAGGAAAGTGGATACCAGTACACTCTTACATCTGTGAAGTGCAAACGATTCCAGTTAACAGTATTTTTATTTCCTTGTACGGTAGAGAGACTTTAAGGAAATTCATCTTAATTTTCTAGAATTGGGCATTCTCATATAACACATGCAGTTTGAAAGCCCTGGCCCATGCACAAAAATGTGTAAGCACTTGAACAATACTTTAAACATATCTTGTCTTCTGATTTTCCCTCTTATAGCTTCATCTTTTATGCTGGTCTGTTATCCCTACAGCTACATAAGTGACGGTAGCTAGGTTATACAACCACAGATTTTCCTATAATGGACCTTAGATCTAAAGATGTTTGAAAGCACTACAGAGCAACAGCAGTGTTTGTCTCTTCCCTGACCACCTAGCCCCCAAGCAACAAAACCATCAAAACAAGTTGTTTGTCTCAAGAACTGTGGGCTTGATCCTGAGATATGCTCAACACGTGCAACTCCCTATGAAGGATCACACCCATTTAAAAATAACTTTAACCTTAAAGCCTTCATAGTACAGAAAATAGTAAAGCTCAAAACACAGTACTGAAGATTTGCAGATTGGGTTTGCAGAAAAGTGAGAAATATTAGGCAGGTCTCAAATACCAGGGATAGTTCAAAGTAAATTAACCAAACAAAAGTCCAGAGGATGATCCCACTGCACCTTAAGGGGTGAAGGGGGTGGGGGGAGGGGCGGAGGAAAGGCATTGTCTGGCTTTCCAGGGGAAGGGGAATAGTGGAAGGTGGGAGAGGGGCTCAGAAGCTGCTGCAAACGGGGGAGTGGGTCAGTGTGGTGATACTGACTCACCCCCAGGGACCGGAAGGGCTGGGGAGTTGAAAAGGGGTAAGCCCAATGGGAGAAGCCCATTTTCCCCAGACCAGGCAGAGCAGCACTCACACTCCCTCCCCTTGAGGTGGCAAAATATCAGGTTTGGTCAGGGCTTGCTGTGAGCATCACACTAGTCACTCCTTTCTAGGTGGGCTGGGAAGGAATTTTTCCCTCATTACCAGACTGGCCTAGGTGGAGCGGTTTTTTTTGCCTTTCTGGGGGGCTTTGTTACAGCGAGTAGGGAAAGGAGCTAGGCTATGATGTTGCAGCTCATTCTGTAAGTTTGGGGCGAATGTCCCGTGCAGGTACACCATGGGGAAGGGCTACAGTGACCAGAGAAATGACTTGGTAAAGAACTTAAAAAGGAGGTGTTTGTTAAAGGAGTGGAATGGGCGGGAGGTTCAGGGCTCCTATGCCTGGCACAGCAGGGAGCCAACCCCCTTTCCTTATAGCCCACCTTAACCCTCATTTGAGGTGGTGGGAAGGTAAGGTTCTAGCAATTGGTTGGCTGGGAGACCTGGATGGAAAAAGATGGGGGTTGGTGGAAGCCCCCAGGTAGCTATTGAAATGACCATGGAATTACCTGCACTGTAACTGTAGTCCCAGACATCTAACAATAAAGTTGCAGCTTGATTAAAACCATATCAAGTGTCTGTTGTTGTTCTTTCAGTATAGCTGGACAATCTTTAGTTTCTATTCACAATAAGAGTGAAAGAGGAAACAAGCAGTCCCCATCTGTGCTGCCTCAGGGTGCCTCATACTGAGCTTCACATCTCTAATAAAGTAGTCAGGTTAAAATCTAACCTTAGAGTGGCTGTAATATGTGGAGTCTGCTAGGTTTATGATAGCCAGTCAGGGCATTCCTTAATGCAGGTGATAATCAGTATGATAATCACTATATTTACAAGCTTTCCATTTTATATCTGACATCAGGAGTCACAAAGAAGGAGGGATTAAGGAAGTAAACAACCTACACAGAGACTTTACTGCTCCCCAGAGAATGCAGTATTTTCATTCATGCATGACATGCAACAACATAAAGCAAAACAGCAACAGAACAGAATTTTCTTAGGAGGCGGGATAGTTTTTTTTCCACTTTTGATAAACTTTCACTAACTCATATTTTTACAACACAAGACTTACTTTTATAAAAGCCTCATTATGTGCTCAAACTATGATATATATTTATAATCATCATACTCTCATCTATACCATCTTTGTATTGCCTATCACAGCAGATTTGTTACTGGATAGCCCAAACTAGAAATAGAAACGGTTTAACAATAATGCATCATCAAATTGGGAAAAACATTCTTTAGTGGTACATGGAAATTCACACTTTAAAACTATGTGTACAGGGTAGTTTAACTTGAGTAACACTGTATCACTAAAATTAACACTGAACAGTTTACACAGGAAAGGGGAGATAAACTAAAGAGATAACAATAAAAAAGACAACTTCCTTTAGTACCTACCACTGCTATTATACTACATCTCTTTTGCTAGCTTAAAACAATTTACAAGTTTGCATGTATTTTATTGCTGTTAGTTTCCTAGTATTTATTAAGTGAAGCTGTCTATAATCTGGACTGAAACTAATTGTATCGTGGCTTGTTAAAATTCTGAAGCCTTTTATAACCAATAATATAAAACTATTTGTTTATGAGTAAACAGACACATATCCTCCAAACACAGGATTCATTAACCTCTATTTTGTTATGGGTATTTAACCCCATTCAGCAAGAATTTTATGATTACAGAGCTAGATGGTTCAACCATCAATGACTGTATGTTCTCTTTGCCATAACAAACACTAGGTAAACTACATATTAAATTTTCTTAGCATATTGAGTTCTTCTTTTATTGGTACCAAGGTTATATGGTGGCTTGACTAAATTATACCCAAACAGTAACAAAATGCATGCTGGTTTAAATTTAATTAATTTACGCCAATATAAAACTCATACAATTTTCTTCAACAGCATTCAAAACTATGTATTGCTGAAATCAACTGACAAACCTTCCAAAAAGTGCCAGCAATGGTATTATCTTCTACATTATGCATTTTGACTTTAAAGCCTGCAAAAAAATCACAGCAAATCAAATTTGCATTTTGTTGCTAAAACCAACACTATGCCATAAATAAATTATAAAACAGCAGGAAAACAACAATAACCTCGCACATGAATGTGTTTTCAATAATTATACAAGATCGCAAATGCAGGGGATGCACAACCTAACCTTTCCCCAAAATCCTTCTTGAAGGAAGGAATATCTCACTGAACACCATAAAACCCAGTCACTTTTTGCTACGTTTCTCTCATAAATTTACCATGGTAGAAAAAGATGGATATTGACTATTTATGAGGGAGTTCTCATTGCCACACCTATAAGTCTGCATACCCACCATGGAAGCCCAGGTCATGGTCACAGCATTTTCTGCCTTCATTTGCTGGCAGTTTTATAAGTAGTACCCTCAATTTCCTTTGGGAAGACAAACCAGCAACATATCAATAGATTCAGGAAAATGAATAATTTTAAACCTACCCCTACACACACACACAATGGTTTTACAGTATTAAAATGCTTTTCCCAAATCCAAGTGAATTATGAGCAACAAAACTTTAATGGATTCTTAAAACCACTAAGATCATGCAGTTTGAGTCTGCATTTGGCAGAACCACTCATTCATTATTTTACTCCCACTAATATCTCATTTAACCACTTCTTGAATGATGTCTCTACCATATCCTCAAGCAATCTATTGCATGGCCAAATTGCTCTTACATTTAAAAATTTCTAAAATCAAAACTTCCCCTTCCTTACCTTCAGGCTATTGCTCCTTGCACTATCAGCTTCTGAAAGTTGTGAATTATTATTTTCTTTCATTTACATTGTTTCCTTGAGGGTATTAAAGACTATGATCACCTCCTTAGAGACTTCTCTTTTTTCTATACTATAATCATTTAGTCTTCTCAGTCTCTCCTACTAATTCTCCTCTAATCTTTGTATAACTTTTGTCTTCTTTGAATTCTCTCGTTTTTCTACATCTCACTTGTTTGCCATAATGAAATGCAAGTAGCATAAAGTTTTACTAAAGTGAAACTCGAATTATCTAAATGGAATGGAGGCCAAGAAAGTAATATTGATAAATAGGGATGCAGTTAAGAGAGAGTTTTTAACATAAATGATGCACTTTGGAAGTTGGATTTTCTATGAGGGGTTTTTCTGATAGACATGGTTCAGATAATCTAAGTTTTACTGTAGTAATGACACACTGTCTTTGAGATGAGTGGTTAAAAAGTATATCCATGATATAGACACATTTATTTTGCCCAGCATCCGTGTAAATTGTTTTAAAAAAAATAAATAAATAGAAGAAATCAAACACATGAGAGTATGCTTTGGTCACAACGCATCACAGAGGTGTCAGACATGTAGCTCTATTCAAGAATGAGTGTATGCAGAAAGATTTGTCCCTCCTGGATGTTGTAAACTAGGAAAAAAACAGCCCACCTCCTTCTCTCCAACATCATTCTCTGATCTTTCCTAGCAGTCCCCTTCCACATGGATTAATGCTTAATTGCACGCAGCATTGCTTTCACTTTCCTCACTCCATGAATTAAAGCAAGCTACAAACAAATAAACTCTCTGCTTCCAGGTTTGCAATCCGGATGGCTGCTCCCTTTGCTAGATTATTGCAAACTTCAAAGGTGCTGAGCTCCCTTTGACTTCAGTGGGATATCTGGGTGCTCAGCACTTCTGAAAATCAGGCACCTTTTTGTTGAAGACTTTTTTCCCCCTTTATGGAAGGTGGTAACTTTCCTCACACTTATGTAGAAACCTGATCTCTAAGAATATTGCTATCAAGAGCACCAAGAGTCCCTTACGTGTGCCTCTCTTGCAACAGACTCATCATTGTGTGAGAGTTAAACTTGTCTTTGAGTAGGGGGTGAAGTTTTTATTAAATGCCTCAGTAAGCTGTGTCACATTTTCCACTCTTTCAACTGCAGGCCCGGTCACACTATTAAATACGATCCTAGAAATGGCATCTGTCTTAATGCATAGAAAGGACAACAGCTTTCTGGTTGCTATGTTTTGGAATATAACAAAGGCATCCTACGTACATCACCAACTCCATGACATACTTCTTGGTAGAGGTTTTCTTGTACCAAACCTCACTATTCTATGCAGCACATGAAAAGCTTCATAATATGATCTGTCCTTACAACTCACGTCACTGTATTCGTTATAATGTGCTACATATAATAGGTATGATGTCTGCATTTTATTACCTATCCTGCTCTCAAATGAGGAGCAGTAACAGCAAACCACATACCTTAATATGATGAATTAATAGGATGCAAGAGCCACGATTAACCTTACATCATGTAGTTAGGAGTGATGCCATGACTGAGTAATAGCAAGCAAGAAGTATAAGCAAGTAGATATATGTTTAAGATCATTTATGTTTGATTAAGGAAGATTGATATTACTGAATTGTAGCTGATATTTTAAATAAAAATGGATTTAAAGTATACTAATGATATTAGCGCAATTAAGATGAACATTGTGATGACTTGGCATCTGTATAGATATTTTAAAACAAGAATTCTATGAAGTGTCCACACGGCACCCTGACATTTAAAAAATGATAGATGTACAGTTTATGTGGTAGATCCTCAGTTGGGTGTAAACTGTCATAATTCTATTCACTTCAGTGGAGCTATTACAATTTACATGACCTAAGGACCTGCCTCTATATACTTTCTTTAATGGCAGCAGTAAGCTTGTTGTGAATAGTGACAAGAACATGTATTTTCACATCAATCCAGTTTAATGCAATTACCAACAGTTATTTACAACACAAAACATTGGTCTATTCTACACAGACTTTTACTTGGTTGCAATTTGGTTTAGGCAGACATTCCTTTTAGGTCAGATAGTACCACATTTCATTGTATCAAAACAATACATCCTCCTAAACCTTTATAAAAACTGCCCATTTATAAAGGGTACTCAGAACTCAGCAGCAAAGAAATATTGTTCCAGAATTTTTTTCAATTGCTTTAGAAAGGGAGACATGGGGAGCTTGGGAGCAAAAGGGAAAAGAAAGAAAGGGAAACATCAAGCATATCTTCTGAAGTAAATATGTATCTGATAAAATTCTCATACAGTTGGTAAAGTTTGATCCATACTTGGAGATGCTTCCTGGGAATACAATGCTTCAATATTTTGCCCCTTGACAAACATGAGAGATTAATCTAAAAGATTTCTCTACTCAGTCTAGTCAGGAGCATACAACTGCTCACATTTTCAGACAAGAGATCAATAAAAACTGGTCACAGACTGGGCGGCCCCTGCAGAGAGCCTGAGAATCATCACTATAATCTCTGAAAAAGTGCATAACCACCACTATTTATTACAGAATAAAGCACATCTGGCATTAACTGGATGAAATACTGAAAACTTTTACCTTTCCTGTGAGCAGTGTCAGATCCCAAAGTTATCTTAGTTCATAGAGGCTAGTAGGGATGCACATTATGCCCTATATTGTTGTCTCAAATTGTCCCAGTGCTGCTACAGAAACTGACCAATTCATAAAGTACATGGGTTTCGCCAAATGGGGGGAAAGAAAAAAAAATCAGTTTAGAACATGTGAAAACACTATGTGGGATAAGAGCTACAATGTGCACGTTATTTCGTGGTGTTCTACTGGAGGGAGTTATTTGTGAGGGCCCATTTAGAAAATAATTAAAACTTTGTTTCCCATATCAGCCTTGGGTCAAGGCTCAAGCATCTTTATTACCTATACATCATTATCAACTGTTTTCTTATTCAGGTTATTCTAGAACTGTGGTTGCTGCCAGAATCTTCTGGCAAAATAATAAATAATAATAATAATAATAAAAAAGTCACTTAGGGTATGTCTACACTACGAGAGTAGTTCAATTTCACTTAAATCGAATATGTGGAATCGATATTACAAAGTCGAATGTGTGCATCCACACTAAGGACAGTAATTCGACTGTGTGAGTCCACACTAACAGGGCAAGCGTCGACATTGGAAGCGGTGCACTGTGGGCAGCTATCCCACAGTTCCCACAGTCCCCGCTGCCCATTGGAATTCTGGGTCGAGCCCCCAATGCCTGCTGGGGAAAAAAATGTGTCGAGGGTGGTTTTGGGTAACTGTCGTCATCCAACCGTCACTCCCGCCCTCCCTCCCTGAAAGCGCCGGCGGGCAATCAGTTCATGCACTTTTCTGCTGAGTGACAGCGCGGACACAACAG
This sequence comes from Chrysemys picta bellii, assembly GCF_011386835.1. Classification (NCBI taxonomy): domain Eukaryota; kingdom Metazoa; phylum Chordata; order Testudines; family Emydidae; genus Chrysemys; species Chrysemys picta. The sequence continues at coordinate 64,592,713 of NC_088797.1, read as the reverse complement.
CACTGCAAGCATGGAGCCCGCTGCGACCATCGCTGCAGTTATGGCCATTGTCAACACCTCGCACCTTATCAGCCACCTTTTCCAGAGGCAGATGCTGAGAAATCGGGCGAGGTGGTGACGGCAGCGCGATGAGGACATGAAGTCTGAGAGTGGCACAGACCTGTCACAAAGCACGGGACCCTGCGCCGTGGACATCATGGTGGCACTGGGTCATGTTGATGCCGTGAAACGGCGATTCTGGGCACATGAAACAAGCACGGACTGGTGGGACCGCATAGTGCTGCAGGTCTGGGATGAATCCCAGTGTCTGAGAAACTTTCGCATGCGGAAGGGAACTTTCCTTGAACTTCGTGAGTTGCTGTCCCCTGCCCTGAAGCGCAAGGACACCCGGATGCGAGCAGCCCTGACTGTCCAGAAGCGAGTGGCCATAGCCCTCTGGAAGCTTGCAACGCCAAACAGCTACCGGTCAGTCGCGAACCACTTTGGCGTGGGCAAATCTACCGTGGGGGTTGTTGTGATGCAAGTAGCCAACGCAATCGTTGATGTACTGCTGTCAAAGGTAGTGACCCTGGGAAATGTGGAGGTCATCATAGATGGAACTCACATCCCTATCCTGGGACCGGACCACCAGGCCAGCCAGTACATTAACCGAAAGGGCTACTTTTCAATGGTGCTGCAAGCACTGGTGGACCATAGGGGACGTTTTACCAACATCAACGTCAGATGGCCGGGCAAGGTTCATGACGCTCGTGTTTTCAGGAACTCTGGTCTTTTTAGACGGCTGCAGGAAGGTATTTACTTCCCGGACCACAAAATAACTGTTGGGGCTGTGGAGATGCCTATAGTGATCCTCGGGGACCCAGCCTACCTGCTAATGCCCTGGCTCATGAAGCCCTACACAGGCGCCCTGGACACTGAAAAGGAACTCTTCAACTACCGGCTGAGCAAGTGCAGAATGGTGGTGGAGTGTGCTTTTGGACGTCTCAAGGGGAGATGGAGAAGCTTACTGACTCGCTGTGATCTCAGCGAAACCAATATCCCCATTGTTATTGCAGCTTGCTGTGTGCTCCACAATCTCTGTGAGAGCAAGGGGGAGACCTTTATGGCGGGGTGGGAGGTTGAGGCAAGTCGCCTGGCTGCTGATTACGCCCAGCCAGACAGCCGTACGATTAGAAGAGCCCAGCGGGACGCGCTGTGCATCCGGGAGGCTTTGAAAGCTAGGTTCCTGAGTGAGCAGGGTAACCTGTGACTATTTAGTTTGTTTACAGAGAAGCTGAACCTGCCCCCATTTCTTTACCCAGTGAATGTTCACTATCCTCTCCAGTTTCATACCCCGGTCACCCCCTTCCAACCCACGTTTAAAAATAAAATCACTGAAAATTTGTTAATGAACAACGTTTTCTTTATTACTGTTTTCGCGGTAAAGTGTTGAAACTGGGACGCAGACTGTGGTGGGGAGCAGGTGTAGTGTAGTGATGCAAAGGACGCTTCTAAACTCGAGGAATGACAGGCTCCTGCTTCTACAGTGGTCCGCACTGGTGGACTGATTGTTTCAACGGAGCCTGCCACCCCTCCTGTTCTGGACTCTGTGTGTGGGGGCTATGTGACTTTGTGGCAGGGGGAGGACGGTTACAGATCCCCTGCTGCATGGCTCTGTGATCCAGGATAAGGACCGCTGCATAAGATCTGTAACCGCTCCCCCCCCCCCCCCCCCGAAAATGAAAACCACTTCCCAGACTGATCAGGGTGCCTAGTGACTGCACTGTGTGTGTGACCTGCCGCTGAACCTGCCCCCGTGTCTGTACCAACCACCTTCCCCCCCTTCAAACAGCGTGTCCTCTAAAAGAACATGATGGAAACAGTGATTAACAGAAACGTATTTTTTTATTAGCAACTAGACAGTTAGGGGATGAAACTGGGATGGGGGCTTGGGTGAGGCGGGAAGGAAAGGACTCCTCAAATTTTGGGGAATGACAGCCTTCTGGTACTTGAGCACTCTGCAGGGGTAGAGTGACAGTTTTCACGGACTCTGCAGCCCCTCCTTCTTGGTACTTTGGGTGAGAGGGGTATGGGACTTTGTGGCGGGGGATGGTGGTTACAGATAGACTGCAGCGGGGCTCTGTCCTCCTGCCTCCGGTCCTGCAGAACATCCACAAGGCGCCGGAGCGTGTCCGTTTGCTCCCTCATTAGTCCAAGCAGCGTTTGAGTCGCCTGCTGGTCTTCCTGCCACCACTTCTCCTCCCGTTTGCTGTGTGCTCGCTGGTATTGCGACATGTTCTTCCTCCACTGGGTCTGCTCGGCTCGGGAGCAGCCCATAAGTTCTGAGAACATGTCGTCCCGTGTCCTTTTCTTTCTACGCCTAATCTGCACCAGCCTCTGGGAGTCTGATGACCGGGTAGGTCGGGAGACAGTCACAGCTGTGGGATGGGAAAAAGGGAGTGAATTCCTCAGAAAGATAAATTTTTTGGTGAACAAAGAAAATAGTCTCTCTCTGTGAACAAGACCATTCACAGCACCTATCACATGTGCACTCAGGACAAGGTCGAATTTTCGGCCTTCGCATTCAGTCCCTGGGGTCTTGCAGTGCAGATCACACAAGCGGAACAAGACAGCGGAATTTGGGTAGCAGGCTGACATGGTAATCCATAGACTTGTGGCAGCTTAAAACTTTAATAACACCACTGCCCTACTTTCATGTTCAAAGCAATGCTCCTAGCGTTGGCCAGTTCCTGCTGCCAGCAATCCGGCAAGCATGAACTGTGCCCCTGTCCCACCCTCTCGCGGCTGTCCCTGGGAAAGATCCCTCTACGCTGCCCTCTCCCGCCTCCACCGTATGGCTGTAAACCGCTGGTTGCAGTTCTGTAAAGGAACAGGCAAGCAGTCCCAATACTAACATTCCCCTAATTCAAAGCAGGTGACCATGAGCGACATCACTCTGATGAGGATTTCAGACAGCGATAAAGAACGCATGCTTCATGAAAGCCTGCAAAGACCAGGGCCCTATGCCGCCATGCTGTGCAAGGCAATGATACCGGAGTACTTGATGATAGCCTGGCGCGGAAACGTTTCATACTACGGAGGACACAACAAGGCCGCTCTCCCATGGAACCTCATGCAAAGGCTTTCCAATTACCTCCAGGAGAGCTTCATGGAGATGTCCCATGAGGATTTCTGCTCTATCCCCGGACATATAGACCGAATTTTACTGTAGCTGCACTGGCAAGGACTAAACAGTAGAGCGCCTAGGGCAAACCAATCAAGAGAAACCGGACATTGTTTGATTTTTTTGCAGCAGTTGCACTGCCAAAGACTAAAACTTTAAGTGCCTAGGACAATCTAATCATGAAAAACCCACAGTTAATATTAATGTTCTGTTCAAAATAAATGTTTACATGTTTAAAATACTTACCGGCTGATCCTTCCCCTGATTCTGGGTCCGGGTTAACGTCCGGTTGGTAGGGGATCTCTGTGAGGGTGATGAAGAGATCCTGGCTGTCTGGGAAATCAGCGTTGTAAGCGCTGTCGACTGCCTCGTCCTCCTCATCTCCTTCCTCATCTTCCCCGTCCACTACCATCTCCGAGGAAGCGGGCGTTGACAATATCCCATCCTCAGAGTTTACGGTCAGTGGTGGGGTAGTGGTGGCGGCCGCACCTAGGATGGAATGCAGTGCCTCGTAGAAACGGCATGTCTGGGGCTGGGATCCGGAGCATCCGTTTGCCTCTTTGGTCTTCTGGTACCCTTGTCTCAGCTCCTTGATTTTCATGCGGCACTGCGTTGCATCCCGGCTGTATCCTCTCTCTGTCATGGCTTTTGAGATCTTCTCATAGATCTTTGCATTCCGTCTTTTCGATCGCAGCTCAGAAAGCATGGACTCATCGCCCCATACAGCGATCAGATCCAAGACTTCCCGATCAGTCCATGCTGGGGCCCTCTTTCTATTCTGAGATTGCATGGCCATCTCTGCTGGAGAGCTCTGCATCGTTGCCAGTGCTGCTGAGCTCGCTACGATGTCCAAACAGGAAATGAGATTCAAACTGCCCAGACAGGAAAAGGAATTCATATTTTCCCGGGGCTTTTCCTGTGTGGCTGGTCAGAGCATCCGAGCTCGGACTGCTGTCCAGAGCGTCAACAGAGTGGGGCACTGTGGGATAGCTCCCAGAGCTATTAGCGTCGATTTCCATCCACACCTACCCTAATTCGACATGGCCATGTCGAATTTAGCGCTACTCCCCTCGTTGGGGAGGAGTACAGAAATCGAATTTAAGAGACCTCTATGTCGAACTAAATAGCTTTGTTGTGTGGACGGGTGCAGGGTTAATTTGATTTAACGCTGCTAAATTCGACATAACCTCCTAGTGTAGACCAGGCCTTAGAGTCAGAGGCTTAATGCCATTACAAGGTCTGACACAGCTGCAATAGTGATACACTTCTGAACCATTTTGAAATTTGATGATGAATAAAGAGTTATTACTTATATCTCCACTTTACATCCTAATCTAAGGAACAGCACTATTTATGCCTCTCTTCACTGTATCTCAACTCGTATGCTTCTGGTATCAAATTAGCTACACCATATTACCCTAAATTGTCCATTTGTCTATATGAATGCATCTGCCTCTAATTAAAAATAAAGGCAAAAGGGGGAAAAAGACAAAAGCCTCCTTGCTTAATCCACAGATCAAGTAAACAAAACAAAGATGGAAACAAATACCAGTATGTTAAAATCAAGTAGATAGGGTGCGAGGGGAGATAAGGAAATAATAAATATATAAAAATGAAAGATGTCCAGGATCTTTTGAAATCAATAATGCTGGCCCTTGGATTCTCTCAGTCTGTAATCTGAAACCTCCTGTATTATTTCCTGGCTGAGGAACGACAAACAGAAATAAAGGACTACATCACTTTCAACAAGTCCTTCTGTGATTGCAGGCGCTCAAACTGGCCTGAAATCACAGGAATCTTAGCTGAGGAGAATGATTAGGTAGCTCTAAAACTGCTGTGATGTAGCAGGACTTGCAGATCACATATTGCCAACTGTACAGCTAAAAGGTTAATAGATTTTTAGCAGTAAAAGCAAGATGCTTGATATACATTGTTTGTATGATGTCATTTGTGGCCATTTAGAATTATAACTAATGGCTATCGAGTCTGGAATGCTATAAAGAACAGGGAGTGAATGATCACATAACTCTCTTCCTGTGCTAGGTTTAACTGCTCGGCTAACTCCTATGAAAAACCATAAAATTGACCGCCCCATGTGTCAGCAACCATCCTAACTTTTTACTGATATTAATAGTACTGATTTTACCTTTTTCAAGTTAGTTTGAATTCAGTTATTATAGAGAATTTGTTATGCCAGTGCCTGTTAACTTAGTCTGTACATTTTTTGTAGCTCTCTCTGAAAACCCCACTTAAATGTCATGGCTTCTGTTGCACTTTAAAGTTGTGGCTACTACAGTTGTGCTAGACACACAGGGTATGTCTCCACTGCAATTTAAGCCCCATATTAGTAGAACTCGACTTAGCAGACCTTGAGCTTGTTAACTTAGGGCTTGAGCCTCTACGCTCATTTTGGAACCCCAGATTAGGAATTGATGAACCATGGGTCCCAACCTGGGGCTCCAGAGTCTGCATTGTATTATGTGGCCCCGAGTCCAACCACCCATATCCCAGACTTCGTAGCGCTCTTCCAAAACGTGGCCACTCTATCCCTTTGTTCATGGTGCAATGTGGGAGAACTTGATTGTCCACGAAACTTGATTGTCCAGAGGACAAAGAAAGTTGGCCTGTGGGATATTTTTGGTCAATTCCCAGAGCACAAGTCCAGTGGGGCTGAATCTACATTGCAAAGCAACAGGGCTTGAACCCTGGGTTCCAGCTTGACTCAGGCTTGGACCCTTCACCCCGTGGATTCCTGGGACGCTGGGTCTGAGCCCTGGGTTAGGGCGATATGTTTGTAGATGGAAAGGGGGATAGGCTTAAGCCCGAGTTCAAACCCGAATGACAACACCCACAAGTATTACTAAAGGTGAAAAAAAATAGGGGATTCTTTAAGGTTTTTGATAGGAACTGGACTTAGTCTACAGATTTATTTCACCTGGGCCAATAAGGTTACGTCTACACTGCAATTAAAAACCTGCGGTTGGCCCCAGCTGACTGGGGCTCGCAGGGCTTGGGCTGCAGAGCAGTTTAATTGCAGTGTTGATGTTTGGACTTGGGCTGGAGCCCAGGCTCTAGGATCCTGCAAGGTGGGAGGGTCCCAAAGTTCGGATTGCAGCTTGAGCCAGGAAGTCTACATCGAAATTAAACAACCCTGCAGCGCAAGCTCTGGTAGCCTGAGTCATCTAGCACGGGCTAGCCGCAGTTTTCAAATTGCAGTGTAGATATACCTTAAGTTCCTACCAACCGTGGACAGATTTGAACAAGAAACAAAAGGCTCTGTATCCCATTACTGATTTCTTCAGACACCCAGTCACCTTCTCATATGATTTGAATTTAATTATCCTTTTGAAAAATTGGCTTAGGTAAAAAGATAATGTCTATTCTGCCAGCTGGTTTTCTGCTCTCAAATACAAAAATAGGATATTTTCAGGAAAAGAATGAGGTTCAGCATTCCTAAGATGAAAAGGAAATGAGGATACTTCTCACCATGCCCTTTCTAATTTGAAGGCACATCTCTCTTGCCAGTAAAAACAAACTGTAAACTGTAAAAGGCAAAAAATCTGAATCACTGTCTGGTGGGAAAAAAGTATAGTTACTAATTAACTTGTTTTAGGTTTTAAAAATAAAACTGAACCATGTTAAAATTACTTTCCTGTATGAATAAGCATGTGATGTTTCACCTAATACTTGATAATGTAATTTACATGGCAAACAAAATTTGTACAATTTATCAAAGATATGGGTAGTTACAGGCACATAGTCTTGAAGTGTGTCACATTGGTGATTTCATGCAATGTGTGTTTCTTCACCTGGTGTGATCTTTTCAGGAACTCTGCTCAGAACTGTGCTGGATTTTTTTTAAAGATATATGGCAATATGAGTAAACATATCTGACATAAGTGTTTCTGCATGTCAGTGCCTTGATAACATTTGATATCCTTTTCTTTACTTTTCCAAATTCAGAGTGTTTCTTGTAGCTAAACAAAGTGAGAACTTCAGGTAATTTTATATGAGGGCATCAGATCCCTTTCCTATGGGATGTATTCTTTACTTTTATTTTCATGCCCATATCCCCTCCACCAAATTCTTACTGGTTAAATCATGGATTTTCATTCTCCAGACCACTTCCTAGGAGAAAGATCAGATCTTTCTTATAAAAAATATTTTATTCTGCTGACCACTGGTTCTCTATGGACTATTGTTAAAGACCACTAGGTTAAAACAACATTAATCTTAGACTGTGATAACCTAATTATAACTATAAGTGGCTTTGTTAATATAGTTTTAAACTTTGAATTGATTAGTTTACATTTTCTGTTAAAAATACCATTTCATGTGTTACCTAGTCATAAAAATGTTAAAGTTCAAATATATTTTTCCTACAGTTTAATGAATATGAATATTGCACTAAGTGATTCTACAGATTGTAAATCGAGGTGGTTAACTTTTAACTCTAGGATGAAAATGAAAGGTTTGGGCTCAATTCATATAAAAATATTAAGAATGACTTAGTTATCGGCACAGATGCGCTACGAAGGGGGAGACTTGGGTTAAGTCCAAATTAAACTCTCTAATTTACTGATGTGACCAGGACTGGCAATGTTACAGAAGCTGACCTCTAAACCTCTACGAAGTAAGGAAATAACTGCAGGAACACCACTTGTTTGAAATTGTCAATTGCATCACTTTCTTTGTAGCAGTGTAACACATTCACAGAGCAACACTCTTTCTGACATTTTGGTACATATATCTTCAGCTTGCCTGTCACCTATGATAATATCAGATAACAGATTTGATCCAGCACTACAAGTTTGAACCAATTATCATTTCAGTTTTCCCCCCGCTATATTTAAAACCTTCCATTTATTTTAGACTCTGTCATACTATCACCATTTTCTTTTTTTTTCTTTAATTACTGGGATTTACAGATTAGTGCTTCAGTATATATAGATGACATGCGTACACTGTTCCAGATTTATCCCCCACTAGGTGATATGATAACTGAAAGACTATAAATCCTCTTCAAACTGAAATTAAAATTTTTAGATTAGCTTTGGATTTAATGACTCCTTCAGTCTCTCTATGTACTTACATGGCCCCATCACCATAGCAGCTGAGCACATCCCAACTCTTTAAAAATGGAAATAATCTCTCTCTCTTTTCCTTTTCTTGCCTGTAGTATAAACATCTTAATTAGTATCTTGGCTTTTTATGTATTATAGTGGGTGCTGATAGCAACCCCTATATTTAGGATGCCTAACACTTTTCACTATAAAAGATTCATCTGACCTTTTATTAAGAAACTGTACTGCCTCAATTTTTGGCAGCGGGTCTTTGAAATTTAGCAGGGTGAAAGCCCTGGGACCAAAGAGTTGCCTATTCTTTGTCCCATGTCTTTCATTTGTATTGTCAGCGAAATTTTGGCAACATGCCAAAATGAAGTAACTAATTATGAACATTCTTAAAGGACAGTCCCACGCTGCCAAAGGAGCAGCAGCACCACCACACTGCCTTGGGAACTCGAAGAGAAAAGAGTCTCATTTGTGGTGATGAGGAGGGAGAGAGAGCCAGGCTGGGATCTCTTTGCCTGCTTTATAGGAGTGGCATAGATTTATAGAACTTCCTTGTGTTTGCATCGCTCTGTTCTAAAACTGTCCTAATTCAAGACTCTAAAAACATCTGAGAAAAATTTTGGAGCTCACATAATACAGAAATATATTATAAATACCTAGTTATGAACACCAAAACAAAATAGAAAAGCAGAACTTGCATAGGTGGGTGCATCTGCATTAAAGTCAAGAATATGGCCCTCTCCTATTTTCCTAGACATCTGTTAAAGTTTCAATCTCATCTTCTTCTTCTTTGCTTCTAGTGAGGAGTAGATTATTTTCCCTCTCATTTATGCTTTAAGAGGGTTTTGAATGATGTCTGCCATGCCATGTTTTAGAAATGTTTCTAGAAGACCCCCTGATCACAGATTTATATTATATACAAGAAACACACAACCCACCCCCCCCAGACACTTCACCCATAACTTGATCAACAGTTCGACATTACGCAGAAGATACTGTACTGAAAATACTGTTTTTAAATAAATAATATTGAACCAGTTCTTTTCAAACCTGGCATCTGTCCAAAGCACATATGGAACATTAAATTTTATGTGCCAGATCTGACTAGGGTGCTAGACCCTAACTTATATTTTCTGCATTTTGATGGAAGACTAGTGCATTTCATAAAGTTACTTCATAAGGATCCTGTTCTCCTAACACTTACACCCCAGACAGCTGGACTTGGAAAGTAATTTTTAAGTACATGAGCCAAGTAATTCAGTAATTATTCTTGTGTTGTGACTCTCCCAGGGATATCTGCATATACTGACGACATTAGAGGAAGATGTATCTCCGACAAAAGGGTGGGAACCTGGGTGTTCCCATCCCCATCAATGAGTCTGCTACATATGGTCTCTCAAGGAACTTAATACTATATAATAGCCTCCGATAATATTTCATAGTATTTTAATAAGCGTTTGTACACAATTAGAGCTGCCCCTGGTGTCTGAATATATCTCAGGTTGGATTGTTTCTCTCCCACCACTTGCTCACAGCAGCCAGGGAACTAAGTGATGGCAATTGCAACACTCAATTCCATTACATAAACACATCTTCCTTGCCAGATTCCCCTGCAGTGCTCCCACTTCATGAAATGACTCTAGCATTTGGTGATGTACTGTACCAGCAGTTCTTTTTTGTGTGACAGAAAATTATGTCCTCTTCTCCTGGCTGAGGAGCAGCATGTGTGTGAACATGTCCTTGGAGTCCACCCCAGACCATGTGGCTGGACCATCAGCAGAGGGTAAGGAAGGAAGACTATTCAAGTAGCAGCAGATCAAGAATATGAAAGCACAATTTTAGTAGCAGTAGCACAGCCTTCATTTAGAAAATGTATCAGATTCATTCCTTCAAAGTCTGTTGTTTATATAATTAGGGCCAGGCTATATGGCACCTTCACTTTCAATAGTGCTAGTATGTGCTTTCCTATGTTCACATTTGCCAACAACGGTGAAATATACCATGACCTAACTTTCCTATAGGACAGTGTCTGGCTGCACATTTTAAAGTCACCAGTTGGAACGTACCTTAGAGACTAACAAATTGTGGCACCTTAGAGACGAACAAATTTATTTGGGCACTCCATGCATCTGATGAAGTGGATTATAGCCCACGAAAGCTTATGCCCAAATAAATTTGTTCGTCTCTAAGGTGCCACAAGGATTCCTCGTTGTTTTTGCTGATACAGACTACCTCTGAAACCAGTTGGAATATATTCATCATGGGCTATAAAAGCAATAAGTGACAAAATGAGAAATGCATAGATGTAATGAGTAGGAAGTGGATAAAGGCCCAATGGGATTAGACAAACTAAGCTAGTAAACCCCCCAAAAAATCAACCATATACCTGACCTATCACTGACTATCCGTAGAGAAGATTGCAAGGTGCGCACCACTCCAAACCATGCAACACTGCTGGTTAGAGAGATGAACAGTGGACGAGAAGCTGGATATGAGTCAACAGTGTGCTCTTGTTGCCAAGAAGGCTAACGGCATTTTGGGCTGTATAAGTAGGGACATTGCCAGCAGATCGAGGGACGTGATCGTTCCCCTTTATTCGACATTGGTGAGGCCTCATCTGGAATACTGTGTCCAGTTTTGGGCCCCACACTACAAGAAGGATGTGGAAAAATTGGAAAGAGTCCAGCGGAGGGCAACAAAAATGATTAGGGGTCTGGAGCACATGACTTATGAGGAGAGGCTGAGGGAACTGGGATTGTTTAGTCTCCAGAAGAGAAGAATGAGGGGGGATTTGATAGCAGCCTTCAACTACCTGAAGGGGGGTTCCAAAGAGGATGGAGCTCAGCTGTTCTCAGTGGTGGCAGACGACAGAACAAGGAGCAATGGTCTCAAGTTGCAGTGGGGGAGGTCCAGGTTGGATATCAGGAAAAACTATTTCACTAGGAGGGTGGTGAAACACTGGAATGCGTTACCTAGGGAGGTGGTGGAGTCTCCTTCCTTGGAGGTTTTTAAGGCCCGGCTTGACAAAGCCCTGGCTGGGATGATTTAGCTGGGAATTGGTCCTGCTTTGAGCAGGGGGTTGGACTAGATGACCTCTTGAGGTCCCTTCCAACTCTGATATTCTATGATTCTATGATTCTATGAAGAACATGGGTGGTCATTGCCTTGTCCTCACTTGGGCCTACCTTCTCCAGACTTATTGTGGCTAGTTCATGTGTGGTAAGTGTAGCCATATGGTAAGTGATATGAGGCTTCTTTCATCCTCTCCTATTTGTACACCTGTGCAGAGTGTGGATACAAGCTCAGAAAACAATTAAGCACAACCCCCTCCTACTGTCCTTTGGACAGAGTGAACTTTTTGCCTTTCACATAGAAAGGAATATAGCAGAGAATTCCAAAACTAGTTTAAATTGCTTGTTAATGATGAACTGTAAAGCAGAGAAAAAATTGCATTAATTCCATTTACACAGTATGTAGGCAGCCTTAGAGTTATGATAAACAGTGTTTTTAAAAAAATTAAAAGTATCTTGTCCTGAATTCAGTCATTTTACTGGAGCATTTTGGTCATCTTTAGAGGGGTCTGGACAGTGACCTCACAGCATGAGGCTGAAACCCGAGCCGTGCAATCCCAGTTTCTGATTGAAGAGTTACGGGATCACAGAATATCAGGGTTGGAAGTGACCTCAGGAGGTCATCTAGTCCAACACCCTGCTCAAAGCAGGACCAATTCCCAACTAAATCATCCCAGCCAGGGCTTTGTCAAGCCTGACCTTAAAAACCTCTAAGGAAGGAGATTCCACCACCTCCCTAGGTAACCTATTCCAGTGCTTCACCACCCTCCTAGTGAAATAGTGTTTCCTAATATCCAACCTAGACCTCCCCCACTGCAACTTGAGACCATTACTCCTTGTTCTGTCATCTGGTACCACTGAGAACAGCCTAGGTCCATCCTCTTTGGAACCCCCTTTCAGGTAGTTAAAAGCAGCTATCAAATCCCCCCTCATTCTTCTCTTCTGCAGACTAAATAATCCCAGTTCCCTCAGCCTCTCCTCATAAATCATGTGCTCAACCCCCTAATAATTTTTGTTGCCCTCCGCTGGACTCTTCCAATTTTTCCACATCCTTCTTGTAGTGTGGGGCCCAAAACTGGACACATTACTCCAGATGAGGCCTCACCAATGCCAAATAGAGGGGAATGATCATGTCCCTCAATCTGCAGGCAATGCTCCTACTTATACAGCCCAAAATGCCGTTAGCCTTCTTGGCAACAAGGGCACACTGTTGACTCATATCCAGCTTCTCATCCACTGTAACCCTTAGGTCCTTTTCTGCAGAACTGCTGCTTAGCCACTTGGTCCCTAGTCTGTAGCAGTGCATGGGATTCTTCCGTCCTAAGTGCAGGACTCTGCACTTGTCCTTGTTGAACCTCATCAGGTTTCTTTTGGACCAATCCTCTAATTTGTCTAGGTCCCTCTGTATCCTATTCCTACCCTCCAGCGTATCTACCACTCCTCCCAGTTTAGTGTCATCTGCAAACTTGCTGAAGGTGCAATTCACGCCATCCTCCAGATCATTAATGAAGATATTGAACAAAACTGGTCCCAGGACCGACCCCTGGGGCATTCCGCTTGATACCGGCTGCCAACTAGACATGGAGCCATTGATCACTACCCATTGAGCCCGATGATCTAGCCAGCTTTCTATCCACCTTATAGTCCATTTATCCAGCCCATACTTCTTTAACTTGCTGGCAATAATACTGTGGGAGACCGTATCAAAAGCTTTGCTAAAGTCAAGGAATAACATGTCCACTGCTTTTCCCTCATCCACAGAGCCAGTTATCTCATCATAGGAGGCAATTAGGTTAGTCAGGCATCACTTGCCCTTGGTGAATCAATGCTGACTGTTCCTGATCACTTTCCTCTCCTCGAAGTGCTGAGCCAAGCTTCATAATCTCACTCTCTACCACTAAACAGTCCCTAACCTTTCAATGTAGGATTGTTTTTAGCTCCTTCTGCCAGTTTTCTTACCCACCAAAAATGAGATTGTCCACTAATGGCTATGTGAGGCTGGGTGACATGTGCTCTTGCATCTGAGCTAGGTGTTAAAGGTGAGGAAACTGAGTCAGCAGACTGCAGCCTGACTCTGTAACCCTGTAAACATGAATCTGCACACAACTGTCTATATGAGCAGAGAGGGAAGACAGACAGTTTTAAGGAACTCATGAAGATTTATACACATCTCCAGGAACATATTTGCAGAGCCAAGGGAGGAGAAAGAGCAGATCTGTGGTAATAGATCTCTATTCATTTCCTTCTGTTGCCTAGTGCCCTGTTGCACTAGTCTGCCACCCTCCTGTGGGGTAATACTAATTTAGGAAATCTAAGATTCAAGATTCCTAATCCCACCTTGGGGTGAGGGGAGTTGCACCTCACACTTCAGCCCTGAGCTGTGTGAAGTCATCACCTAGGTCTTCCGGAAGATTACCAAAGTCTTTCAGTAAATATAGGAAAAGACAGGAACAGATATATTCTCATGTAGAAAAACAAACTAAGTGGGGAAAAACATTGGGAGGCCATTTTTACATATTCTAAAGGAGCAATAAGAGAGCCAAAAGATGTTTCTGCTTGGCAGTTCACCTTTACAATCAGAAAATGTCTTCCTGAATGCTACACATTTTTCTCTTGGACTACTGCAGATAAGTACTGATATGCTGCACAAGATACTGGGTTAAATATACAATAGTAGATACCCTGCTGATAAAGGAAGCTTTTCTTTTAGTAGCATAGGTTTTACAGTACTAGCAATAATAGAGACCTGAGATCTACTCAGACCAATTACTTTTCACCATAAAATGTTTTGTAAATCAATATGTGTGGTTATTTATTTAGAAAGGTGTGTGACAAGTTCTCAAGTTCTACGTGCCATAGAAAACAATCACAATTCAGATGGCATATGGGTGTTATGCATTTCAAAACTAGCATAGGAATCAGACGATAAGGCCATTGCTATGGAAACTACAGTTTTGTACTGAACACTGAAGTAAACAGGTACATAAAACTTGTATAAGTTGTCACTATGTAAGTTACTGCTACCCTGGAGCTGCAATAATTTACTCTCTTTAAAATAGTTAAATCTAGCCATAAATTATTAGTATCTCCCCATATACCTTTATTTCACTAAGATGACAATCTTCCCCTTGCCTACAACGGTGCATAAAGGTGAGCTGATCATTTACCTAAAAAGGTCCGATGAACTTTTCAGAAGAATAATTTATGCTATTAGGGCTCTAGCCAGCAGAATGTATTCACTGCCTCATGGCTAATACAAAACCCAGAAAGCCAGTCACATGAGTGGACTTTAACTGGGGAAGGCTGATATACTGTGTACAGTTGGAAAGGCTGGGGAAATTGTTCCACATCTGGGAAATGCAGAGATGCTTGGGAGTGCAAAGTTTCTGTAAATGAGAACCCTGTGTGCCACAGCTCTTTACACTGGATGCTGTCCCTTCCACAGTAGGAGTAATTGCATAGACCATCAATGGCTGGGATATGGGTTTAGGACAGGGAGAATCCAGCTGGCTCCTGGGCCCCATCCTCTTTTTATTATTTTTTTTTATAAAAGGTGGTGGAGGGGGCTATATATTGTGGAGCAGGGTGGATAAAAATCAATGATGTAAAAATAAAATAAAATAATTGTATTTTTTTAATTTAAATCAGATTTTTATAAAAAAAATTTGAGGAAAGATCGTTTTAATTAAGATACATTATAGCTCAAAGATATCTCATCATGGAATAGGGATTATAAATTCTAATTCTATAGTATGAGACAATATATTCATGTAATGTTCAAGAAAAGTTTTGTAAATAAGTTCCAATAGTTCATAGATTAGGGACCCATTTTATGGGGTTCCAGGGGCTTCTGTATAGATTATTTAGGTTAATCTTTCTATCTACCCAATGGGACTCAGTGCTCAGTCTAGATGATACCGTCAGAGATACTTAGTTTTGCAGTTCTCAAACTGTGGATTTATGTTTCCAGAGTTAACATGCTTGTTAACAGCAACAAAATGTTTTGAAATAAATGAATAAATAATATATAGAGGTGAGAAATAACAGACCTCAACCCTATTGTCCCTCTGCAAATTTGTGTACACAGAGTCACTCTCTCTTTGGGCTGGTCTACACTGGCGAATAGCGTAGCTGAAGTCGAAGTATCTTAGACTGAATTACCTGGGGTCCATACGGCACGGGATCAACGGCCGCGGCTCCCCCGTCAACTGCGCTACCGCCACTAGCTCTGGTGGAGTTCTGGAGTCGACAGTGAGCACGTTCAGGGATCGATATATCGCATCTTAACGAGACGCGATATATCGATTGCTACCCGCCGTATCGGCGGGTAGTGAAGACGTACCCTAAAAGTGCAAAGTTTCAAAAAGTTCAGTGAATAGAAGATTGTTGAGGGCGGAATAGATCTGGACAAGGAGAAGTCTGGAGATAAATGGGAGAAGGGAGGGACAGGCAGTAGAAACAAAAGTGAAACTGTTTGAGCAGAATATTCCAGAAGTCTTGAGGTCTTTCTGAGTGTAGCCTTCATTGATTTGAGATCTACCATACCATTCTCCCACTAGCAGGGAAAACCTGTAATGGCAGCAGGCCATAAAAGAGACCCAGTTTGGGAATATTTTAATGAAGTTCCTCTACCTGTGGGTAAGACAGGCATTCGTGCAAAATGCAAACAGTGCAACAAAGAAATGCAAGGCCTGGTCGCCTGAATGAAACAACATCATGAGAAGTGTTCCTTCTCAGGAGAAAGGTGTGTTGAAGATGATGAAAGGAACATGTCTGAACATGCAGGATCTTCAGGTTGGTAACAACCAACAAGAATGCACTTTCATGTAGAAATCCATGATTAAATCAAGTCTTCCCAACTAGTGATTTAAATCAATTTGATTTAAATCAAATCCATCCTGTTGTGGAGTGAGGATATTTGCCTACTTTCACACTATTAATCATTTGGGATGGGGATGAACAGAATATTTGGTCCAATAAGTCCCTTCTCTTTTCACTAGCTAAGCTTCAAAATGCAACTGTCAGACCTATAATGCAGCTCTTTTTTTCTTTTTCTTTTTTTTAAAACTCTTCTTACTCATGTACATGGTGCTCAGACACACACAGTGATGGAAAGCCATTGATAGGCAGAGAAAGAAAGCAAAGGTAATTTTCAGTTCAGAATGTGCAACCCCTTCATTTTTTCTTCCCCAACTTAGCGTTGACTAACCCGCCAGGGAAGAACCAAGCTCCACGTTAGGACATAACTGGTTGAATTGAGCATGTTTGGTGCTTCCCCCAACACCATTTCCATTTGTGTCTGTGATGGGGGCAGGGGAATGGGAGGTGGCTCGGGTGACAGCATTATGTCACGTCAGAAGGGTAAGGATCAATGTACAGATTGGGTGGTCAAAAGAGTTACTGCAGATCAGAGGCTATAGGGGCATAAAGCTCTCCTAAATGCGTCTACCAGTTCATGTTCAGTGATGTGTCATTTGATTGGATGAACACAGAGTTCTTTTTTAAATAAAAAAAAATCAGCTCATGCAAGAAAAAAAATCTGACAAATCTTTAGATAAAATTATATTTTATGTATGGGGAAAAATGTGAGTCAATGTATTATACAAGTGCCGGTTATGACTCCACAGTTAACTATGAGTTCTGTTTTGTACTCAAAGCAAGGATTTGACCTTTGTGATGTATGGTACAGCATATTGACCCCAAATTTACAGCACTTACTCTGAGTATAGAATGAATTTTCTTCAAATTTACAAGTAAATCTGTTAATTAGTTTCTGATTCAACATAAATTAAAAACTGGGTCCTTAATGACATTTAGCATCTATGTCAGCCTTTTTTTTTTTTGGACCCAAATCATCTTAACAATAAAATAATGCAGACACTTAAAAACATTGTCCATATTGTTAATATTAATTGAACTCTTGCGTTCAGACTAAATTTGAAGAGATTAGTTTGTCATTAAGCACAGTTATTAAATATTGGTTTATCTGTTATAATTACATAAGCTACAGACAGGCTCAGATAACTTGTGGATCATTGTGACATCAGCAGTAATTCAACCAATTATCACCTTTCCTCTCCAGATAATTGGCACTCAACAGTGCTATTGGTTGTAATGACTCAGTGGTATGAGAGTTGACACGCATCAAGCCTTCTCATTTGTAGATTACCTTGCCCGACTGACATTGCTCTACAAAGGGTCTGTGGCTGCATGCCTAGCTTTCGCATTAGTGCCTGAAAGGGTCTCCCTTAGTTCCACTGCACTTCACACTGCTGGGGAAAATCAAGCAGGAGCTAGGGAAGAACTTGGGACTCAGGGACTGGGTTCTCCCACTTCACAGAGCACCGGTCTCACTAACAGAACGCTCTAAACCAGAAAGTCAATTGCAATTTCAGGGTCAGATTCACTAGACTGTTTTGGCTGTTTTGCACTGCTCTCATGATGGAAAAGAGTTGTAAATTCATTTTAGCTGGCCCATACATGCTGGTTGCTTTGGTGTACCAGTGAATCTGGCCTTAAAAGTAAATCATTTTTTGAAAAAATTTTAAGGTTGATATTCCATATCTTCAAATCTTTAAAAATGTCACAAGGTAGCATTCTCCTGGGGTTTCTCATTTAGTGCTCATGTGTGACATTTTAAATAATTTTTAAAAGCCAAGAAAATTCCAAGAAAAACACCTGTGTCAAGGTGGCATTAATGTTGAGAGTATTTATCAGTTAATTAAGGGCAAAAACATTACAAGAATATTGTGTCCCAAAACCAAGCATTATAAACCCAGAAAATTCCTTGAGAGGAAAAATATATAAAACCCCCCTAACTGTGTCTTTAAGAATCAATCTCATCTAATCTGGGCCCACAAGCATTGAAATATTTTAATCTTTACTATGGTTGTTACATGGCATTGCTATAGAGCAAGATACTATTACTACTATTGGTGGTAGCAGGGGACACAACTCCTCTGTGGCTCCTCTCTTGTGCTGATGGGGAATGACATTTCTACAGACCTTAAAGGAGATCAGCACACTTCCCCTGCATGTCCAGGAGGTTCTGCTGGCCAGCACATGGTGTTGGTGAAGCCACAGCTCCCTCTGCCAGACCATCTTATACTTGCTTGCAGGGAGAGGAAGAGCTAGCAGACAGCTCTGGCTCTTCCCAGAATGCCTGGAGCCATGATAAAAGCAGTGCTAATGTGACGAAGAAGGAAGGCTGCATCTTGCTTCCGTCTGCTCTCCAACATGACTGCGTTAGACCAGTGCACAATCTGAGCCATAAGGAGCACGTATTTCTTAGCACACCACCTCTTCCATTCTTTAACTGATGTTCAACAGCCGGTATAAAATGTGGTGCCTACTTTGGAAGTATTTGTGCAGAAAGGAGACTAAAATGATTGACAGTGAATTTTTACTTATATAGCAAAGACTAATTTGCATTTTATGCTGTTTCAGCAGTCTGACTGTTTTCTTCAAAATCACTGGCTCAGTGACACCATATGGAGCATGTTGAACTTAAGATACCAAGAATGTGTCCAAGATATATCTCACTCCAGTGTGTTAAAACATTCCACCCTGCAGCTGCCATTATAAGAATATAATTCATACTCTAAAGTTTAAAGAAAAACAGTGTAACTTACTATGCTTACAAAAACACAAGAATTCTTCATTTCCAAGTAAGCGTCACTAGATTCTACTGAAGAATGATTCTCAGTTAATACTCAGCATTGTTTTTTAAAAACATTTGATGTTTGATTGCTAATAAGCCACACTAGAAGAAACTATTCCAAAAGGTAAGTATCACATCTTATTGATTTGATTTAATTTGGCATCTACAGTTACATATGGAACCATGGATAAAATCAGTTCAATGTTAATAGTTTGTAAGAGAAGTTTGGGATGTTTTCTTTTTACACTTGGGAACTCTGCATATACAGTCTCTCTCTCTTGTTCATTATCCTCAACAAGCACTTACTGCAAGAAGGTTACCAATTTATCATCATCATACGTCAACTACTTTCTTTACTTTTTCTGCTAGCAGACACTAAACTGGAATTTGTTCAAAGCTTACATAGATGCTGGTGGTATACTGCATGCTCCCAACGAACCTCAACATATGTCCATGGAATATTCAGAACCGTTTGTTACTCACACCTAAATTCTCTGAGTGCTCTGGACCTGCCCTCTTGTAGTATTCAGCCATAGGCTGCAGTTAGAGGCTGACCACTCAGGTAAGATTTTTAGAAGTAGCTGGATGCCCATATGTATTGAGCCAGGTGCTGCTCATTTAGTCATGTCAGCAGTAATGTGTGATGCAAGTTAAATCATTAGGGCCAAGATCCTCAAAAGATATTTAAGTGACTAACTCCCATTGATTTCAGGAGCAGTTAGGTGCCTAAATACCTATGCAGATCTGGGCCTAAGGCACCAGACACTCATTGGTTGCTCTGCACTCTACACAGCTAAAGTGCTCACTCCAAACCAATTAAATATCCTATCCTTTCTCCCTGAACAAATAATCAGGAGAGCATGGGTGAGAGAGAGTGAGTATGCAAGCAGTTTTCAAGGGGCTCCAGGCTTGGTTATTTGAGAGCGGAAGCCAATTACATTGGCCAGGTAAAGGACAGGGGAGGACTAAGAAAAAGCCTCAGGGAAGGTGCTTGCCAGTACTGGGTGGAAGCTGTAGCAATCTTTGGCTGTAGCACAACACCCAACCATTCTAGTACATGTTGAGCCAAGTAAGGGAAAGGAGAGCAAAACTTTCCCTGGCTCACAGATGCTCTTCACACAGGGTCTACAAGCCAAGGAGGAACTTCCTTGACTTCATCACGACACAGGTAGACTAGCAACACAAGCTCATCCCAGAAGTCATCATGCACCTTATATAGTGAAATAAGGGGTGACCTGGAGAAAGCAACAAACAGGAGTGCCACCTTTTCTCTCCCAGTCAGTGTTATCACTGCCGTGCGCTCAGTTACAATAGAGTCTTTCCAGAGGACCATAGCGGTCACTGGCATTAGCTAATCTGCTGTCTAGTGCTGCCTGGAAGATTTCCTTAAGGCAATGGTGAGGAAGGGTTATATAGTATATAACCTTCCTATAGTGAGAAACAGACAGCTTGAAACCTGCTAAGATTCTATGATGTAGCCCCTGTTCCTTCTGTGATAATCACAGTGGAAGGCACATACATAATGGAAAGAGGGTCAGACCCTAGCAGCAGTAATTGACTTTCTCCCCAGAAAGTGAGTGTATCACTTCCACAATACTCCAAAGTACCAAGGCTCAATAAATTAAGATCCTATGTTTGACTCTGAATCTAAATATCCTACATAATAGTGAGACAAGGTGGGTGAGATAATATGTTTTATTGGACCTAAGTTGGTTGGTGAGTGAGAGAAGCTTTCAAGAGATCTGACCTCACCCACCTTGTGTCTTTAATATTCTGGGACTGACATGGCTACAACTACACTGTATACTGTATAATAGTGTCACATAGGCCAGCCAAACTAGTTGTACTACTTGCACTGATGGGTTAAGTTTAAATACACTGCTAGTTCTAACATAGGGAATGTATCAATACCAGAATCTCATTTTGGTGCAAATGAAATGTACTGCCAGACAAATTATTTTAAAATATTTTGTTTGCTTAAGAAAGGCTATGGGGCTACACGTGCCTCTGTGTGCATCACAAAGGGACTCAAACTTACATGCACCTGAGATTCAGTCTCATAACAAACAACAGCTGCTATTTATATAGCACATTAAATTTTCCAAGTGCTGTAAAAAAAATTACCCATCCCTCCCAACACCCTGTATGATTGTGATGTATTATTATTCCCATTTCACATGAGGAAATTTGGGAGGAGAGAGGTTAAGTGACGTGCCCAAGGCAGAAAAAGTATTCATTCTCAGGAGATTTTACAGATCCAATCTCTATAGTCAATCCATTACAGCACAGTGTGATCACGTGTGTACCAAGGCAGGAGTGAGGTGAAGCTTGGCCGCTAGAATAAAGCATACATTTTCTCTGTGTGAAAGATTTTATGGTGTCTCCTCAAGACTCTGACTGTTTGACTACAGTCAAACCGTATCTGGGTTTATTCTTCTGGAGGTTGTGGTGTGCCAGCTTGACCAGAATCCATGAAGGCTTGAGAAAGGCCCATCAACAACAGGAGCCAAAAACCCAGCTACTGCTGAGACTAATCTCCTGATCTCATGCAGCTGTGACTGCAATCTAGACAACCTCACTCAATGCCTGAGTCAGCTCCCACTGAAGTCGATAGGAGTCTTTCCATTTACTTTAATAGGAGTTGGACTGGGGTCTAAACTATTACACAGCTTTAACTTCTTTTCTGTCCCAACCGGAGAATGTTCCTTATACTGTCCTCATCCTGCAGAACAGTAAGTGTGGCATTTACTTCCAAAGAAACCAATACAGGGAGAAAGGAATGAGTGGAAGAACAACAATCAAGGTACCATCTTTGTGCTACAGCAGTCCCAATATTTTCACACAGAGGCCTTGTGGGAACCAGCAAAATGTTATAAGTGTGCTTCAATGTGACTTGGGGGGAAAGAACCAAAATACGCTATCTTCGGGTATACCAACATTACTCTGAGCAAGATGGATACTTTCATGGTGCTGTTTCTTCCTTGTTGTGGAGCAGGGTATATGGGAGAGAGAGTAAAGACGCCTGGGAAGTAAGTCCTTTCCTTCCCCCATTCTTACACCAGCTTCCTTCTAGAAGGCCTAATCATACATAAAGCTCATGGCAGGCATTTCCCTAAGCCTACAGGGAGCTCCTATAAAAGTCAGTAGATATAAATGGATGGCAAATGCCAATCTACCATTTCCCCAAGATGACACTTTTTCTTTGGTGAAGGGTCTTCCTAATCCTCCCACAATGGTACCATCTTTCTTTGGGATGGGGTGAGAGTTTTCTCTCAAGAGTCATTTAGGAGACTCAATTAAATGCCTTCAAAGGAGTGAAATTGAGGTTGAAACCAGTGGCATCACAAACAGTTGTCCAATTCTAATAAAAAAAAATGCAATAAAAAGTCATAATATTACCTACATTGTAATGAGAACAACTCTGATTACATAGCTAGGAGTTCTCCGTTCTTGAGAGAAAAATAATTGCAAAAGGAACATAGGAATTGCCCATATTGGAGTAGACTAGGGATCTATCTACTCCAGTATCCTGTCTGACAGTTCAGCAACAGATTCTTCAGAGGAAATTGCAAGAAACCCATATTGGACAATTATAGAATAATCTGCTCATATGAGGTGTTTCTCTCCAATTGTCATCAGATGGTGGCTGGCTTATGCCCTGAAGAATGAGAGTTTATATCCCTTAACTGTGGATGTTCTCATTATCCATCTAAATGTCCAATCCTCTCCAGCCATCCAGCATATAGAATTATTATACCAATAAAATTATATAGTCTAAAATGGAAAACAGGCTTTTTAGTTTGCACAATGAAATTAAACAGTTTTAAAAAATAAAACAAAAACGTAAATTATATATCTTCTATTTCTGCTGCAATTTGTTATTTTAAAAAATAGAGAGGGGAAGGAATGCCTGCATAATATACTCCTGAATTAAGCACCTTCCTGGGCTGATATCATCCCTGTATAACCTATTACACATTCCTTTCTCACTCTGGATCCATCTAAATGCCTTCTGAAGTAACCAATGTTTCTGCTCATTTATGTTGCAGTATTCCACATGGTGTACTTTTAGGTTGGAAATGACAAGGAGGATAAAATCTTATTTAAGAATAGTAGAGGTGAAGGTTGATTAAAAAGAGATAATTGACATTTATACACTGACAAAAATAGCTCCAGAAGAGAAAGTGGGAATTGAATAGGTAGAGTGTGAATTAAGATTGTGTTATCAGGAAGAAAAAACTGTAATACTTTATATTATTTACCATGTGTGAAGATTACTTATTTTGGTTTGTCATTTCCACTATGGCCTAGAAAGAATTCCAGGGATACAATTGTAGGAGGCTAGCACAGCAAATGCTACAATCTTAATTTGAGTTTCACTTAAATGAAACCGAGCTATATCTCAGTTTGACACACACCCCATTTCCTGCTTTAAATATGTCAGTGACTGAGAGACTACGGAATCCACACCTTAATGTATCTGGGGAGTTAACTCTCACTAAAATGAATGGTGGTATAGGTGTATTTGTTATATTTTGGTAGATCATGTCTACACAGAATTCTAAGTGAGTGTAATGATTTATACAGATATTATGTTAAATTAATAGCAAAGTGATGCAGCTATAGTGTAGCTATTCCCCCACTGCAGCTTTCAGATGATGTTAGTATTTGATCAAACGATTCTGTGGAAAAGCCAAAATTTGACCACCAACCCCAAAAATATGCAATTAGGGATGCACATTCACAAAGCTGTAGATTTATACCTGCCATTTGGATGGCTGATTAGCTGCTTAGATAATTCAGGTTTTCCCCATTCCATTTCCCAACAACTATTTTCCTAATGTTGCGGTGGTGTTTTGAGAAAGGTTCTCAAGAGCACTTTCTCAGCTGTTCATATGATATTTTATGAACGAGAGAGCTTGCTTATGTTGCTCTGTGCCACGAAGACTTCCTTTGAATCCCCTTAATAGGGTTAAAAATACAATTGGTAGATTGGGCTAATAGCAATGCACTGTACTGCAACTCTAGTGACCCCAGAATTCCAGTATGGAGTTCAGTCCTTGGACCATGGTTTAGCAGAAGTCAATGCATAGTTCTTAAACAATACATTGTCTTACAGGAAGGAAAAAAATGGATGAAGCTCTCTGTTATTCATAAGGCCTCTTGGGCAGTCCTTATGAAACAGCCTCAGTATTATCATTGGTAGCTTAGGTTTCTTCCTACTGACAGTAGATTACATAAATAGAAGCATGGTGGGGTGGAGAGGGGGGGAGAACATTAGTGGGAGATGCGGGCTGTCCAGGATTTGCTCTACCTCTCTGTACAGATTCAAAAAATGAAAGAGTTGATGCTGGGTTTAGAATCTAGATGTGCAACCCTCTTCACTGGGGTAAGCATATTCTATGAGCTATATGTAGAAATTGAGACAGACTATATGTGGGTGGTGGATTGAGGGGGCAGGGGAGAAAGGAGTTGGGTATGTGGTTTTAGAGAAATGGGACTACATGATGGTATGGGAATATATGATATATAATAAAGAAATTGTCACCAGTATTTCTGAAACATTGAAGTAAGCTTCAAGGTTATTTCCCAAAAAGCAAGGTATATTCTTTACACAAGTTATGAAAACCCAAACAGCCTTAGTCATCTGCTTCCAACATATTTCTGTACAATTAGAAATATGCAGAAGAACAAGTACCTATTTCCCTCAAGTAAAGCAGATATTAAAATAACTTTCTATAACATTTAAATTGAAATAGAATGGCTGCACTTATGTTTGTTTTAAACCTGCTGCCAATTAATTTCATTGGATGACCTCTGGTTCTTGTGTTGTGTGAGGGGGTAAATAACACTTTTTCCACACCATTCATAACTTTATAGATCTCTATCATATCCCCCCCTCAGCCATCTCTTTTCTAAGCTAAACAGTCCCAGTCTTTTTCATCTCTCCTCATATGGAAGTTGTTCCATACCACTAACAATTTTTGTTACCCTTCTCTGTACTTTTCCAATTCTAATATATCTTTTTTTGATATGGGGTGACCAGAACTGCATGCAATATTCAAGGTTTGGAAGTACCACAGATTTATATAGTGGCATTGTGTTATTTTCTGTCTTATTATCTATTCCTTTCCTAATGGCTCCCAACATTCTGCTATTTTTTTTATTGCCACTGCACATTTAGCAGATGTTTTCAGAGAACTATCCACAATGACTCCAAGATCTCTAACAGCTAACTTAGACACCATCATTTTGTACGTATAATGGGGATTCTGTTTTCTAATATGCATTACTTTGCACTTCTCAACTCTGAAATTCATCTCCCATTTTGTTGCCCAGTCACCCAGTTTTGTGAGATCCCTTTGTAATTCTTTGTGATCAGCTTTGAACATAACTATCTTGAATAATTTTGCATCGCTTATACACTTTGCCAGTTCGCTGTTTACCCCTTTTCCAGATCATTTATGAATAGGGCCCCACCAAATTAATGCTCCATTTTGGCCAATTTCAGTCATAGGATTTTAAAAATCCTAAATTTCATTATTTCAGCTATTTAAATCTGAAATTTCACAGTGTTGTAATTGTAGGGGGTCCTGACCCAAAAAGGAGTTGTGGGTGGGTCGCAAGGTTATTGTAGGAAGGGCAGGGGGGTTGCAGGACTGCTACCCTTACTTCTGCACTGCTGTGGTGGCTGCTGGCCGGGATCCCAGCTCTGAAGGCAGAGCCGCTGCCAGCAGCAGCGCAGAAGTAAGGATGGCATGGTATAGTATCACCACCATTACTCCTACACTGCTGCTGGCGGAATGCTGCCTTCAGAG
The DNA here is from genome assembly GCF_011386835.1 of Chrysemys picta bellii. Classification (NCBI taxonomy): domain Eukaryota; kingdom Metazoa; phylum Chordata; order Testudines; family Emydidae; genus Chrysemys; species Chrysemys picta. The sequence continues at coordinate 64,566,929 of NC_088797.1, read as the reverse complement.
CTGGGCGTCTGGCCAACAGCTGCTGTTCTCTGGCTGCCCAGCTCTGAAGGCAGAGTAGAAGTAAGGGTAGCAATACCACAACCCCCTAAAATAACCTTGTGACCCCCCTGCAGCTTCCTTTTGGGTCAGGACCCCCCTTTGAGAAACGCTGGTCTCCCCCATGAAATCTATATAGTGTAGGGTAAATGCACACAAAACACCAGATTTCATGGGGGGAGACCAGATTTCACGGTTTGTGATGCATTTTTCATGGCCGTGAATTTGGTATGGCCCTATTTATGAATATGTTGAACAGCACAGGTCCCAGTACAGATCCTTGGGGGAACCCTCACTATTTACCTTTCTTTATTGTGAAAACTGACCATTTATTCCTACCCTTTGTGTCATATTTTTCCTATCACTATAGCAACTGTGTGCTTCACAAACAATAATAAATGAACTTAATAGCCCTCTGAGGTGAGATGTTATTATTATCCTTATTTTACAGTTGAGAAACTGAGGCACAGAGCAAATAATACCAAAACTGTCAAAGGAGTCCAATAATTTTGGGTGTTCAAGTTGGGATGTCTAATGCCTGACGACTTTCTAGAATACTTATAAAGTGCTATAAAATGCTATTTTCAAAGCACAGCTCCAACTTACTTCAGTTGCAGTTGTGAGTGCTCAGCACTTATACAAAGCAGGCTCCAGGTGTCTCACACTGGGCATCCAGACAATGAAGATCACACAATTACAAGCACCTGTGATAATTCTGTTTTAAGTGACTTGTCCAAAGTCACATTCAACTTTGTGGCAAAGGCAGGAATAGAATTCAGTTCTCAAGAGTGACATTCAACTTCCTTAACTGTGAGACCATTTTTTATTTTCCAGCAGTCCCTAATCTCATCCACTACACACCTTCCAATTTCTGCAACAACTGAGGCAGGGGTCCTACAGACAACAGCCTCATTCCTGGAACAACCCTGATTAATTTCCTGAACTCTGCACACTGAATAAGGCAGGGTTCCTGTGGAAAAAAATAGTATGTGACCATGTAACTGAAGACCCTATATATTGTGTCTTATTTTTTACACAACTTATGTAATATGAAGCAACCACACATACACAATGGGGTCTAAATAATCTTGTTGACTATCTGTATGCAACATGCAAGGCCTAGCTACATATGTACATTTCTGCCCTGGTAGGGTTCTGGCGGTTTCTAGAACATAGAAGAGAGAGAATATACAATAGACAGGTCAGAAACCATTTAAAGAGATACTCCCCAATTCCTATTGACTACAATTTAAGGTTGCATGGGCAACCTTAATTCTGGCATTTCCTATCTTCTGAGTGCTTGACCTTTAAACCTTAGTGTTCTTTTAACATCATGTTTTTGTGTGCGTAATTTCATAAATTGAAAGAAAATGGAAAAAACAAATTTTGCCATCTGGAACCATGGGTCATTAGCAGAGTCAGAACCTTTGGATCCACAGCACAGACCTCTCTATCACTTGAGCTAATGAAGTAAGTTGTAGCATTAGTAGGGAGTGTTCTCTACTAGTTACAGGCCCTTTTGCCACTGTCCCTCCCCAAGTCTGTCCCATCCCATACTTGTTGTTTAGACCCGGGTTTACAATCAGAGGAAATATCAGTACATAATGATTAGAAAACTACAAACTGTTCTTTTTGAAAAGCCTCACAGTCATATGTGTACAAGAACTCCACAACTACATATGGACTTTATCAGCATAGAACAATATTCCACTAACTGTCTATATTTCTGTATAGAACAATACCGCACCACAGTTCTTATCTCTGTGTTCTTACCTTGATATAATACAAATCCTAAAAACTGAGCCATAGCCTGGCCCCCACTACGTTCGCTTTGCCCACTGTGAGGGAACCTTACAGTGGCTAAACTTACCCTGGCATAAGGAGTAAGGCAGAGGAAAAGAACATAGCTGTAGTCATCCTGGATGGCCTTACAGTCCCTGGCAAGTCCTAGTTATGCTGGGGCTAAATCTACCTTGGCCAGCCCTAGTATTATGGAGCTACAGGACAAACTTCAGCTGCAGCTGAGTACTGAACCCTGCATTCATACCCATATACTTTGCATGTGGAGTTATCTGCAAATATTTGTGAAATACAAACAGAAGAGCTTTTGTAAACATTTCCAGTTTCTTCTCTGTTGCTTCATATTAATACTATTTAGTTTTATTAGTATTCTGACTGATCACAGCTGTTTTATGATATAAGTGCCCTGCTTTTTGTCTACTGCATGTGCTTTACCTTTAATAAGTCCTCAAAGATAAACTTTAAAATAATAAACTAAAAAATAAAAGGCAAATTCTGCATGTCTTATACCTCCAGCTAACAGAGTTTGGGCTAAAATAGATCCACTATGTAGGCAGCATTTCTAGAAGCTAGAGAAGGGGAAAGAACCAGAAATCCATAAGTAGGTTTGTTCCTAACTCTGTTACTAACTTGCTGCATGACCTTGGGCTCGGTTTGTCCATTTATAAAAGAGGGACAATAATATACCACTACCCCATTGGTGTAATCTGAGGTTTAATGTTTGTAAAGTGTTCCAAGATGATCTGAAAAGTGCTACACGGTGCAAAGTATTATCATCATTACTAAAAGAGAAGCCGTTGAGCTACAATGAAATCTGCCTTCTCCTCTAGAATAAACCTTCCATCTTGTACTACACTTAATAGTACACTGACCTTTTTTATTCCTGATCTCAGAAGTATCTAAAACCTGGACAGCTTAATGAAGGATCTGCCTCCTCCTGTCAGAGAGACTACTGGAAAATGTCATTAGCTTTAAGAAGCAAAGCTTGCTGTAAACTGTAGTCCCCTTTTTTATATGCTCATTCGTTTTCGACATGGGGGGGGGGGAAAGATTTTTGAGGTAAGATTCCCAAATTATTTAAATAGCAAATGATTAGTTAAAAGCAACCCTAAATATCAACTTAAATATTAGGCTCTCAATTTTTCTTTAATTCATAATATACTAGATAAACTATACTAAAATAATGACTTGCTTGTTACTCCTGAATTTGTACTGCAGCAGCTGAGTCAATGTAGATAAACAGGAAGATTAATTGAAGCAGAGTGAATTGCATCGAAATATGTTGCTGTATAAGGTATGATTAACTCCACAGTGATTGAGATAATTTCAAATAACAGGGCTTTTATCAATGATGGCTGCAAGGTTGGGAAATGATTTAAAAGCATTTCATCTTAAGACAGCCACTGCAGTTCACAAAAAAAAAAAAAAAAAAAAAAAAAAAGTGGGAGGGGGAAGGGTTGGGGGCTGGAGAGAAGGAGATTCAGTGTCTGCAACTGAAATAGCCTTGGGCTATTTCAGAATCCTCCCAAAGCACATCTTTACAACACGCCATTGACATTATAAACCTTGTGCTATAGAACGCCTCATTTTTCTGTGGAACACAATTTATTAGATACTGAGACACTGAGGAAGAAGTTAATTCTGTGAATATAGCAGTAATATGATGATGCCATAGCTCTTATAATTGAAAAGTCAATATCTTCACCAGAAAATCAGTGTCAAAATTCTGCAAATAAACAGAGAGCTTTTGTAAAAAAACAATGTTCTTGCTCTATTGAAAATTACCTTCTTTAAATGTCTGTCCATTCCCCCATTCCCCTCCTCCAGTTATAGATTTTATAAAATTTAAAATCCAGCCTTTAGAACACAGAATGCTATTTGCTTACAGCATCAGAAGAACAAACACCAGCATCTATAGACCTTAAATGTCTGTTTCTGTTAGACTGAAAGAGAAGATGAGATGTCTTCTTACAAAGGTTTTCCCTGTATGTGTTTAATAAGAATACAGACCAGAGAGTTAAGAGATCTGGGTGCTATTCTTAGCTCTGCCACAGATTATCGTATGAACTTGGGCAAGCCTGAATTTTTCTCTGATTCATTCCCCGCCCCAACTATAAAGCGAGGATAATAATACTTAACTTCATCCACGGAGTAGGTGTTGGTAAAGTACTTTGAGATCCTTTGATTATGGAAGGCATTGTGAAATGCGAAGTATTGGCCTGATGTAATTGTAAATTCAAAGCTGAAATTAAGATGTTAGCATTGCTGAAAATTTCCTTCAAGATGAATCAATTTATCAAGTGAATTTAGAGACAGATTACCAACAATCAATGAGTGGAAAAAACCTTTCAACATATATAGCAGCAGTCCTACTAAACAAAATAAAGACTAAAAAAAATCTCTCTTTCTCTTTCTTTCTCTCTCTCTCCATACACTATACCAGTGTCATACCAAAATGAGGTTTCACTGAGGTATCCAGCTTTATTCTAGATACAATTCTAATAGTTGGCTTCAGCTAAATCATTTGAAATACTGATAATACTCCAACTAGTTAGGAAGAGGAAATGCTTCTACCTGTGATGTTTATGGCATGACCAGCCACTCTCTATTTACCTCTCCTCCTCTTCTAAATCATGGTGGAGAGGAGAGATTGATAAGGCTTTGTTCCCTTCTCATCTTTTATCATAGCTCCAACTGCATTTTCCTTCCTCCATACGGCCAGTTTATGTCAGAATCTCTCACCAGCAACTGCTTACACCAACCACTCCCCAGTATCAGACACTCCTCAGCCCAAAGAATGAACACAGGAAGCCTGGAATACCGTATCTTTAAAATACACCTACTAGGATTTAGTCTCATCTCAGTTAAACTGGTGTAAATCCAGAGTAACTCCGCTGAAGATAACTGAATTATTCTGGATTTACACTAGTATAATCAAAATCAGAACATAGCTGACTTACTTTAGAAAGGTCATGTGTTTCACTGCCCACTTGCCATATGTGGGCCAACATTAAAGAAGCTAATTTAGAAGCTAATTTAGAAGCTGGACTGCAGTTTGACTCAAATATTCAATGCATTTTACACAGAAATGTGTACAAAATGCAAAGTTGTATACAACATAATACAATATCACAAGTAATAGAAATAGATGGCAGGATCTATTTAGGCTGCAAAACAAAGTATTTACATCCATTCTTGCAGTTAAAACAAGCACAAAGAATCAGCAAATCAGCTTTCAGTGCACAAAAGTAAGTTCAAAGTCAGGACAACTGCAACTATTATCAGTGCTTTTAGATTTAAGGCTTTTCCTTGTCATTGAAAGAGGAGTAACAAGAGAAGGTACAACATAAACACACATTAAACAAGATGGACAGTATCAAAATAAATAGTAGAATCACTGAATAATACACTTTCCAATATGCCAGCTGTACAAACTGCATCCAAATAATATCTTTTTGTGAGGATTTTTATATGTTATTATTTGATACTTTATAAGATTTGCAAACATCTTAATTTAAGGAGGCACCACATGCCATTTGGGTACAACTGTTAAATACAGTGATGACAAGGCCTGCTTGTTTTATTGTTTTTGCATGCAGATGTACCCATCTTTCTACAGCTCAGGATACATGACTCCAGAACCATTATTAAAGCTATTGTTATTGCTTTTCAAAATGTACAAGCCCTTTCATACGTCCTCCTTTCGTAAGAGTACTTTTGTTGTTGCACCCACATCACTTTCCCAAACTGGTTGCAGCAGTACTCTATAATTGCAGAACTTCAGCTTAGAATCCTATAATTAATTTGTTCACAGACCACACCTTTAGAAGTAACAGCTTCACACACTGAAGAGAAGAGGGTTCTGATTTTCAAGGGAGCTTGTTAAATTTATTGCCTATATTATTGTGTTGCATTAAAAAACTGATTTCACCTTCACGTTTGGGATCACCGTTCTACACATCCTCCTTGTATCTTGCACTGATTTGTGAACTATGAGCCATATTTTTTGCTTGTGTGGTTTTATTACTAAAAAAACTGACAGGGCACTCAAAACCTCATTCCAAGTCAAAAGAAAATAAATAAATGTACCTTTCCCATGGAGAAATCCTACAGGAATAGACATAGAACCCCAGAAACCCAGCAAGCTTCACCATGCCAACTTCTTAACAAATGGTCCTCTCAGGGGCAGAGGGGCTTGCAGTGGGCAGGAATGTGCTACTGAAGTGGCAGGGAACTCACAGATTCCAGGGATCTATGAGGAAAAAACTCCTACCCAACAGTGTGTCCCAAAGTTTGCAGACTGCTTCCCTGGCAGCATATATCCCTTAGGTGCGGCCATTGGCTTCTGCACCCTCTTTGAGAGGTATGGAACTTAGGTTCATACGCCTAAGATAGGGTTACCATCCGTCCGGTTTTCCCCGGACATGTCCGTCTTTTTCAGCGTTAAATGGCCGTCCGGGGGGGATTTCTAATCAAGTAGAAATGTCCGGGATTTCCCCCTTCCCCTCATGCAGAGTGCGGCTCGGCTGATTGGATGGCGGGGCCTGATTGAAAGCCTCTCGCAGCCACTGGGGCCTCTAGCAGCCAGAGTCCCTCCCCCTCCCGGCTCCCTCCTCCCCCGCAGACCAGCACAGAACAGTGTTTGAGTCCACGTGGAGCTCGCAGTTCTCCCTCTGCCGGGTGAGTGGGGGAGCAGAGGCTGCAAGGCGAGGAGGATCAGGGCAGGCGGGGGCATAGAGGCTGCAGGGGCAGGGCAGGCGGGGGGTGCAGAGGCTGCAGGGCGAGGAGGAGCAGGGCAGGCTGGGGCATAGAGGCTGCAGGGGTGGGGGGTGCAGGGGCTGCAGGGTGAGTGGGGAGCAGGGGGTACAGAGGCTGCAGGGGCAGGGGGGTGCAGTGGGCACAGAGGCTGCAGGGGCGGGGGAGTGCAGGGGCTGCAGGGTGAGCGGGGAGCGGGGCAGGCAGGGGCATAGGGGCTGCAGGGGCAGGGCAGGCGGGGGGCGCAGAGGCTGCAGGGTGAGTGGGGAGCAGGGGGCACAGAGGCTGCAGGGGCGGGGGGGGGTGCAGGGGCTGCAGGGTGAGTGGGGAGCGGGGCAGGCAGGGGCATAGAGGCTGCAGGGGCAGGGCAGGCGGGGGGCGCAGAGGCTGCAGGGTGAGGAGGAGCAGGGCAGGCAGGGGCATAGAGGCTGCAGGGGCAGGGGGGTGCAGGGACTGCAGGGCGAGTGGGGAGCAGGGGTCACAGAGGCTGCAGGGACGGGGGGGTGCAGGGACTGCAGGGTGAGGAGGAGCAGGGCAGGCTGGGGCATAGAGGCTGCAGGGGTGGGGGGTGCAGAGGCTGCAGGGTGAGTGGGGAGCAGGGGGCACAGAGGCTGCAGGGGCGGGGGGGGTGCAGGGGCTGCAGGGTGAGTGGGGAGCGGGGCAGGCAGGGGCATAGAGGCTGCAGGGGCAGGGCAGGCGGGGGGTGCAGAGGCTGCAGGGCGAGGAGGAGCAGGGCAGGCTGGGGCATAGAGGCTGCAGGGGTGGGGGTGCAGGGGCTGCAGGGTGAGTGGGGAGCAGGGGGTACAGAGGCTGCAGGGGCAGGGGGGTGCAGTGGGCACAGAGGCTGCAGGGGCGGGGGAGTGCAGGGGCTGCAGGGTGAGCAGGGAGCGGGGCAGGCAGGGGCATAGGGGCTGCAGGGGCAGGGCAGGCGGGGGGCGCAGAGGCTGCAGGGTGAGTGGGGAGCAGGGGGCACAGAGGCTGCAGGGGCGGGGGGGGTGCAGGGGCTGCAGGGTGAGTGGGGAGCGGGGCAGGCAGGGGCATAGAGGCTGCAAGGGCAGGGCAGGCGGGGGGCGCAGAGGCTGCAGGGTGAGGAGGAGCAGGGCAGGCAGGGGCATAGAGGCTGCAGGGGCAGGGGGGTGCAGGGACTGCAGGGCGAGTGGGGAGCAGGGGTCACAGAGGCTGCAGGGACGGGGGGGTGCAGGGACTGCAGGGTGAGTGGGGAGCAGGGAAGCACTTAGCAACCCCCACCCAAGATCAGAGCGGGATGGAGGAGGGGGAATGCGGAGTGCTCAGAGGAGGGGGCAGAGTTGGGGCAAGGACTTTGGGGAAGGGGTTGGAGAAGGGGCGGGGTTGGGGCAGGGGCAGGGGCGGAGTTGGGGCAGGGCCGGGGGCGGGACCGGGGTCCCGTGGAGTGTCCTCTTTTTTAAATGTTTGAATATGGTAACCCTAGCCTAAGACCAGCATTTACTCCCCATGTGAATAGACACAGGTTTTGAGAGGGAACAGATTAGGGTTACCATATTTCAGCAAGCAAAAAAGAGGACGGGAGGAGCCCCGCCCCTGCCCCTCCCACTTCCCGCCCCCCCAGAACCCCCAACCCTCCCCCCGATCCTTGTCCCCTGACTGCCCCCTCCTGGGACCCCTGCCCCTAACTGCCCCCCAGGACTCCACTCCCTATCTAAGCCTCCCTGCCTCTTGTCCCCTGACTGCCCCAACTCTTATCCACACCCCCACCCCCAGACAGACCCCTGGGACTCCCACGCCCCATCCAACCACTCCCCACCCCCTGACAGCCCCCCCAGAACTCCCAACCCATCTAAACCCCTCTGCTCCCTGTCCCCTGACTGCTCCGATCCCTCTCCGCACTCCTGCCCCCTGACAGCCCCCCCCCAGAACTCCCAACCCATCTAAACCCCTCTGCTCCCTGTCCCCTGACTGCTCCGATCCCTCTCCCCACTCCTGCCCCCTGACAGCTCCCCCCCAGAACTCCCAGCCCCTCACCCCCCCGCTCCTTGTCCCCTGACTGCCCCCTCCTGGGACCCCTGCTCCTAACTGTCCTCCAGAACCCCACCCCCTACCTAAGACTCCCTGTTCCTTGTCCCCTAACTGCCCCCTCCTAAACCCCCCCCAACTGCCCCCCAGGACCCTACCCCCTACCTGTACCCTGACTGCCCAAAACTTTCTCCACTCCCCCCAAAAAGCCCCCCCCGTTTCTTGACTGCCCCCTCCAGAACCTCCCTGCCCCTTCTCCTGCCCCCTGGCCCCCTTACCCTGCTGCTCAGAACAGGGTGTTGGGCTCTGTGCGAGCCGAGCCGGACACGTGGCTGCGGTCCCCAGCACAACAAAACCCGGTCCCTGGCCCTGCACAGTGCTGCCGGACCGGGCTGCAGGGGAGAGCGCAGGGGAGAGCTGCCGGCTCAGAATGCAGGGCGGATCCGGCTCCTCTACAGCTGCTCCGGAGTCCAGCCCGGGACTTTCCTGCAGCCCTCCCAGCTGCTCGCTCTGCTCTGCCGGGGGAGGGGGGAAATCCCGGACATTTTGAGTGCTTTACAAATTCCCCCCGGACGCTATTTTTAGAACAAAAAGGAGGACATGTCCGGGTAAATCCGGACAAATGGTAACCCTAGAACAGATAACACAGAGTTATTGCTTCCTGGCTCCATCCTCCTTTGACCCCAAAGAGTCCTACCAGAGTTGTGGAGCCCTCATCACAAGAAGCAGAGAGAATGAAGCTTTCAAGGAAATGGGAGAACAAGCATGCAGCTGTGTACTGCTCTCCACCTTTCACTTATCCCCTTATGTGTGTTCCTCCGCTTGCACAGCACCTATTGTGCAAGAAGAAATCATCTGCTCATTAGGTGATTTTACATTTGGATGTAATTTTAAAATTTTTATCTCTAACAACCCAAATCACTGTTGTGTTATTCAAAGTTAGCTTGAGTTGTAAAAAGTATGTATTATGAGGTGAGTTGTTATAGATGAATTAGGCAGTAACTGGTGACAAGCAGTTATCATCAGGAGATAATTGACCTTATTTGAGAGTTAAGCATCCTGAGGCAAAGTAGAGTGTGCTTAATCCTGGCAGGTTAATTATCCAGTGATTATGATAGTTTGGAAAGTATTATTGCTAAGAACCATTTGCAAAATGACACTATTAAAAAAAAACTTAATTTAATAAAAATTAAAAGCAATGACAATAATCAGGTTCCCTAGTCATGTATTGCCAGATAATGACTTCAGAATGGCCTTAATTGGTTAGTAGCACTGGCTGTATGATTATTTTTATATTGAATGTTTTGTATTAAATTTATTATGTGAAGTCTAGTTAATAAGTGTCAACTATTCAAGCCAAAAGGTTTTGGATAGGTAGGAAAGAGATTTCGAAGACAAATGATCAACATACCAATGGCCATTGAGCTACAGTTATAGCTGATAACTACTACAGTTTATTATAGCAGTGTTCAGCACCACCATTGCAGTTAAGGGTATGTTGGCATTTACATTCTAAACTAGAGTATTTATTTTGTAAGGTTTACAACTTGCCCATTTTAATTATCATCTAGCTGAAACTTGGAATAACCAATCTCCATTCAGTTGTAAATTTTTAAGTGCAAGATGTAATTTAAAATCTCTTTGCCAATTGTTTTTAGTTTAAAAATGGCATCAATTTGGAATTCTGCTGCTCTTTTGATGCTTTTCGCATTACTCTAAGAATAAACAGCTCAGTGTTCAACAATAAAACTGTGTTGGTCTATAATGTGAAATGAAGATAAATATACAGAAGAGTAAAATCATATGCGAGACTACTCTGTATTCTAATAAAGTAACAATTATACCATCTAGTATGAGTTTTCTAGCTTATATGCTTAACTTATTTATGTCCCTTTACTGTTTATGATAGATAAATTAGCAAAATTCAATGAAAACAAAATATAAAGACAGAAGGAAAGATCAAAATAGATGGGGAAAAATGGGTGCTTACATTGGCTCAGCCAAGTGGTTCACTTCACATCAAGACACAAATAGACAGACAATTAAACATTATTATATAAGATTCAAAATCAGGAAAATGAATCCAGGAGAAGAAACAAAAAGGGGAGCATTCAGAAGGCTGAACTGCGTCAGAGAAAACTTTTCTTGTTAAAAGGGTTTTGCATGCTCTTAACCACAAACCAAGATACATGGAACAAAAACACTGGGAACCACAAGATACAGCCCACGCCAATAATTAGGAAGTGTACCATGGAAAGAGAAAGGGTTTCAAATCACAGAGTGACAAGAGAATATACCACTGTGAAAGGTATCCTAAAGAAAGAAGAATCTAAAGTGGCAATGAGCAGGTTACAAAGCAAGAAACAAAAATGATCTTTGTTTACAATGGGCTGCGAGCAACATAGATCAAGAGGTCTGGTACTCTTTAAAATGCATAAACAGTATGGTAACATTTAATGATGATAGGGTAAAAGATACTATTTAAATATAAGCTAACCGACAACAGACTGCTTCAAGAACTATATACAGTAAATGCAGGGAGCATTTTACACTGCATTATGCATTACAATATTACACAATAAGTTATGACAAGTAAGTAAGTAATACCATATCCTATTGAAACAGCAGGGGGAATTAAAGTAGGCAGAATGCAGTTTCCATTGGAACTGTTGCATCTAGTTTTGTGAAATGTTGTTGTATATCTAAAGACAAGTAATCACAACTTATGTTTTATATCTCATCTGAAAAATGATACCTTACGCACCACAGTGATCCGTTATATCAGAAAGATTAGGGGAGCAGTACCAACACAAAAGGAGGAGGAACACAACACTGGGTTTTCCTGGGAGGTTTCTCATTCAAGAATTGACCAGGCCTGACTCTGCTAACTTGTGAGATCTGACAAGATCAGCACCTGAGATGGTATGGTTCCTGAAGAGAAATACATGGTAGCACCTCAATGAGGTCTTCACAACGCAAATGACAGAATGAGGCTGTCATAATGACAAAGATAGAAAAAAACTGTTACTTACCTGTTGTGCAACTGTTGTCCTTCGAGATGTGGGCACAGATCTCCACTCAGGTGTGCTCGTGCCCAGTGCACTGAAGCCAGAGAAAATTGCCCAGCAGTACCTGTAGGGACAACACCCATGATCTCTGGCCCTTAGCCCCTCCCCTGGCTACTGAAGGGCAGTGCTTCCCTGATGCCTTTCAGTTCCTTTGCACCCAATGTCAAGAGTAGAGACTCTGATATAGAGGGGATGGAGGATGAGTCATGGAATACCCATCTGCACCTGCATCTTGAAGAGCAACAGTTACAAAACAGGTAGGTAACCATTTTTTCTTCTTTGAGTGGTTGCAGATGTGTATTCCACCCAGGTGACTCACAAGCAGTAATCGTAGGAAGTGGGATTCAGAGTCTATTTAAACAATTACAGCAGAATGGCCTTCCCAAAGTTGCACCTGACCTAGATGCAGTGGTAATAGCATAGTGCTTGGTTAATATATGCATAGAAGACCACATAGCAGTCCTGCAAATGTCCTATATCAAAACATCACTGAGAAATGATACTGACATTGCTTGAGCTCTCATCGAAATAGCCCACAATCTTTGCACAGGCATGGTCTGAGCTACTTCATATGTTGTTGTACTGAAGGAAGTTATCCACCTGGAAATTGTGTACACAGAGACCACCTGACCTTTAGTTCAATCTGCATAGGAGACAAAACGACAAGAAAAGCTTTGTCCTCCGCACATAAAACGCCAAGCATCATTTCACATCCAATGTACGAAGTTTCTGTTCATCTGCAGTTGAGTGTAGTTTAGGAAAGAACACCAGTAGGTATATTACTTGGTTAAGGTAGAAATGAGGAACCACTTTCAACAAGAATTTAGGATATGGTTGTAGGGCCACTTTGTCTTTGAAAAACTGCATATGGGGGCTCTGCCATTAAGTCCTGTAGCTCAGTTACTCTCCTTGCAGTTGTTATAGCAACAAGGAAGGCTGTCTTCTGGCACAGGAGGGACAGAGAGCAGGTTGTCATGGGCTCAAATGGAAGCCCCATAACAGCAGTGAACACAGTATTAAGGTCTCTCAAGGGAACTGGCTCTTTCACTGGTGGGAGGTAACGAATGACTCATCTCAGAAATCTAACTATCATAAAGTCTGAGAAATGGCTTTCCTTGGATGGGTGGATGGAATGCTGAGATCACCGCTAAGAGAGTCAGACCTAAGCATTGAAGATTTAGCAGATACTCCCAAATTTCCTGAATACAAGCTAGCCTTCGTTGAATGCCCAGGGCCAGTGATCAAATCGAAAACCGCTTCCACTTAGCCAAATGTGTAACTCTAGTGGATGGTTTTCTACTATTGAGAGGTATTTGTCTAACATTACGCATTCCTCTTCCTCATCTAGCTATGCAGCATCCATGCAACCAGATGCAGACTGCTCAGTGTTGGATGCAAAACTCAACCATAGTGCTGAGTCAGTAGGCAGTAGATCAAGACACAGAGGAAGAGAGATGGGAAGTTGAATAGATAAACTTAGTAGGTCAGAGAACCAACATTGTCTCGGCCAAGTTGTTGCAATAAGAATTAGTCTGGTATGATTCAGTTTTAGTTTGAGAATAAGCTGAGGAATCAGTGGGATCACGGGAAAGGCATGCATTAGCACTGATTCCCAGTTCAGGTGGAAGGCATTGGTTAAGGTTCCTGGACTAAGACCAAGCAGAGAGCAAAATTGATGGCACTTCTTGTCTCTTGTTGCAAACAGATCAATAGCTGGGATTCTCCATTTTGCGAAGAAGGACCTGAACACATTGTAACTTCAGAGACCACTCGTGATTCTGGGAGAAAATCCTGTTGAAGTGATCTACCAAGTGATTGTGTACCCCCTGGGTAAATGAGCAGCTATGCGAATTATGTTTTCCTCAATGAAGAACTGCCAAAACTTTATTGCCTCTTGACAAACTGGTTGGAGCAGGCTCCTCCCTGCTTGTTCATGCAATACACTGCAGTGATATTGTCTGTGAGTATGTGAACTGCTGTGCCCCGATGTGATCTCAAAAGACTCAGTATGCAGTGTAAATGGCTTGAAGCTCCAGGATGTTGAAATGGAAAGACGCTCTTGTTCTGAGCACAAGCCCTGAATTTTCAGTGCCCCTAGATGTGCTCCCCAACCTATTGAAGAGGCATTGGTGATTACAGTTCTGGTTGGTGGAGCAAAGGGAACAACCTGGCAAACATTGCTCTGAACTGCCCACCACTGTAGGGAGACCAGGATTGCTGGAGACACCCAGACAATTTGGGCAATTGACAACTCGGGCAATAGACTAACTTCAATCACACTTATAGAAGAAGGGGCAATCTCACATACTGGATTATGTACATGAATGCAGCCACATGGCCTAATAACTTCACGCATACAAGGACTGTGGTCCAAGCTTGAGACTGAAGTGCCAGACACAGGTGATGAAATGCCTAAAATCGTTTGTTTGGAAGAAATGCTCTCAAACTCAAGAGTCTAGTAGGGCCCCCAAAGAACTCAATTTTTTTTTTAATCGATGTTAAACAACTTCCCTTTGTTAAATAACTTTCCCAAAATCAGACCCAGACGATTGTAGAGACATAACATGAATTGGACATGAGAGAGGACTTGGCCCTCAGTAACGAATCATCTAGATATGGGAAGATATTAACTCCTTTTTTTTCTGATCTATGCTGCTACCACAGTCACGCATTTGGTAAATACCAATGGAATGGAGGATAGGCTAAATGGAAGCACGGTGTACTGATAATGCTGACCTGCCATTACAAATCACAGAAACCTCCTGTGACCTGGAAAGATTGCCACATGAAAGTAACCATCCTGAAAATCAAGGGTTGCAAACTAGTGATTCAAACCAGGGAGAACAGTCATTACGGTAACCATGCAGAATCTTGTATCTTCCCTTGGACTTGGAGACCAGGAAGTATCATAAGTAGAATTATTTTCCCCGATTCTGAAGGGAAGCCTCCTCTGTGGCCCCCAAAGCTCAAAAAGTATGCACCTACTGAAGAAGCAGCCTCTTAGGAGGGTTCCCTGAAATGGGATGGGGTAGAAGGGTGCATGAATAGGAATTGAATGGCATAACCCAGTCCCAGTGCTTCAGATCCAGTTGTCCGTAATTATTGACTCTCAGGCCCTGTAGAAGTCAGAAAGCCTATCCCCAAATGGGGGCTTGAAGCGTAATGACTAGAATGCTGACCTCGGAGACAGAGTCAAATTGTCTGCTTGACCGAAGCTGATGAAGGACGGGCCGACTGATTGACATTGGGGCCAGAACACCTTATTCTATGAGACTTGTGCCTCTTTCTGGAGAAGTCATGCTGTCTAGATAATTCCACCTGAAAAACCACTGAGGGCGATACTGCTGCTGACAACTCTTTACTGCTGGGGTAAAAATCCCCAAATGAATGCAGTTTAGCTCACAAGTCTTTACATGAATGCAGCATCTCCTCAGTTTTGTCAGAGAACAAGAATTGTGGCTGCAGCAACAGATGTTCAGGAGGAGAGGCTACCGGCAGAATAGGTGATCTCATTCTGGACTATACCAAGGACTGAGACCATGCCGACTTTGGAACATCCCAGAGATTCCAAGGAGGCCACTCTGGGTAAGGGTACGGCATTGGTGGCCAGTAAGCACTAGGACAAGGATGCCTCACTTTACTACAGGATTGGTGCCGATCTGGATACTGATGAGTGATCCCCAGGAGGTCTTGATGACTTCTGCGAGTGATAAGATAAAGACATCTCTGAGCCCGATGCTGAGAAACTTTCCAAGTAGTCCACATGCAATGGAAGAGCCATCCCCCACAGGCTCAACAAATGTCCAACCTCATCCAAAGTCCAGCACATCAGATGCATTGGTAAGGATGAAGTTAAAATACTAGACACTTCAAGCACTGATAGGGGCCTCACACTTACATTCTATACCAGAGCAGACGTCAGCACTGACGTTAAAGCCAGCACCATTCCCATCATGGCAGTGAGCACCAGAGTCATCAACAGCAGCAAAGAGAATACATAAGAAGAACATACGAACATAAATAAGGCCATACTGGGTCAGACCTGTGCTGATTTTCAGTGCCAAAAAGGCAGGCAACTTCAGTCCTGTACCCTGAGTTAGATGCGGTGCCAAAGTTGGTGCCTACACTAATGCCAAGTCCACAACCCATACAGATGGCACCAAGGGCACTGACAAAGAAGCCATCACAGCTGAGCACCCTTGAATCTGAGGAGACTCAGGAACTGATGCTTCCTGATATGCCTGCACTGGTATGCTGTCAAGCAAAGCAAGTCCGATGCTACCAACACTGATACCACTGGTACCAGACTCAATGGACGACCCAGAGATGATACTGGAGACAACAGTACTGAGTCTACTTGCTCTTGCCTCAGTACTGAAAAGCAAGTAGATGGCTCTGCTCTCTCACATACAGGATGAACCATGGTGCCCGTCTGCACGCCTCTTAGAAGGGAAAGAGGAATCTCTCCTAGCTCTGGAACAGCTCCAGCCTTTTTTATGAGATTTTTTTCTAGGGGGACCAGAGGAAGGAGAATGGTCTTTCTTCCTTCTGGGAGAGCCCATGCTACCTCAAATATCCTCTGGGAGGCCTACTGATCCGTGAAGGTCCCCAGTGCCAAAGCAGGCCATATGGCTTGCTCCAGAAGGTGCTGCTTCAAATGCAAGTCCTGCATTCACTTATAGATGCAGCACCTTTACTTGAAGTGCCCCTACCCCAGGCACAATAAACAGCATGTGTGGGGTCACTATTGAGGACAGTCATCTCACACAAAGGATAATGTTTAAACCCTGGTGATGGCATCAGCCAGGATGACTATCTAACTAAACTACTATGATAAATTAACCTGAGAGTACCAATAACTTTTTAAATTATTTATATACAATAAAATCCCAAACAGACTGAGGTAGAGCAGCATGAGGTAAAATACCACACAAAATGTTCTGACTCTAGCCACAGGCAGTGAGAAGGAACTGAGGGTGTCAGGGCAAAGCTGCCCTTAAACAGTCGGGGGAGAGGCTAAGGGCCAGAGGGCACAGGCATCACCCCTCTGGGTACTGCTAGGCCAAGTTCTTCGGGTTCAATGTGCTGGGTGCACACACACCTGAGTGGAATACATGTCTGCAACGATTCAAAGAAGAACTGTCAATGTTAAATACTTCTCCCATCCAACTACCCGTGGTTAGTAGACTCTCACTATCCTACTGTACCTGAAGAAATATGCTATTTTCTAATCTTTAAAAAAGTATTCAGGGCTGGTCTATGCTAGTTTTTGCACTGCTGTATCCGCACCAATGTACACCCCGAGGGCAGACATGCTGCACCAGTGTACAAATTCACTTTCCCAATACAGTTTACTCTGATTTGAAACTTAGACAAGCTGCAATAATGCATGTAACTTTTTACACCAGCATAGCTATGCTGGTGCAAAAGTGGCAAGTGTAGAGAAGCCCTCACTCAGTTCATTTATTTATATGACTTTCTTTAGGAGTTCACCCTTTTATTCATGATAAGCAAACATAAAAATGCTTTCAAGAGAACCCTGTGAATTAAGAAAATGCAAAGTGATATCAGTACAATCAATAAAATGTTGGCCTCATTGAGGTCAATTGCTGTTTTGCCATTGAGTTCAGTGGGCACAGAATTTCACCCAATCTGTTTACCCCACTCTTGCACAGAAGAGCATAACAAAAGTGAATTTCTATAGATGGTTTGCCATTCTATCTTCCATAGAGATCAATGAGAAATTTATAAACTGTGTTTTCTTAATGTCCTTCTCCTTCTGCTTAAAGAAAGTGTCTACTTTATTACAGAATGGGACAGCAAGACTAAAGCTATCAAGATGAAAACTTTTAACAGGTTAACACATTAGCAGTCCATTGAACCACTGCACTAGTTTAATTCTTCCTTTTTCAACTTAGATTGTAAATTAGATTTTACACAAAGTTCCTTAAAATATGTTAATGAAGAAAGAAAAATCAGAGATTATTCTACACATAAACGTCTGTCAGAAACAAATATTTTTAGTAGGACTCACCATCTCATTTCCGAAAAGGATGTCAACGTAAGGCATGACTTTCATCAGTGGCTCCTTATAGAACTGGCTAATAAATGGTGCAGAAAGATTCAAAGTGAAGATCTTGTTGTCTGCAGAAGAATGATTGGCCACCTTTAATACTGCTTCTGGTGAAACTGTAAGAAAAAATCCCTGCAAGCAAGCAAACAAATATATATTACTAATTTCAAATTAGGAATCTCAGTAAATAAGTTGTTTGCAGGTAGGACAAAAAATGAAAAGCAAACTTATCGAATGTGAAACTGTGTATAAATGGCATCCTTTGATTTAATTTAATTAGTCAGATTAATCCATTATGCCTGAACTCTTAATAATGCAGTATAATATTTAAACAATGAAAAGGATGTCATCCAACATAATTAATAACATTTTGTAATATAAAATATGAAGCCATTTATATGTTAATAAAACCAATATCAATAAAAGGAAACAAATAAGTAACTACATAAATTAGGGTTGCCAACCCTCCAGGATTGCGCTGGAGTCTCCATGAATTAAAGATTAAATCCTTAATTAAAAAGTATGTCATGTAACACTGCTCTACAGCCAAAATGCTTCTGAAATAAATGTAGTTAATCTTTACTAATTCTGGGTCACTGAGAACGAAAATCATGCTTAAAATTGTTGATTGGCTCTAGTTTTCAAGATATGCTGTTGGATCAGTATATACGACCCTTGATTTGGGAATGGCGGAGGATAAGTGAGTTATAAAGGGAAGGGATCTCAATTTAAACTAGAAATGACGAAAATACATCTTTGACTGGATCTATGAATAAATCTATGACTGGGTTTGGACAGTACTTGGTTTTTAGGCAAAACAATGAATGATGCAACCTGAAGCTGGTATTGCGTCATACATGATATGAATTGCATCATGTTATTCCTAGAAGTCATGGATGATGCAATCATAACGAAGCTTACATCACTCTGCTGAACAAATTGCCCTATATCAGCTCTAGGGATCATAGTATCGTGCTCTCTTATTTGTCAGTGTTTGATTTTGCAAAGGGACACATTTCTGTTTAGCCAAAGTGAGCAGAGATGCCTCGTACTTGTGTGAACACTGCAGATAACTTCTGCTATGTTTGTGGTGAAGTGACTTTTGCATGACAAAAGCGCAGTATAACCACTATGGTTAAGAAAGCCCATCACCTTTATTTTGGCTGCAAAATTGGAGATCAGGACAAGAGGTGGGCCCCACACATATGCTGCAACACTTGTGCAACAAATCTTCGCCAGTGGTTGAACAGGAAAAGGAAATCTATGCCTTTTGCAGTACCAATGATTTGGAGAGAGCCAACAGATCATACAGGCAATTGTTACTTCTGCATGGTGCCTCCAGTTGGGAAAGGTGTGTCAAAGAAGAAAAAGTGGACTGTGCATTATCCAAACATTCCATCAGCTATACGCCCAGTACCCCACGGAGGAGGACTGCCGGTTCCTGATGCACCAGAATCATTCTCACTTGAGTCAGACGAGGAAGAGGAAGAGGATGAAACTTCTGGTCCTGAACCATCAATGTCACAGGACCCACATTTTCTCCCATCCTCCTCCTCTGAACCACACCTCATAACACAAGGTGAACTGAATGACCTAGTCAGGGATTTGGAACTACCCAAGAGTAAGGCAGAGCTGTTGGGCTCCAGACTACAGCAGTGGAATCTCCTGGCAGGTGATGTTAGGGTTTCCATATTCCGTGACCGTCAAAAGGATCTTGTCCCATTCTTCTTCATGGAAGGTGATCTTGTAGCCTGCAACAACATCGATGGTGTGATGGCAGCCCTCAACATCGTTCACGATCCAGATGAGTGGAGACTGTTCATTGATTCATCGAAGACGAGTCTTAAAGCTGTTTTACTGCATAATGGCAATGTTTTGCCATCAATTCCAGTTGGTCATGCAGTCCAGATGAAGGAAACCTATGACAACATAAAACAACTTTTGAGGTGCATAAACTATGACCAACATCAGTGGCAGCTTTGTGGCGATTTGAAGGTTGTTGCTCTCTTGCTTGGTCTGCAGACTGGATACACAAAGTACTGCCGTTTTCTCTGCGAATGGGATAGTCGTGCAAGAGATTCCCACTACATCAAGAAAGATTGGCCACTCCGACAGTCATTGGAGCCTGGGAGGAAAAGTGTTCAGCATCCACCACTTGTTGAATCAAGGAAGATTTTGTTACCACCCTTACACATCAAGCTGGGTCTGATGAAGAACTTTGTCAAGGCCATTGACAAAACACAAGCAGCTTTCAAGTATCTCCGTGGAAAATTTCCAAGGTTAAGTGAAGCTAAGATAAAGGAAGGTGTCTTTGCTGGCCCTCAGATTCGTGAACTTCTTCGAGATGATGCATTTGACCATGCACTGCGTGGCAAGGAAAAGCCTTCCAGTTAGTGGCAATAAATTTTCTCGGAAACAAGGCAGACAACTACAGGTTGTTGGTGGAAAACCTCCTTGAGGCATAGAAAAGCCTTGGTTGCAACATGTCACTAAAGATACATTTTTTGCACTCTCATCTAGATTTTTTTCCACCGAACTGCGGAGCAGTGAGCGACGAGCACGGCGAGCGATTTCACCAGGACATTGCAACAATGGAGAAACTCTGTCAGGGCAAATGGAGCCCATCAATGCTTGCAGACTATTTCTGGACAGTGACAAGAGATGCTCCATTTAATGAATACAAGAGACAAGCCAAGAAGCGCCGAGTAGACACTGAATAGGACTAAACTATGTACATAACAGTTTTTTGCCTTTTGTTTCATAATAAATTTTATTTATATAACTTTTTGCTGATTTTTAAAGTGTTACATAAACAGGACAGGTGAAATATTATCATGTAAAGCAACCATAAACACATGAAAAGACATAGGTTTACAATTTATGATTAAAACTCTACTATCTACACAATATACATAGACATAAAATGTAGAAACTTAAATATCTTAGAAACAGTAGCCAATCAGTTGGTTTAATTGTCATATTTGAATTCAGCACATCAAAATACATAAGAAATAGCACATTTTATCTCTGAAGCAAACGACTTCTCAAAAATTGTAGACCAGTGTAATGAAATCTCCAGGAATACATCCAACCAAAATTGGCAACCCTAACATAAGTGCGGTCTCCCAAAGGAAAAGCTAATTTAGAATAAGGAGTGCAGATCAGGGTTTAGGAAAGTAATGTGAGTGAAGATCAGACCAAGCCTTTACTTCACTTGGTTCCCTTCTGAGAAAACCAATTCTGCTGGAATGTATACCAGCCTCATTCAAATTCATACATTGAAGCTAAAAAAAAAAAATCTTCATTACTGACATTAGTAGTCCCTATCACTTTCTTTAAGGTTTCCAGACAGTAGAAGAAAAGGCCACATATACCGTTTAGTCTTGAACTGTAATACACCCTTGTTACTTTGCAATACACTGTTACTATTCAGTATACCTGTTTTGCTATATTATATTTATATAGATGCTGGACACTGGTGGGGAATACTAGTTAATGTAACTATTGCAAGCTCTGTAGATTGTATATACTTTGTAATTTTTCAAGATCTTCTCCCTCTCCCAACTCAAATGATGAAAACATGACAAACATAACATGTGTCAAAAATGAAATACTGAATAAACAGAGTTGAACCAGAAACAAGCCAGTATCTCATTTAATTAAATTTCAGTTTACCTTCTTTTTTCTCCTTTACTTTATGTTCTCTCACATCCTTAACTGCATACGGCATCCACCAATTTTCCACCATTTATTTTGGTCTTGGGCTAGTCTGTTTAGGCTTCTGAGTGTCATGTTGATGAATTTACCTTTCTCTAATGTTCTAAGTAATATTTCTCTAGGTTGTCCTCTTTTTCTCTTTCCAGGTGCTGCCCATGTTATCACTTGCTATGGAAGTTGTGTTAGTGGCATCCTTAAAGCGTGGCCTAAATATGTCCATCATTTTCTTCTTGACATATTTGATGCTTCAGTATGGTTTGCTCTCCTTTGAATTTCTGATGTTGCAAGAAACTGTCTTCAATGCACTCCGAAGATCTTTCATAAGCATTTACTTTGGAATGAGTTAATCTTCTCATCAATTTCTGTTGTAGATTTCTATGACTGTGCTCCAGACATGACACCAGTATTCAAAATTCATAGTTGTGCGTCAGTGCCAATCATGCTACTTTCCAAATCTTCTCAAGCTTATGAAAGTTGTTTGCTGCTTTTGATATTCATTGCTTGACATCTAGCATGGTGTCACTATCGTATTTCTGACTCCACAGATAGGTAAAATGACTTCTTCTAGTAGGTTGACGTCAAAATGGGAACCATGAATGAAAAGATGTGATGGCTGCCATTTTGAGCTCAACATTCTGAATCTTTGTGACTAAAAGATAACATGCAATGTTGCACTGCACATATACCAATCATCATTTCAAAACCAATTTCAACTTAGTAGAACCAATAATTAAAAGCAGGCAAAATGATTGAGTCTTCATTAAGGAGCAACCACTTACCAAGTCTGGTTATGCAAATAAATAAAATTGGTTTTATTCCTGTAAGTGAAAAAATCTGTGACCTCAAATTCCCCCATAAGAAATGACAGACTTTGTCCCTGCTCAAAATTACTGATCTCAGTTTGTACACCCAATGTGTTGTGATGATTGATAGTAGTCCATCTTTTATACATTGTTTCAACCAAAAAAGGGACTTTTTTTTTTTTCCTGGTGACACATTGACTTTACCATGGTAAACAGTTCCATAAAGTTTAATATCACAGTAGGACACCAAGTTAAACATACTCTAAGATGCTTCCCTTATTAAAAATAATACCTTTATATCTGCTCAATTATAGCAGTTTTGCATTTCCATAACCTAAAAGAGTTCACTAAATATTCTCAAATTTGATTAAACATACTGAATTAAAGGCAGCAATCACATGTGCTGCAAAGTAACAAGCAACTTGCAAGTAGGGTCTTGTAAGTGAAGTGCCATTTCAGCGGCATCTATAGCAACACTATTGCAACACTCTAAAAAACAATGATGAAAGGGTTCTATTTTCCAGTTCTCATCACCATATTATTCGGTCTTCACATTAGAATACATCGGTATTTTTACTCAAAGTAATTCAGCTAAAGATCATTTTAGAAGTTTTACTCATTGACAAATTTTAGTCTAACAAAGAGTTTACAGATTAAAGATCATTTCGAAAACATTCTCTAAATATTTCCCGTTGCTCCACACTTCCCAGTTTAGCAAATATATGATCACTTCCAAAATCTGGGCTTGATCCTGCCAAGAGCTGAGCGCCCCATTAAAGGCAACAGGAGTTGAGGATCCTTTGCATCTTCTTGAGGAGCTCAGCACCTTTCAGGATTGAACCATACAAGCAACCAAGCTGCCTCCTTTCTATTTTTGTATCCTAAAAGAATTAAAATGAACAGTTTATATAACATCTTGTCTCCATAGCAATCTCTTCCATCTTTCAATGTTTCATTTAATGAGCAGAGTTAGAATTTTTTTTAAAAAACTGTTCCAAGCACAAAATAAAAACCTTTCATGCTAATATGTTGCCAGCTGTGGATAAACCACATAGTGGTCTGCATAAATATTAACTTGGTCAAATAATTAGGCTTCTCACCAATTTCAGACTGAATACTTGATCTGAACTAAAATACATCTGATTGTAATTTAAGGTACAGAATAGTATCCCCTTGGGATCTAAGTCAGGCCTAAGTCCAACTTTTTCCCCTCCTCTTTTGAAATGCAACATAAGAGTATTTGAGATGCACAAAGTATAACTTGCATTTCAGACCTTGCACAGTAAAGGCCATGAACTCACAAAAGTTGCAAGACTGACTTTTGGGTTTCTTTAAAATAAACTTCACAATTTAATTTCATTCCACTTTTCAAAAGGTTTCTTTCCCTCATATTTTTCTTTAAATGAATAGTTGGTATTAAAACATTTAGGGATTACAGCTGTACTATAGAGAACTCTTTTTTAATACTCTGCCAACCATAATTTTTCTTTGTAGAAGTAATTTTCAGCTGTTTGTTCCAGGAAATAGTGCCGAAAAAGAATGTAGGGGAAAATTTGACTGGTCTTTAACTAGAGAGCTGGGTTTAAGAAAGCCAATCAGAGTTTGCATTCCAAGAACTGAAATGGACTTTGGCCATGTCTTTACTGAGGCTCCAATTTCAGCCATCATTGTCCAGACATCAGCGCAGTTGCACCAATGCAACTAGTTTTGATTTGCACCATTGTAGCTTACTATAGTTTCAAATAGGAGTAAGCTCCACCAGTTCAAATAACAGTTTTCTTTGTCTATGCTAGAAGTTTACACCAGTGTTGCTACAAGAATGTCTGGCCACAATAGCTGTAATCAGGACAAATCACCACTGTAGACAAAGCCTTTCAAATTCCATATGCAAATTTCTCTCTGATGCTTAAGACAAGTGGCTTGCAGCATTTTCAAATTGGCAGGCTACAACCAATATCTAGTAATAATGTAAGGTCAACAAAAGTATATTTGTCTGTCCAAAGAGTGAACATGTAGTAATAAAAATATAGGATTAGCTTATTGGAAAGCAGAGACATAACAGGACAAAGTAACATCAAATTATCTTTCTGTTTCTCATACCCTAGAGCACTGCCAACTTCCTAAGTAGCTGGAAGTTATATTTCCTAGTTACACATTAACCAGTGTTAAAAAACATGATTATTGCCTTAAACCTCTCTTGTTATTGTATAGGACACATGGAAACCACTTCAGCTCTATTCTGAAATTGACATTCTCTAGCTGCAAATGAACACATTGTGAACTCCCAACAGAAATGTTTTGAATGGATGAAGAATATAAAACAGCTAATCAGGAGAACTCTCTTAGCAGAACACTCTCATCTTGATGTTTATGGATGAAACCACCATTTAGTATTAGTGGGAGTTATAACAAGAGGTCACCTACCAGCGGCTGTTATTTGAGGGCATCAGCTATGCATATTTCAACGTGCAGGATTGGCACCTCCTTTTCTTGAGCAGTGTCTATTGAGGTCACTTGTCTCTCCCTTCCACTCCACTTGTGGATGATTCCCAGAATATAAAAGGGGGAGTGGCCCCAACCACTGTTCAGTGCCTTCTCTAATTTTGGAATTCTTTACCTGAGACACCAAAGAAGTGGATAAGATGGGCAGGGGATGTGAACATGCAGAGGCAACACTCTCAAAGAACAACAGTTACTGGCAAATAACCTCTCTTTCTTCTTCTAGTGGCCTCTGCACATTCCCTCTTGTGGGAGATTAGCAAGCAGTACAGCTCCATTGGAAGGTGGGCTGAGGAATTCTAGATGAACAAGAACTGCAGAACTGCCAAAATGAGCACCAGCTCTGAATGGCAGGTCAAGAGAGTATTAGAAGGTGGCCACAATTTTGCTCTCCCTGATCACACCTAAGTAAGGGACTAATTTTTGCTTCAAGTAACAACTTTACAAATTCTGTGAAAAGACTAAGCCCCCAAAGGATGCTGTCTTCAGATTATCTGAATATCTTTTAATATATATCCAGGTGAATGAAAACCTGGTGAATCATACCAAGAGTGTAAAAGAGACATGGGGAATACAGACAAGTTTAGTGGCCTGTAAGAGATGGAAACAGAGATGACTTGAGACTAGAAACGGAAAAGAGGATACCAATGAAATCCTACTTCAGTTTATAGAGGAATAGCCATTTGACCTGTATTTCACTGAGGCTTGGTTTACACAGTTTTGGTACCAAGATAACTATGCTAGTTAGGGGTGTGATATTTTACTTGTACTGGCACTGGACTACTTAAAGCAAGTGGAGCATTTGGAAACAGTGCCAAAACCTTGGTACCAGACTCAAATGGTTATGGGAACATTAGTGCCATGAATTATGGGCATCAAGTGGTTCACCAGGTCCATGGTGCTGGATACTAGACCCTGCACTCTGTTGATCTGTATGGATCAAGGGATTTCTATGGTATCAGACTGTCAGCACCAAATTTTATCAACCCGTAAGGCTCTGAGGACTTTGGCACAAAGCTGACAGTACCAGAACCTTGGTGCTGAATTAGGATGACTTGCAGGAATCCAGGAACCTTAGTGCCAGCACAGGCCCTAGCACTGGGCTAAGACAGATAAGACCAAAGACATGGATGCCGCCAGATATAAAGCCACTTAGCTTAGTGGCTGTCTAAAGTTGATGCTGGAGGTACACATTGCCAGACTGCATCGACTGGAGATGAGAGGCCTCCCCCATCGGTAGAGTTGTGTGAGGTGGCCCTCCTGCTCCTTTCCATCTTTCATATTCAGGTGTCCTTTTCATAGACAACAGAATGACTGGACACATTTAGTAATTTTCTGCACAAGTAATTTGTCTTGTGAGGTCATCTCTCCTATTTTTATCACATGAAGACCCACAGGGTTTCTTCTGATCCACACTAAACCTATGCAGCACCAGCAATAGCAGATGTGAGTGCAACGAAGTAAGGGTGTCAGAAGTGTCTGCATCACAGGACTAGAGATGGTTGAAACATCTCCTGGAGCCAGGAATACTCCAGCTCTGGTGAAGGTATTTCTTTTTGGTGTTCCATCCAAAGGCACAGATCCTGAAATCACTTGTGCACATGAGAATCTTTATTCACATCCACTGAACTCAGTAAGATAACACACGAGAGAAATTGCTCACATGCATGAGTGTTTACATGATCAGGGCCAAGATTTTCTAAAGCCAACAAGTATTTCTTTAAACCCAAAGCTGAAATCTGTGACTTAATATTCATTTAGACAAACCCAGACTAAGATGACAACAAGCAACTATGTATTGTTGGATTATTATTGTTGAATACCACACACAATGTTTGTATAAGAATATTTAGAAAACAAAAAATAGGACTCAAGAAAAAAAGAGGCGGTTAGTTACCTGTAACTGAGGCTCTTCAAAATGTGTGGTCCCTATCTGTATTCCACTGAGAGTTATACGCATGTGCCATGCATCTGGAGCTGGATATTTTTAAAGTAGTAGTGTCTGTTAGGTCATGCATGTGCCCTTGCTTCACCGTTTCATCCGAGGTGCTAAAGGGTAGGGCGAACCGACTGTGCCTTCAGTTCCTTCACCACCACAAACCAAGAAATCTGCAGTAGAGGGGAAGGAGGGCAGGATTGAAATACAGATAGGGACCTCACATCTCAAAGAACCTCCAGTTACAGGTAAGTAACCTCTTCTCTTCAAGTGATGGTCCCTATTGTATTCCACTGAGGGTGAAAGAAATCGTGGAACAGAGAACAGCCACACCGAATGAGGCATCCATTGCAGAATCTCGCACCAAGGCATAATGGAAAAAGAAGGTATGTACTGAACTCCATGTGGCCAACCTACACATGTCTGTAAGCGGTACGTTGTGAGGTGCTGCTGTAGTCAATGCTTGCACTCTTATGGAGTGGGCTTTTACCCCAAGTGCTGGAGACAATCCCGATAACGGATAAGAGTGTAATGCACCCTGAAACCCACTTAGAGTAGAGATCGCTTGCCCTTTAATCCTGTCCATTATAGTGATTAAAAAGTCTAGGACAGTGGTTCTCAACCAGGAGTCTGGGGCCCCTTGCAGGGGCCGCAAACAGGTTTCAGGGGGTCCACCAAGCAGGGCCAGTGTTACAGTTGCTGGGTCCCAGGGCAGAAAGCTGAAACCCTACTGCATAGGACTGAAGTCCAAGGCCCTGAGCCCCGCCACCTGGGACTGATGCCAAAACCTGAGCAATGTAGCTTTGCAGGGATCTCTGTGGCATGGGGCCCCAGGCAATTACTCTGCTTGATACCCACTAACACCAGCCCTGGATTTTATATGCAGAAAACCAGCTATTGTGGCACAGGTGGGCTGTGGAGTTTTTATAGCACGTTGCAGGGGCCTCAGAAAGAAAAAGGTTGAGAACCCCTGTCTAGGGGACTTCCTGAATGATCTTGTCTTCCGCAGACAGAAAGCCAGGGCCTGGCAGATGTCGAGGGTGTGAAGGTGCTGTTCCTCTACTGAGGAGTGAGGTTTTGGAAAAAAAGCAAGTAAGTGTATGGATTGGTTGAGATTAAAGCGGGATACATCCTTTGGCAGAAACTTGGGATGCAAGCACAGGGAAAAAATGTCTTTACGGAACGTGGTAAAGGGGGGATTCTGCCATCAAGGCCCCCAGTTTGCCAACCCTTCTTTCAGAAGTAATAGCTACCAGGAAGGCAACCCTCCTGGAGAGGAGAGACAGGGAGCAGGAGGCCAGAGGTTCAAAGGGCAATTTTGTCAATGCCATGAGGACAAGAATGAGGTTCCATTGGGGAGAGATTAGTTGAATGGGAGGAAGAGTCTGTAGGAAGCCCTTCCAAAACCTGGTAGTCAAGGGATGAGTAAAGACAGAGTGCCCTTCCAGAGTGGGGTGGAAGGCACTGATAGCAGCTACGTGCACCTTGATGGACTTGAGAACGAGGCCTGATGTCTTCAGGGAGAGGAGATAGTCCAAAAGAAGAGAGATGTCCACAGCTTCAGGGGCAAGACCCTTTGTTGGGACCATGAGTAGAAATGCTTTCACTTGGCCCTATAGGACTACTTTGTAGACTCTTTTCTGGGGCTCGAGAGGGTATCTTGTACTGCTGATAAACATTCCCATTCTAGTGAAAATGCCCATCCAAAAACCAAGCTCTGAGGTGAAATCTGTTGATCAGGATGCTGGATCCTGCCGCCGTGTTGCGTGAGGAGTTCCAGGAAAGCTGGTAGTGCAAGTGGGGGAACACGCTGACATGTGGAGACGAAGGGGAAACCAGAACTGGCAAGGCCAGAACGGGGTGATCAGATAACTGCTCTTTTCTGTCTGATCTTGTGTAGAACATGCAGCAGGAACAGTAGGGGAGGCCTGGCATAATTTATCTGATCTGACAAGCGGATGACTCGTGGATTGCCTTGGGAAAGAGTGATGAGAGCAGTACTGGGTGCATTTGCTGTTGCATGGGAGGCAAAGAGGTCCCTGGTAGGAATCCTCCAGTGGTTGAAAATGTTGGCGACCATGGTGTCGTAGATCTCCCATTTATGGTTGGTCACGAATTTCCTGCTGAGGGACTTGCAATTACGTTTTGAATCCCAGGAAGATAATGCCAACAGGATCATATGGCCAATGCACCAATCCCAAAGATGAACTGCCTCTGCACAAAGCGCAGGTGACCTTGTGCCCCCTTGTTTGTTGCTGTAGTAAACAGTGGTGGTTTTGTCTGACATGATGAGAACATGATAGGAATAAATGGATGGGAGAAATAAGCAACATGCTGTCTGCATCACCCAGAGTTACACAATATTGATGTGCATCTGGGATTCCAGAGCGGTCCAAATCACTTGAGTCACGTGCTCACCCATGTGGGTACAACCCCATGATAATCATTGCATCTGTGATGATCATCATGCTTGGGGAGGACAGAAGGAATGGTGTCCCAGTGCAGAGCTGACCTGGGTCTGTCCACCACTGGAAGGAGGAGAGAACCTCAGTAGGAAGTCCGTATTGTGATGCATGGGAGAATATGTCCTTTTGAGCCACAGTTGTAGGAAGCGAAAACAAAGATGAATTAAGGCAGTAATGTACGTGTAAGCTGTCATGTGGTCAAGTAGAGAAAGGTAAGTCCTGGCCAGAACAGAAGGACTGGAAATCACCTTGGAAATTAGCTCTTATAGGACCTGGAACCTATCCTCCTGTAGGTAGGCGAGTGCCGAGATCGCGTCAATGCGGCCATCAATAAATACAAGGGAATGTGTGAGATCCAAAGTCAATTTTTCAATGTTTACACTCACTCCCAGGGAGGAGAAGAGTGTGAGCAGCATAGAGGTGGAGGCACAAGCCTCCCCTTTTGATTGCACTGCTAGCAGCCAATTGTCAAGAGAAGGGAACGTAAGGACCCCTTGGCGCTGGAGGTGGGCTTCCACTACCAACAAAACTTTGGTGAAGACCCATGAAGCAGTGGTGAGTATGAATAGTAAAACCCTGTATTGGAAGTGACGAAGGCCCACCGTGAATCTCAGGAAACGTCTGTGGGTAGGATGGGTATACACGTGGAAGTACTCATCCTGCATATCGAGAGCTGTAAATCACATGCCTCTTTCTAATGAAACTTTGGGTTGCGTATGAAGCATTTGAGATGGCAGAGGTCTAAAATCAGTCTCCACCTGCCCTTCTTCTTGGCAACTTGGAAATAGGTGGAACAGAACCCTGCACCCTGACAGACCTATCACTCCCCTTTGCAATAGGGAGTCCATTTTTAGGGTGAGAATGCTGTTGTGAGAGTGGTCCCTGAGGCAGGGCCAGGGCTGGGGACGTGGATGAGGTAACCTTGTGAACTCGATCATATAGCCATGTTGGATGACATCCAGGACCCATTTGTCCATTGTTATAGCACTCCAAGCTTGTAAAAAGAGTGCTAGACGCCCCCTGAAGGGGGTGGGTCAAGTTTACGGCATATGGGGGGGTTGGTGGCTCTCTAGATACTCTCTGAAATAACACTTCTGTGAAGACTAAGTGTAGGAGATGCTAATGGTTGTGACGATGAACCCAGAGGGTGGGGCCATTGGGTCTTCTGCCACTTGTAAAACTTGCACTTGAGTGCTGGTGTGTAGATACCCAGTGATTGCAGAGTGGCTCTGAAGTCCTTGAGGGAGTGGAGTAAATCTTTAGTCTTCTGATAGATGAGATGAGACTCATCAAAAGGGAGGTCCTGTATGGTGTTCTGGACTTCCTTTGAGAAACCTGATGAAAGCAGCCACGACTCCCTCCTCCCGACGATCCCTGTAGCCATACTGTGCAAAGAAGTGTTTGCTGCATGCAACACAACCTGGAGTGTTGTCTTTGCAACTAGCTTTCCCTCCTGAAGGATAGCCTGGATGTGGGCTTGATCATGCTGGAGAAATTTGTCTGAGAAGTCTGCCAACTTGCCGCAGGTAAGGAAGTTATATGTAGTGAATAGAGCCAAGTGATTGGAGATGCGAAATTGAAGGCTGGCAGAGAAGACCACCTTGTGACCCAGAAGGTCCAGTCGCTTGCCCTCTTTGTCCGCTGGGGGGGCAAAGGGGGAAGGAGGAGGGAGGTGAATGTGAGTGTTGTTGCTGGTCCTGCTCCATTGCTGCCTGTATGATGAGGGAATTCGGTGGGGCATGAGAGAACAGAAACTTGGACCCTTTTGCAGGTACATAGTACCTCTTCTCTGCCCCCTTGAGGTGGATGTGCAAGTGGCTGGAGTGTGCCAGACACTCTGGACTGGTTGAAGAATGACACCATTGATCGGTAGAGCCACTCTTGCCGGTAAGATTTCAAGCAGCTGGTGCTGTTTCTCCTGTACTTCCTCCAGTGGAATGTGGAGGGCATCAGCCACTCTACCTAACAATTCCTGGAACTGATGGTAGTCATCCAGGGGCAAGAAGGGAGTTGAAGACACTGTGGTGTCTGGAGACAACGAAGGGAACTGCTCCGGTTCTGGTGGTACTGTTGGAGTCGGACTAAGCGGTGCATCCTTCAGTATAGGTTTGGAATGACTACTTGGTGACAGTCGAAAAGGCGAGATGGGGGACTCCTCTCAAGCAGAGCAAGAAGGTTCCAAAAGCAGATACTGCGGTTATGACCCCCAGTACAATAAACCAGGCAGATCCGGCAGTTGCTGTGGAGCATCCCAAGAAGCGGGGTGCCAATGGCTCCGTTGCTTCGGAAAGGGAGGATATTGCCATTGAGTTGGCGGAACCTTAGCTTAGTCGTATTGGTGGTATGGGAGGGCCAGGCCCTGGGCTCCATCTGAGTCCTCCAGTGCTGAAAAATCAGAGCCCAGTTCAAATGGCAATGACATTGGAACTGTGGGAGCTGTAGGTGAACAGGCAGTAACATGACCTGAGGGAGGCAACTCTAATATCGGACAGCATATCCCCCTAGGAGGCGATGGCACTTGAAGATGTGGAGATCTCACCTCCTCCAAGGCAAAGAGTTCATGAGGTTTGGGGGCTGACTCGAGTCTCCCCAGTACGTGTGGTATGCACTCCACAGTCAGAACAAGAGCTGGAACAGAGGACTGCCTCAGAACTGAAGGTTCCCTTGACTTCAGTGGTGCTGACCTGGAAGGAATACCCAGCTTGGTGGACAGAACAGGCAAATCCGATGGTCTGTGCAACTTCTTATTGTGTTTGTGAGCACTGGAACATGCTGCTTCTCCGTGGCTGGAACTAGGGGATGGAACAGTATCTGGAAGAAGACTTACTGCCATGCTGATGTGCACACTTCCTTGCCTCACAAATAGGTTCCAGCATGGGTCCATAACACTGGTACCCGTGGAACCGGACAGGAGCTCTGAGGCAGGAGGCGCACTCCTTGATTGCTCAGGCCGATGTACAGGGGGTTTCCCAGCCTGGATCCAACTGTGGCCTCCTGGCGACCTCCATGAGGTGCTTCTTGAGGCAGAGAGCCCGGCCTTCCCAGGTACAACTTGGGAAGGAGAGGCAGATACTGCACCCGAATGCAATGTGGGTTTCCCCCAAACAGTAATAGCAGCATAGCTGCTCATCGCTGATCAAGAACGAGCGAGGGCAGGAAGTGCAGATCTTGAACCCCAGCATCTTCCACATAATCTAGTACCCTGGTGTGGGTGCTGAGAGGGTGGGGGGAGTGGTAGATTGGGATGCCGTTTTGCCAAAGTCCTTAAAACTACTACTCTCAGTAAAACTACTACAAAAATAACAAAAATACTATTTACAAGAATAAATCTTTTTTTCTCTGTTTTAGAAAGTACGTCACAAGAGAACAGTAGAGGCTCCAACTCGGACCATGCAGCAATGAGAAGGAACTGAGGGTGCAGTCAGTACGCTCTGCCCTTTATTACCTCATATGAAACCATGAGGCGGAGGAAACGCACATGAGCAGACCAACGGACACCACTACTTTCAAAATCCCCAGCTCCAGATGCTTGGCGCATGTATATAACCCTCAGTGGAATATAATAGGAACCATCATTCAAAGCAGAACTAAAACAGTTTACATAAAAAATAATTCATAGCCATCTGAGCCAATGGATTTTGAGTCATGATGGTCTGGACTGATTTTCAAACAGCATTTGATAACAATATAGAAAAATTGTAAGGGAGAATCAAAATATTTAACTGTCACAAACAAATATAAAGCTGCCTACTGCCATTTAAAACAGGTTATATTCTGCCAACACAGAAAGAAATAAATTTTTTAATCCAAACTTATTTTATGGGAAACATTTACAGCAATATGCAATTTCAATTACACCACCCTCATCCATCAAAAAGATAGAAGTTTTCTGTACATATAGACAATTGGAAAATCCTGATATAAGCCCTGATTCAGCAAAGAATTTAAGAACTTGCTTAACTTGGGGCTGGTCTACACTAAAGTTAGGCTGGCTTAACTATATCGCTCAGGGCTGTGAAAAATTTCATGCCCTATGCAATGTAGTTAAACTAACCTAAATCCCGGTGTAGACACCACTAGGTTGACGGAAGAGGTGGATTTACAAAGTGATGGAAGAACCCCTTCTGTTGTGGCGGTCAGTGTCTACACTACAGCAGCACTGCAGCTGTGCCCCTATAGCATTTCTAGTGTAAACATAGCCTAAGCATGTGACTAGTCCCACTGAAATCTGTGGGACTACTTAGATGCTTAAAGTTAAGCACATGCTTAAGTCCTCTGCTGAACAGGAGTCATAACTCACTAGGCCAGATTTTTTGCTCAGGTTAAATCTCCTTTGAGCTCCAATGCCACAACGGGGACTTAAAGCTATCTTAATCAGATAGATGAACAGTCCCATATCATAGTGTAGCCTTGCACCATCCATTCCTCCCCCTGTGAGCCTAGTGAGCATATCAGGGGCATGCATGATGGAGTAAAGCTGGTGAACAATGCGCTCTGGCAATCCTAGGCCTGCAGAATGATCCTTCAGGGAATCATTCTAGCTAGGATACATTACAGCAAGCTCCTATGAGTATATCTTCCCCCATGGAGAAGGTAGAAAGGTGGTTGTAGAAAGTAGAAAGGTGGAAGGTAGATAGATGGCCCTGCCTGGAGCACTCTCCCATGGAAGGCTGTGGCAGAACAGGCACATCTGCCTCAATTTCCCTCCTTCAGAGTTCCCAGTAACTCCACTGGAAGATTTCTTAACTCACTAATACCTTCCTTGGGGCTGGTTTATTACTGAAACATGGTTTAAATAAGCCGTAACAAAGGTCTCAAACATAGTTCATTTCTCACACCCACTATACATAGTCTTTAAAATCCCACATTTTCTCATCCATCAACATAGTACATAGCATGCTCCAGCATCTTCCACCACTCATGGCCTCTTCTTTGGTCTTGTCCTGGCCTTTTACCAGGACAGCCACCCCAACCCTTTTAGTTGGAGTGCAACCCTGCTCCTACCAGTGGGAGGCCCCACAACCTCGCTCCTGGGAGTCTGTCCTCACATGGGGAGCATCTCTCACTGTTCTCCTGGCTCCCGTTCTCCTCTCTGCTGGTCCACTGCTTTCAACCCTCACTGGCTTAGAAATCAGCAGGCAATTCCCTCTGCTGTTCTCTGGCCTTCAGCTCTCTCCAGCTCTGGCTCTCTGGCTTAGGGAGGTCATCCGGCAAACCCCACCTTCTGATCTCCTGCCTTCCCCCAAGAAATACCCACTGTTACCTTCAGAGACCACCTGGTCTCTCATCTGCCAATCTTTCTCCCCAGGCAGCTTTTGCTGACTCTACCACTGTCCTGATCAGTCCCTCCCATCTAGGGCCCAGATTCTCTCTTTCCAGCCCAACTGGAGTCAGCTGGTGAGTCATAAGT
The DNA here is from genome assembly GCF_011386835.1 of Chrysemys picta bellii. NCBI lineage: Eukaryota > Metazoa > Chordata > Testudines > Emydidae > Chrysemys > Chrysemys picta. Next base: position 64,532,375 of record NC_088797.1, on the reverse strand, counting down.
GCACTAGCCTCTTCCCTCTTAAAGGGCCAGTGCCACCCTGAGGTTGGGACAAAGAGACACCTTTGCTTCCCATGATTTGAGCTTCATGGAGCATGAGCTTGATGCAGCCCAGAATCCATCCACTGTGCATAACTCTAAAACATTCTTCCTTGGAGTTAAAACTTCAATTGGTAGCTCTGAGGCAGGAGGTGAATTTTCTTATAAAGTTAATACTAAATCCCTTTACTTGTATCTGAGTTACGTGTATGGATGTGGGGGGAGAGGAAGAGGGACAGGGAGAACAATTTGAAAAATTTCATCTTTAAATCTTGAAATGTCTGGGTACAGTACTACTCAGGACATACAATATTGCCAGAGAAATAGACCAGGCAACTTTTTCCTCAGTTTTGAACATTTAATTTAATAATCTAAAAATACATTACTGTAAACTTTTATAGCTTAGTTATACAGGGTATCAGGTACAGTAGGTATCCAAATTACTTAGGTATTAAAATACTGCTGTTGTAAAAAACCCTAACATATAAAACTTGAACAAAACAACATAAAAGCAAGTGTCAACTTTCTTTAATGAAGGTTTTTTTTTTTTTTTAAATATCTTGTACTTTACCTAGGAGGAGAAAATAATCTACACAGAACATCCACCACATACATACAAAATGGTTAGGCAGTAAATGGGTGCAGTACATGAAAGCTGTTCAAACTCCATACTCCTTTTCCTCGGGAACACTAAGTGCCTACACAGTGCTCATTGTACTTTCAAATTATATTTTATCTCCTAGTGATCAGCAAATGGCTATTTAATGAAATATAAACCACTGGTTTCCACTAGTTCCTACTGGAGACAGTTGTTTTAAATCAGAAAGTAAAGATGGCAAAAATGCAACAATTTCTCTGAGTAATAGTTTTGGCTCACTGCAGTTTGCATTGTTTATTTTTATGAAAGTATCACTTTATAACTGGAAAATGACTAAGCTGTAAGCTATTGTTTTATCATTCTGAGTGGCCAGTGTTTCTGTTTTTGATAAAAGCCAAGTTTCAAACAGTTTTCAGTAACATAGGAAAAAGCTTAACTATCAGTAAATGTGCTTATATTGACCCTGACATTTTCTTCTAAAATGGTGCCAACATGTCAAAAGGAGAGGATTGCTTTCAGACTTGAACAGCTTTTTTGTTGCTGAAGCAAACTCTGATTGCTGCCATATTAGTATCTATCAGATTGCAACAGTAGCATAAAAACTCATACAAAGTATTGACATTAAATGATGAATAGAATTATTTTGTGCACATTTTAGCAACTTTTTAATTTCTTAAACAATTTAGAAATGCATTTCAGTTAAAATTACTGTAAAGGTTAAGCTATGCATTCTTCAGGAATTTCTATCAGCCAAACCTAGGACAAAACAGCAACATGATTTTACATATGAAATCTGTTAAATTATTGTGTCTGAGCACATGCACTTACAGAACAAAGACAGAAAGAGAGAGAAGCAATAGACTGGTAAGGGAAAAGACTGGTGAAGGGAAGCCCCTATAGTTTTTTTCCTCTTTTCATTCTCCCCAGACAAAGGGCTTCAGTATCACAATGGCCCTCATTTTGGCAAGGAGGGCTAGATCCTTAAGTCTGTCTCTGAGTTAGCTACAGAAGGTCTCCATCATCCCCAAAGGGCTGAATGCACAGATTTACCAGGTGCAGGAACTGGGATCCCTATGTTGTTCTGGCTCCAGAAACTGGATCTTGTAATGATTCCAAGATTTTTTCCCCCCTAGTCTCCACATGTTCAACATTTGTATTGTCATCAATAAGCTGACTTCAGATTTTTGTATATTCCCTGACTGAATAAACCTCTGTTGCTCAGAGCAATAGAAAGCAGGTTATTATGCCATATGAGGGGTATATGTGTGCAAGCACTAAGCATACATTAAACTACTGATGAAATAAATGGGAGTAAAAGTCACATACAATAAATTGTAAGGTCTAAAATACCATGTGCCATATGCATGGGAATTTGCCCACTTTCAGCAGACACAATTCCAGTGGGACAGACAGCAGATAATTCACAGGCGTCCCTGGACATTGCCCTCTTGACATACTTTGTTTATCTTGTGTAACAAAGGCTAGCAGTAAATTATTGAAGAGCAGAGTGTTTCATAGAGATGCCCTTCCAATATACAATATGAAGACATCTATTAATGAATGAAGTAGATCAGAGAAGAAAGCACGTCATGGGAGTGTTGAAGCCCACAGCGAGATTGCCCAGTTTTTTACCCATCAGTATAGTTTTATGGTAGCAAGTTTGCTGTGCAAGAGTTAAGAGTCTGTAATTGTTTTCATTATAAACCAAGCTACAAATTTATCTGGGATGAATTTAGCATACAAAAGGTCAGGCAAACAGTATAGTAAAAATAAACATATTTCCTTTATAGTATGGTTCTACTCTGAAAAATAACTATAAAAATGGCAGTGTGGGTTCCATGTTTAGTTTCTCTCAATGATTTCCATATCAAAAGTGCTCAGTTTACAAGTAAAATCTTTTTCTGTCACCTTGTGTATTCAGACTTGGCAAAAGGACTACTTGCAAAGTAAGATACTTATTCATTGTGAGTAAAAGTGGTAGAACTCAGCGCTATATAGTGAACCTACTACATCCTGTATTAAAAGAGTAAGCAAGCACTTTCTCTACTTTCTTTACATGTTGATTCCCCTTTATAATAGCTGCTGCCTCTTATATTTACACTCATGTCTGAGTTTGAGCCTAGCCTTATGCCTTAATCCATATATAGAACACAAAGATCTACATATTTCCATTGATGACATATAGTAGGTTGATATCATTACTAATATGCTTCAAAAGATCTTTCTTTGAAGTAACTTTCATTCATGTAATTGAGGAGATGTTCCAATATTAGAAGTTCTGGTTGGCTATTTAATGTAAAACAACGTCCCCTCTGAAACCTGATAACTGCTATCCACCCATTGACCACTTTCTGACAATTCAGTATTCTTCTGATCTTTCATTGACTCAACAAAGTCAGTTTCTCAAAAAAATATCAATGGTCAATATCTAAATATTGTAAACATAGGAATTATTATTTGCTGTATCATCAACAATATGCTATATGTAGTACAAACAAAAAATTAGGAATGGTCCTTGCCCCAAAGGTTTATACTCTATTATCCTGCATTCCTACAGTTAACAACTGTCTCAATGAACTCAGTGAGCTGGCAGTTCTAGAGTTTCATGCAAAAGATTAAAATACATTTTTTCAGCAAATATGGTCTTTACACTGAAAAGAATAGCTTTGACATGCTTTTTATTGAAATACTGTAGATTTTTCATTCAAAATATTTTCTGTGGTTACAAAAATGCATTTTGCCTGCATCAGTCATTTCAACACTGTGCTTTTCCTAATACCGTATTTTTCAATATGCAGAGAATTTGTGAGGAAGTGTTGTTAGGGCATAAGACGGAGTCAGAACTCATGAGTTTTATTTTCTGCCAAACCCTGGTCAAAAAACCTTTTGGTGCCTCTGTTTACTCAACTGAAAAATTGATATAATAATATTGTAACTTCCTTTGCAAAACTGTTGTGAGGTTTAATTAATTAATGTTAGTAAAGGGTTTTGAGATGCTATGTTGAAAGGTGTTACAGAATGCAGAGTATTATCAATAAAATATAAGCTACAAATCAAACAAGATAAAAGGCAATCTGCTTTTCTTTCCTCACTCCTACACCCCAAAACACTGTACTTTACTTTCTTGTATATAATATATTGCATTTTTTATTCCTGCCTTGGGATAAAAAAAAATTAAAATCTGGATAGCAATGAGAAAACAGTCTTCTCTTAATCTCTGAAACAATTTTTGTGGGTTAAAAAGAAAGAGAATGAGAAGTTGCCTCTCCCCCCCCCCACCCCTCTCTATCACTTGAAAAAAAAAATCTTTACTCAATTTAGGGAAGCTCAATGCACACCTATAAAAAAAAAAAAAAGGAGGACATGTCATTGAGACTAAAATCAGGACCATACACACTATGTTTCATATTGTAGGAATCTTTAAACATGTAGTTAAGGATACCATCCATTATGACTAGGAACATTAGGCTGGATTTTCAACTTCAATTTCCTCTATTTTGAGCTTAATCCTAGAGTAATTGTTCTGGTAACTGGTGTTTTGTTGAGTCAGGAATACAGGATAAGAGAGTTTGTGTGGTTAAACTGGACCCTTGATGTTAGTGCAACATTTTTTGTGTGTGGTTTGTAACATCAATGTAATTTAGCATCTCATTAATTATGTAAATATCAACCATATGTTGAATTTATTGAAGTTTGGGGTGAATGGACTATTTACAGAACAGTATTAACGGTGTATTGATAAAATCAATATTATCATGAATCTATAAAGAAAAGTTTCTAGTTCTTTGGAGGTTTTAAAATATCTAATATTTATAAACTATAAGGGAACATTTAAAACAAACCTATTTCCTTGTTTATTCAAACAGCCCTGGACAAGAAAAGAAGGAATGTGAATAATTTTAAATTATTTAGATTTAGAATGGCACAATGGTTCATTTTATAGATATAGGTTAAATACTAAAGATTGGAAAAAATGGCTGGCCCATATATTATTACATTACTAGACAAAATCACTCTTGGCTGTCTGTGTATCAAAAGAGTTTGTAAAAACTTGGATCATTTTACATGATTTTAAAGGGTCTTGGAGATCTATTCAAAACTCGAATATTATTCTTGCTTACACAAGATTTGTTTGTCCTTGACATTTTGATGGCTTGAAAAGCTGAAAAATTCTTTTGCACTGGACATGTGACTATGTATATATTTAAACATTTCTTGAGGGGTGGAGGGGTTGGTGGGAGAAGGAGGAACTGATCTGAAACTATCCTCCTATTTATCAAAGAGACAGAGAAAAGAGACATCCTATTCTATGCAGAGCATATTAATTGGGCACTTTCAGTGTTGGGATTCCCTGATGCTTCAGAAGAGTGCTGAGAAATGACACCAGCTCTAGGCAAAAACAATTGATCCATATGAACAAATAAAGGAACGAATCAAATATCATAGAAAAATAAATCAATTTCATGTGAGCACCATGCCCTCTGTATCATATGAATTTCTATGTATATGAAATAGTCACTGTGTAAAACAGTGCTATATCTGGATTCAGTTTATAAAACGTACAGAGTGTACTAAAATATTATGTATAGTTTCCAAGTGATGTAGACACTGAAAAATTTTAGCTAAAAAAAACCACACCTTTGAGATCTTGACGTTGTAAGCATGTAGCAGTATGGGGATTAAATATTAATCAAAGTTGATTACCATCTTTAGAACACATTTCAAGAGCCCTGAAGAAAGAGCATATTATTTCACTAATAATGATCACATAATCAAAAGGACTGCACTTTGATAATGGAGCATAGTAGGTGTTAAAAAAATGAATAGGTAACAAAAAAAATTTCTGAAGCTTACTATACTGTACAAAAGCAAGCCATATTCTATTTTAAGTGAATTCATGCCTAAGTAAAGCAAACTCACAAAGGACAAAATAAGAGCCTATATATAGCCACAGCCATATACTATATATTTTAAAATGCTATTTTGTAAAACAAAACAAAAACCAAACCCAGTACCAGATTCTAGTGTTATACCAGAGAAAATCCAGAATAGCTCCATTGGAGCTCTTCTGAACTGAAGTCAATTGGGGTAGCTGAGACTATAATCTGGTCGACAGTATGTATTTGATAAAATTTTTGTTACACCATCCAAAATGTACTTTTTACAGCTGCAAGTAAAGAACATTTACTAATCACAGTTTCTTTGTGTCAACCTCTAGAGCTAATGCTCAGTTTGGCTGAGCTGTCAGACCATAAGAATTAAATTGCTAGCTAATCACCAAGCACAGGATCCAAATGAACAGATACTCCTAGAAGAAAGAATGGTTGCTTACTTTACAGTAAGTGAGGTGCTTCGAGATTGTCTATCTATGTGGATCTCACTCTTATTACACATGAACCCCATGTGAAAGAGATCAGAATCTTTTAACAAGTAGTGTTCACCAGGGCTGCGCATGTACCCACATTTCCTCGTGCCACCCCTCCTGAGGGCAGAGCGACTCCACCTGCCATTCAGTACCTTTGCCGCCGAGAATCAGGGAAAGAGGGTGAAGTCATGAGATCCACAGGGATGGAACATGTCGAAGAACCACAATCTCCCCTGAAAGAATGCGAGGTGAAGTCTGACATGCAGTGTTACAAAGGTTCAGAAGGCCATATTGCCAAGTAATTGGAGACAGACTTTTACCAAAGTTAATGGATGAGGCTGAAGATCCACTATGAAGTGTTGAATAGTATAAAATCTTTCCTGGGCAAGGTAGAACTCTGAATCAAGAATTGCTCCTGTGAACTCTGTCCATCGTGTAGGAGTACGAACAGTTTTGCTGTGGCTGTCCCTGAGACCAAGTGAGGTAAAGAATGGAAGAACTAAGCCTTGGTCACTTGATGAGCTGACCTTCTCTGTATCAGCCAATCATGGAGGTAATCAGGTAAACATAAAGACCATATCTCGTTAGATGAGAAGCTATAAAAAAGATATATCTTGTGAATACCCTGGGGGTACTGGAGAGACCAAAAGGGAGCACTCCTGTTACCACAAAACATAGATAATTCCTGTGAGCTGGATGGATAGACACAAAGAAGTAACTGTCCTGTAAGCCAAGAGTTCTGAACCAATCCATGGGATGTAAGGAAAGTATAATGAAAGTGAATGTCACCATGTGGAATATGAAGTTATTGATAAACCTGTTGAGATGCCTGAGATCCAGGATAGGTCACAAGCCTCCATTCTTCTTCAGAAATGGAAGTATAGAGAATAGAACCCTTTTTTCCTGGAATGCAGGATGCACTGTTTCTATTGCACCCACATGAATTACAGAATCCACCTCTTGTTATAGCAGACTCTCTTGAGAATGGTCCTTGAAGAAGGATGGGGGCAGAGAGGAGGCAAAGACTGGAATTGGATGACATGACTTCCTTGAATGACTATGAGGACCCACTGGTCCATCCTAATTCCAGTCTAAACATCCTCAAAACAAAGTGAGTACCAAAAGGAGGGGGTAAAGATCCTTGCAGATTAATACAGAACCCCTGACATCACATTTGCTGCATCTAGCTAAATCCAGGCTGTGATGTTGTGGTGGAAGAGGAAACACACTTCCTTTCTGGCAGCATGGTCTCTTCTTGACAATTTGGTAGATTTTTTTGATAGTAGAAATGTATTAATGGGCAAGGAGTATCAAAATCCAACACACCAGAAACAATAAAGTGAAACAACACAAACCCCAACAAAGAAATGGCTTACCCAAAAAGAACAATATAACAAATGCAGACTTTTATTGGGAGCATTCTTCATCCAAGAATATTAAAGGAACTGGCACATGAAATTGCAAGCCCATTAGTAAGAGTTTTTAATGAATCTGGGTTGTACCGTATGACTGGAGAATTGCTAACATAGTTCCTATTTTTAAGAAAGGGGAAAAAAGTGATCCGAGTAACTACAGGCCTGTTAGTTTGACATCTGTAGTATGCAAGGTCTTGGGAAAAAATCTGAAGGAGAAAGTAGTTAAGGACATTGAGGTCAATGGTAATTGGGACAAAATACAACATGGTTTTACAAAGGTAGATCATGCCAAACCAAACTAATCTCCTTCTTTGAGAAGGTAACAGATTTTTTAGATAAAGGAAATGCAGTGGATCTAATTTACCTCGATTTCAGTAAGGCACATGGGGAATTATTAGCTAAATTGGACAAGATGGGGATCAATATGAAAATTGAATGGTGGACAAGGAACTGGTTAAAGGGGAGACTACAACGGGTCATACTGAAAAGTGAACTGTCAGGCTGGAAGGAGGTTACTAGTGGAGTTCCTCAGGGATCGATTTTGGGACCAATCTTATTTAATCTTTTTATTACTGACCTTGGCACAAAAAGTGGGAACGTGCTAATAAAGTTTGCGGATGACACAAAGCTGGGAGGTTTTGCCAATACAGAGAGGGACTAGGATATCCTACAGGAAGCTTTGTATGACCTTATAAGCTGGAGTAATATTAATAGGATGAAATTTAATAGTGAAAAGTGCAAGGTCATGCACTTAGGCATTAATAACACTGGTCAACAATTTTTGAGAAGTCGTCTGCTTCAGAGATAAAATGTGCTATTTCTTATGTATTTTGATGTGCTGAATTCAAATATGACAATTAAACCAACTGATTGGCTACTGTTTCTAAGATATTTAAGTTTTTACATTTTATGGCTATGTATATCGTGTAGATAGTAGAGTTTTAATCATAAATAGTAAACCTAGGTCTTTTCATATGTTTATGGTTGCTTTACATGATAATATTTCACCTGTCCTGTTTATGTAACACTTTAAAAATCAGCAAAAGGTTATATAAATAAAATTTATTATGAAACAAAAGGCAAAAAACTATTATGTACATAGTTTAGTCCTATTCAATGCCTACTCGGCGCTTCTTGGCTTGTCTCTTGTATTCATTAAATGGAGCATCTCTTGTCACTGTCCAGCAATAGTCTGCAAGCATTGATGGGCTCCATTTGCCCTGACAGAGTTTCTCCATTGTTGCAATGTCCTGGTGAAATTGCTCGCCGTGCTCGTCGCTCACCGCTCCGCAGTTTGGTGGAAAAAAATCTAGATGAGAGTGCAAAAAATGTATCTTTAGTGACATGTTGCAACCAAGGCTTTTGTATGCCTCAAGGAGGTTTTCCACCAACAACCTGTAGTTGTCTGCCTTGCTGTTTCCGAGGAAATTTATTGCCACTAACTGGAAGGCTTTCCATGACGTCTTTTCCTTGCCACGCAGTGTATGGTCAAATGCATCATCTCGAAGAAGTTCACGAATCTGAGGACCAACAAAGACACCTTCCTTTATCTTAGCTTTACTTAACCTTGGAAATTTTCCACAGAGATACTTGAAAGCTGCTTGTGTTTTGTCAATGGCCTTGACAGAGTTCTTCATCAGACCCAGCTTGATGTGTAAGGGTGGTAACAAAATCTTCCTTGATTCAACAAGTGGTGGATGCTGAACACTTTTCCTCCCAGGCTCCAATGACTGTCGGAGTGGCCAATCTTTCTTGATGTAGTGGGAATCTCTTGCACGACTATCCCATTCGCAGAGAAAACGGCAGTACTTTGTGTATCCAGTCTGCAGACCAAGCAAGAGAGCAACAACCTTCAAATCGCCACAAAGCTGCCACTGATGTTGGTCATAGTTTATGCACCTCAACAGTTGTTTCATGTTGTCATAGGTTTCCTTCATCTGGACTGCATGACCAACTGGAATTGATGGCAAAACATTGCCATTATGCAGTAAAACAGCTTTAAGACTCGTCTTCGATGAATCAATGAACAGTCTCCACTCATCTGGATCGTGAACGATGTTGAGGGCTGCCATCACACCATCGATGTTGTTGCAGGCTACAAGATCACCTTCCATGAAGAAGAATGGGACAAGATCCTTTTGACGGTCACGGAACATGAAAACCCTAACATCACCTGCCAGGAGATTCCACTGCTGTAGTCTGGAGCCCAACAGCTCTGCCTTACTCTTGGGTAGTTCCAAATCCCTGACAAGGACATTCAGTTCACCTTGTGTTATGAGGTGTGGTTCAGAGGAGGAGGAGGAGGATGGGAGAAAATGTGTGTCCTGTGACATTGATGGTTCAGGACCAGAAGTTTCATCCTCTTCCTCGTCTGACTCAAGTGAGAATGATTCTGGTGCATCAGGAACTGGCAATCCTTCTCCGTGGGGTACTGGGCGTATAGCTGATGGAATGTTTGGATAATGCACAGTCCACTTTTTCTTCTTTGACACACCTTTCCCAACTGGAGGCACCATGCAGAAGTAACAATTGCTGGTATGATCTGTTGGCTCTCTCCAAATCATTGGCACTGCAAAAGGCATAGATTTCCTTTTCCTGTTCAACCACTGGCGAAGATTTGTTGCACAAGTGTTGCAGCATATGTGTGGGGCCCACCTCTTGTCCTGATCTCCAATTTTGCAGCCAAAATAAAGGTGATAGGCTTTCTGAACCATAGTGGTTATACTGCGCTTTTGTCATGCAAAAGTCACTTCACCAAACATAGCAGAAGTTATCTGCACTGTTCACACAAGCTTATACGATTTTTCTCGAACCACTTCTAGTGCTATTTCCAGGGTTTGGCCATCCGCTTGAGGAGGCCCTAAAATGCCTTGAAATCATCCACTATAGATGTGACTACTGGGATGATAGTTTCATCTTGCAAAGATGGAGAAAAGGTCAAAGGTGTCAAAGGATCTGCCTGCTGGTTGATGCTATCATCCCCTTTACTCTACAACTCCTGCTCCTCTGCCCCAACTTCTTCCTTACATTAACATCTATGTGATTTTCAGTTTATGTTTAATTTACTCAAAGGGGGGAACATTCATTCATAAAACTAAAACAATAGGAAAACATCTCATAAAAATCAGAATAAAACAATAAAATAAAAAAAGGGAATAATTTTAATAATTGGTCTGAGACTTCTTCTACCATTACAACAGTTAAGCATAAATGCTATAATTTGAATCCTACCTCTCTAACGATCATTCCTCTCACAACTCTATCCCTCGAACTGCAAATCTGCATAGCCTTACTTCACAGTAAATATGATATTTACCATGAAGAGGCAATTAGGTCCTAATCACTTGGATTAATTAGCACAGCAGGGTTTACTATAAAACTTACTAACACTTCTCCATATTAAAATTCATTATTTAAGAGAACATTAATGTTTTTGTCTGGGCTTTTTATTTTCATTATGTAAAGATAGCTATTGCATTGTTTGTGAACACACAAACAATGGGGGTAGGGACCAGCACTACATCTAATAAATTATTGAGAAATACAATTGAAATATAGACAGCTGCTAAACCCTAAAGATAGATACTTGCACTTAAATTAATTTTGGGAATATAATGTTAATTAATGTCTGCACTTTGAACACAAAGTGATATATCAACTGTAAGTGCTAAGTATCAATATTATAATCCACATATACCCTTTCTTCAGACTCAGGGGAGGGGGGAAATCTAACTACTAACTTTTTAGAGCCAGATGACAGTTACAGTTATGTACCTGCTTCTAAAATATCTGTGAGCTCATACTTTTTTTTTTTTTTAAATCATGGGGCTTCTGCTCTAATCAAAGAGAATAGTGTCAAGCTTTTTATTTCCAACTACTATAATCTAATTGAAAAGTTATCTATTTTCTAAAATACTGCTTATTATGCCATATTATTACAGAAGTGACAGGTTGCATAATGGCTTCCATTCTAAGCCCCCATTTTAGATGCCCAACTTTGCAAGACTGACATTTTCCATACTTCCTCTCTGCTCAAGTATGATTCTTTTCCCCAACCCCTGCAAAGTCTGAATAAAAACCACGTTCAAACTGCATGGGCGCATAAGAGTAAAACACTTTTTCCATTAAAAAGATCACTTTTTTAAAAAAGACAGTTCTAGAGCCGTAAAAGGTGGAGACAGAAAGTCAAAATTAGTCAGACAGCTAATATTTGCTGAGAAAAAGAGCCTTTGACTTTTCCCATGAAAACTAGGTTTGATTTGAGAGAATTCTGAACCTTTAAAAATACACACTAAATTTCAGAATTATATTGCTAAACTAAAGACTGCTGAGCTAGTTAAACTTGGATGTACATGGGCTGAGGCAAAGGCCCTATTGTGCACCTGCAGAAAATGCCCTGCTTGGGTGGCCCTTACGGTTCACTGGGGAGAGGTCTCCCTCCTGCACATATTGTACTGTGCATGGAACGAGACATTCAAGTGGTGTCTAGCTAAATAGTTACAAATTAAGAAATATTTCCCCCTGCATTTTTTTTTTAAATCACAAACCTAGGAAATTCCACTTAAAAAACTTAAAGCTAATGTTGCATGGCTAAGTACTTAGAATTCAGGAAATGCCAAACTATGCTGCCCTGTGTGTATATATTATGATGCAGTTTTTAATTATAAGACCACACACTATTTCTCTTATAAATACTATATTATAATATACACATTTTTCTACAACTGTAGAAACATATGGGTATTACTATGTATGACAAAGTAATGAAAATCACTTAAATAGAAGTCACAGTAAATTGCACTAACATCAATTTACAAATTAAGAATAATAATGTAGAATAATAGTAAAAATTAGGTATCTTACTGATAACCTAAATTTGTGATTGCATGGGCAACTCTTATGGTTCCAAAGCTGTTATTTTTATGGAACTGTAGTTACATTCACGAAGACACTTCCAACACATGACTGTTTTCAGAAGTTTAGCACTTAAAAAAACTTTTTGACTGAAATTTCCCCGCATTGTTCTCAGTCACCAGGTTAATTTATTGTTTGATATAATTCCATTTGATTGTTTTTGAAATGTTGGAGCCAAAAGAAAAAAAAAGTGGTTTATATGAGTTAAGACATCTTTAGGGTACTTTTGTTTGCACTTGTACAGTTCACACATTACTTGTTTTTGAAAGTTCAAACTCACCATCATTTAAAACTTGCTTGTAACATACTGGAAGAAGTTTGGTTGAAATATAATGGAGTTAGTGATATTTAAAAAATTACATAGCATTTAAGCTCAATAAACGTTCTCCTACTATCTATTAACTTTCACAACATTCTGAAGTGCAGTGCTCCAGATACATTCATGTGTATATAAGCATCACACAATGAAAAAACACCACTGTCTGTTTATACCTTGCAGACTAAACAAACGCATTCAGGGTGAAACAGCCCCCCTGTGAACAGGGCCCTCTTGAGACCATCTGGACCACTTTAGGCCCTCCTGAGACTCACATTAAGAGCTTAAATGAGATTCACATAATGTACTGAGCCTCATGTACAGAGAGCTCTCTGTACAGAGGTGAATTTCACCTTGAGACAATGGATTATCAAAGCATATTCTCTGCTCTTTCTCCCCCTTGCACCTCCCACTCTCTTCTGGCTATGACTTTCCCATTTTTGTCTTTGAAAATAAAACAGAATGAGGAAATTAAACACAAAAGTCATGTTAATTCGAAGTTATGGTTGAGATTTTAAACATACAAGTGGCAGAAATCAAGATTTTAGTTCCCATAAAACTATAACTTGGCCATACTGGACAGGTATAAAGACATAATTGTTGTTATATTGGATAAAAGGAAAGCAGCCCTATCCAGGACAGCATTTAAGCACATGTTTATCTGCTTTCTTGAAATGGGGCCTATATCTATCTATATATAGGTCCTATATCTATATCTATATCGATATAGATATATATCTATCTATACAGATATAAATATATGGAATTTGGAGTCACTCAGAATAGTCTCTCTACTTTTCTGGATGTAAGTTGATTCTTTATGTTGACATCATTCTCCATACCCAAATTAAGACCTGTTTTAACTGTATAGCCACATTCCCATTGTAGGGAGTGAAAGTAATTGGGCCACTTGGAAGTGACGCATGACTTGCATATTTTCATAATAAATATATAAAACCACAATAGGATATAAGAGTGGAATAATTTAAGTCCTACAGTATCCATAAGACATCAACAATTTCCTCCTTCAAAATCTAAACAGTTTTTATGTTGATGGAATTCTCTCACTGCAAAACCCTTTCTAATTTTTAGATGCTGGCTTGATCCTTCTATTGAAGACTATAACATCCCTGCAACACAGATAACTTGGAACGTGGCTTTCAATCTCAGATTCATTTGTGCATTACCTGCTTTTGCCTCAATTTTATTATCCCAACAAATCAGGGGATCCCTTTAAATAGTCAAAAATTAGCCACAGTTAGCATATGGTGTTATTAGGGATGCCACAGTTTCCCCCAATAACAAGAACAGGAAATAACTGAGGAATCTCGGATGTGTGGTAACTATGGGAAATCCCTACTTTTAATTACAAACAACTGTTGAGGATGAACTCATAGGATGAGATTAAAAAGGACAAAAGCAAAGTACTCCTCTTAGGAGGGAACAATCAGTTACACATATACCAAAATGGGAAATGACGGCCTAGGAAAAAGTACTGCAGAAAGGGATCTGGGGGTTATAGTAGATCACAAACTAAATATGAGTGATCAGTAGAACACCGTTGCAAAAAAAGCTAACATCATTCTGGGATGTATTAGCAGGAGTGTTGTAAGCAAGACACGAGAAGTAATTCTTCCGCTCTACTCTGCACTGATTAGGCCTAAACTGGAATATTGTGTCCAGTTCTGGGTGCCACATTTCAGGAAAGATGTGGACAAATTGGAGAAAGTCCAGAGAAGAGCAACAAAAATGATTGGGTCTAGAAAACATGACCAATGAGGGAAGATTGAAAAAATTGGATTTATTTAGTGTGGAGAAGAGATGACTGAGAGGGGACATGATAACAGTTTTCAAGTACATAAAAGGTTGTTACAAGTAGGAGGGAGAAAAATTGTTCTTCTTAACCTCTGAGGATAGGACAAGAAGCAATGGGCTTAAATTGCAGCAAGGGGTGGTTTAGGTTGGACATTAGGGAAAACTTCCTAACTGTCAAGGTAGTTAAGCACTGGAATAAATTGCCTAGGGAGGTTGTGGAATCTCCATTATTGTTGATTTTTAAGAGCAGGTTAGACAAACATCTGTCAGGGATGGTCTAGATAATACTTAGTCCTGCCATGAGTGCAGGACTGGACTAGATGACTTCTCGAGGTCCCTTTCAATCCTACGATTCTATGCTTCTACACTTTCAGTTTGCTCCTCTGACGGTGTTTCAAGACACAGCACTTAAGGTAGACACTGCTGCCTGTACACTGATGCTAAATGACAGCCATATTAAGGACTAAGTATTCTGCAGGTCAAGACCAAACTTAGATGGCTCACTTTTGACACAGAAGTGCAAATACAGGTACTACACTGCCAAAGAACATACTGCTCCTCACGATACTCTTTCACCCTCCTCATAGCCTCCTGTTAAAGTTGTTGCGCTTCCCCATAGTAATTATTATTATCAATCTTATGAAAATCTTATGATTAAATCTTATGAAAGAGTTAACTAGCTAGCACTGACATGAATAAAAAAATTGCTTGAGGAAATTCCGCCCTTCTTCCAGTCTCTACCAAAAGCTTCAAATGTAATTATAAATTTTCACCAAAGATGTCAGATTCTTATGTTAATCTTCATACTTTCTGACATTGCCATTCTTCAACTTTTATGGATGTGAACAGTTATCACTTTGTTTGTATGTCACCACAGACAACATAATCAATAGTTTTCATATCTTACTGTTCATACTTTTTGTTATGGTGAATTTTTTGAGTGCTGCCTACCTTTGTTCCACTATAGAACTTGTTACTGCTTGAATAGAGAGCACTTTATCTCAACAATAAACATTTTAATATAAGATAAAGCCGTAGGAAAAAAAAAAGTTCAAGATTTGTTCAGTCCCCATTTTAAGATACTTTGCCCTTATCAAATTAATATCTAACAGCCATATGAAAGCAACACAATGGATGTCTTTGTTCTCTTTAGATGTGCTAATTTAAGGTGCGAACTCCATTTCCCTCCTTTTTCCTTCACACTCTGTGTTTCTGTAGTAAGGGAATCTTATTCCTTGAATATGAATGGAGAAAAAAAATAACTAAAAAGGTTTATAAAATAACATGAATTTTCTTTGTCCACATACATAATTTAACAGGACTGATTACCATCACACACAGAAATAGTATTTTACCTGTGAATTGTTTTTTTGTGGCCAGATGCTACCTGCTAATGACATATTCCTTCTGATCTGTCACTCAGTTACAAGCAACCTATTGTAATGTTCAAATCTTTCCACAATTATATAGTAATCTTTTATCATATCGCTTGGGTACTAGTAGAATTATTCTGTTTTGTCAACATGTATGTTACATATTGCATAAGAACATAAGAAGGGCCATACTGGGTCAGACCAAAGGTCAATCTAGCCCAGTATCCTGTCTTCTGACAGTGGCCAATGCCAGCTGCCCCAGAGGGAATGAACAGAAAAGGTATTCATCAAGTGATCCATCCCCCATCACCCAATCCCATTTTCTGCCAAACAGAGGCTAGAGACACCATCCCTGCCCATCCTGGCTAATAGCCATTGATGGACCTATCCTCCATGAATTTATCTATGGTAGTTCTTTTTTGACTCCTGTTATAGTCTTGGCCCTCACAACATCCTCTGGCAAAGAGTTCCATGGGTTGACTGTGCATTATGCGAAAAAAATACTTCCTTTTGTTTGTTTTAAACCTGCTGCCTATTAATTTCATTTGGTGATCCCTAGTTCTTGTGTTATGAGAAGGAGTAAATAACACTTCCTTATTTACTTTCTCCACACCAGTCATAATTTTATAGACCTCTGTCATATCCCCCTTCGTCATCTCTTTTCCAAACTGAAAAGTCCCAGTCTTATTAATCACTCCTCATATGGAAGCAGTTCCATACCCCCAATTATTTTTGTTGCCCTTTTCTAAACCTTTCCCAATTCCAATATATCATTTTTGAGATGGGGCAACCACATCTGCATGCAGTATTCAAGTAGCCATGGATTTATACAAAAGCAAATTATATTTTCTTATTATTATCCTTTTCTTAATAATTCCCAACATTCTGTTTGCTTTTTGACTGCCGCTGCTCATAGAGTGGATGTTTACAGAGAACTATCCACAATGATTCCAAGATCTCTTTCTTGAGCAGGAACAGCTAATTTAGATCACATCATTTTATATGTATAGTTGGGATTATGTTTTCCATTGTGCATTACTTTGCATTTATCAACATTGAATTTCATCTGCCATTTTGTTGCCCAGTCAACCAGTTTTGTGAGATACTTTTGTAGCTGTTTGCTAATTCAGGGCCAAATTCACTGATGGCATAAGCATGTGCAACTCTGTTAGCCTCTATGGATTTCCACCCATTTATGCCAGCAGTGAATTTGGCCCTGAATTTGCAATGCTTCATGAATATGTGGCTGGAACTTCATTTAGTTTCTTTACATACAGCCTTAGCAGGAAGCCTTCCCTCAGGCCACTCAACAGAGAAAACTGCTCTGACAGAATGAATGTTCAACTTTTAAAAATTTAATACACTTCTCTAGTATAGACAACATGCCATTTAGATTGCACAAGTCATGACGCTTTAAAGCTTTCAAGGCCCTTATATCATGATTAAAATAATATATCCATCAGATATTTAGCACATATGTGAGGATTCTCCTTAGAGGCAGCAAGTGAAGTAATTTCTCTATGTCTGAGCTAAGCCAGACACTAGGGAGTGCAATTCCTTGAAAAAAATCTTAGTGGGTACAAGTTTAGGTGTGTGTTTTTTGCTGAAACCAGATATGAAGAATTACTAAGGAGGACATTTTGCATTACCTCAATGTCTTCAGTGAATAAGAAAAATGGAACTACCACTGGGGTTAGACAAGGGTAGGAAAAGACATCTGAGCACCAGATTAAAACTTCAAGGAAGGGAAACTACTTTCATCCTAGGTCTAATTTCAGGGTGGTCCAACCTTTTCAATGCTATAGGCCAGATGCTGTTTCTGTAGCCACATACAGAAATACAATTCCAGATTCTAGAATCAGATATTTTTTTTAGGATTTAACTATTAATCCATTAAAGGGGTTAAGATATAATAAAAATTAAATTAAATAACGGCATAGCTCATCTCTTACTTGAACTTCATTGACATATCAAGGTAGGGACATTCCCAGAAATTTTTCAAATAGTATGCTTATGCACCCCCCCATTCTGAATCAGGGAGGAGACTGGCAGCAGCCTCACTATGGTCAGTGTGCATGCTCAGACCCTTTGGCCTATGAAGCAGTAAAGATTTCCCCCCACCATCCCTTAGCACTGATCACAGGGAAGGCAGGGACAGGGGGCCACAAGGTGACGGGGCAAGAGGCCCCAGATCCCACTCTCCCTTTGGCCAGCTCTGAGGCTGCAGAGACCAGCAGGTGCTGCCTCCCCTCCTGGCCATACCCCTCCGTGGCAAGGAACTTACTGCCCATACAATAGAGGACAGGCTCATGTACCCGCATCCCTACCCAACATGGGAGCCCCTGGCAGGGGGATTGCAGCCCGGTTGCTGGGGCTTTCCAGGGTGAGCAGGGACACGGAGGGCCTGAGGGGCTACATGGTACTGGCTCTCCCTGCACTTTCCAGGTTGGGCCCTGCCCAGACACCGAGGCACATCTCAGCGCAGCTGCAAAAGTCTTGCACCCATGGATGGCAGGTTTGTAGAAATTTTGGTGGTGCCCAGAACCCGCCCCCCAAACTCTACCCTCCCAACTCTGCCTCCCACCTGCCTACGGCTCTGGGACGGAGTTTCGGTGGGGGAGAGGGTCTGGGGTGCAGGCTCTGGGATGGAGTTTGGGTGCAGGTTCCGGGCTGGGGCAGGGGGTAGGGGGTAGGAGGGGGTGAGGGGTGCAGGCTCTGGGAGGGAGTTTCAGGGTGTGAGGGGGTGCAGAGGGAGAGGGTGCAGGCTCTGGGGGGTGAAGTTTGGGGGCAGGAGGGGTGTGTGGGAAAGGGGAGGAGGTGCACGTTCTGGGAGGGAGTTTGGGGATAGGAGGGGGTGCAGGGCTGTGGGGCTGAGGAAGAGGGGTTCATGATGCAGGAGGGGGTTCAGGGCTGGGGCAGAGGATTAGGGTGTGGGGGGATGAGGGCTTCATGATGCAGGGGGGGCTCAGGGCAGGGGCAGAGAATTAGGGTGCAGGGGGATGAGGGCTCTGGGTGGGGTTGAGGGGTTTGGGGCATTGGAGAGGCTCAGGTCTAGGGCGGAAGGGCAGGGTAAGGGTAGCCTGCCCTACCATTAGGGGATGGGAGGTAGTAGGACCCTGCAGGCTGCAGGCTCTGGGGCCTGGGGAAAGTGAGCGGGGGCAGCAAGTGAGGGCTGGGGGACACACGGGGAAGGCACGTGGGGCCGGAGGAGAGACCCAGCCCCAAACATTGGTGGAGCCGGGCCCCCGGGCCCTGAATATTGCTGGAGCCCAGGCATCACGAGTGTATATAACTCGCCGCCCCTGCTTGCATCAAGAGGAATCTAAGGTAATGTCTACACTACAAGCTAAGGGTGTTATCCCCCTGCTTGCTTACATACACTTCTCACTAGCTGCTATCAAGCTAGCATGGGCATAAATGGCAGTAGCGCTGGTAGAGGTAGCAGAGACACGGCTGAGCCATGTGGAGTACATACCCCCGGTTTCCAGCAGGTTTGTGCTCAGTGTGGTTCAGCCATGCCTCTGCTACCACTACCAGTGTTACTGTACCTACACTGCTATTTATACTCCTGGTAGCTCAATGAGAGCTAGTGCGATTATGTGTACATGAGCAGGGGAATCACATCCCTAACTCATAGTGTAGATGTAGCTTAAGAAAGCTGACTCTATGGGTCTCACATATGTCATCCTCTCCCTGTCCATTCTGATGCCATGGTAAAGGAACTTTAGAATGTTCATGATGGATGATATTCTTGTGGAAAATTTTTGTCTTCTCAAGTTGTTCTAAGACTAAGGGCTTGTCTTCACTACCAGGGAGATCAACGCTGCTGCAATCGATGCAGCGGTTATCTATTTAGCGGGTCTAGTGAAGACCCAGTAAATCGATGACAGAAAGCTCTCCAGTCGACTCCGGTACCCCAGCTCCCTGAGAAGAGTAAGGTAAGTCAACCAGAGAGTGTCTCCCATCGATGCAGTGCAGTGAAGACTCCGGGGTAAGTCAACCTAAGCTACGTTGACCCCAGCTATGTGAATAACGTAGTTGGAGTAGTGTAACTTAGGTCGACTTACCCCGGTAGTGAAGACAAGCCCTTAATAATGAATATTAAAGAATTTAGATGCTAAATAGTGTTTATGAATAGCAAATCTACACTATGATTATACTCCTATATTTCCTGAGCAGGATGCAGGTGGCAAGGAACCATTTGAAAAATTAGATCTAACATAACATCTCTCGAGCTGCTGGCACTTTGAGAAAGCACAAAAATGGCTAGGCCAGATGTAGCTCTGTCCACAGGAAAAGTAGATTCCTCCAATAAATTCCAATTTCTTTGTCTGCCTGCTGGTTGATATATGGTACAACTGCACATGTATCTAATTTTATTAAAAGATGCCCCATTAGCTGCACCCTGAAGGGTAGGAGAACTTTGACTACTACCCTGAGCTGGTGAATATTTTTGTGATACCTTCTTTTTGAGCCCAATCACAAGCCTCAGATGATATTTTAGGTCAGGTAGGTTCCCTGCCGGGACAGACTAGCATCTGTGCCCCTAGACTCAAGAGATGGTCCCTGTAGCTGTATCTCACTTAAAACTCTGGATGCTTGAACCCCTAATTTGGAGAACCTTTGGCTAGGGCTGAATCTGGAATCTTGACATCAACTGTGAATTAAGTTTGAGAAGCATTATAAATGCCAGTCGAGTTCAGCCATGAAACTTTCCCATGGTAATAACTACTTGCAAGAGACAAAGATCCTCACCTGAGCAAGCCATACAGGTCCTGAGAGAAGCTTTGTTGTAGAACTCAATAATCAGGACCAGATCCTTCAGGTTTTGTACTTTTCTGCTGAAAGACATGCTTTTTTTAACTGAAAGACTATTAATGCTCCTAGAAGAGGTATTCTTTGAGATGGATAGTAGTAAACTTTTGCTCCACATGCTACATGTTTTGGCTGTTAAAAGAGAAGATTTTTTCCCCATAATCTCCTTAAGTACACTGTCTACTAATTCATCCCTAAAGAGAAGATTGCCTTAAAAAGATTTATGCAGTATTTCTCACCTTTCAGAGCCAATCCAGTGACCCACATCCTTTATTATATGTGATATCAATGTGGTTTTGAAGCAGTTTACTGAAAACAATATCCTGAAAATTATCGAATAAAAAAATAAGCATGTCACAGTATATTTCTTACTTTACTGGGAAGTGTAAAAAATACAGTAATTTGAAGTGTTTTCCAAAACCCAATCTAATTTAACTGAGGCTGCAAATGTGTGCACACGTGTATTTATGTATATAGATACATAAAAGTTACACTGCCTATTTGTTCATGCTTCTTCTGACAGAGTGTATTGAGAGGGCAAGGTTACTATTTTGTGAAATGAAGAGTATTTAGGGTACGTCTTCACTTACCGGAGGGTCCGGCGTCAGGCAATCGATGTTCTGGGATCGATTTATCGCGTCTGGTTAAGACGCGATAAATCAATCCCGGATCGATCCCGGAAGTGCTCGCCGTCAACGCCGGTACTCCAGCTCGCCGAGAGGAGTACGCGGCATCGACGGGGGAGCCTTCCTGCCGCGTCTGCACCCGCGGTAAGTTCGGACTAAGGTACTTCGAATTCAGCTATGTTATTAACGTAGCTGAATTTGCGTACCTTAGTCCGAAGTGGGGGCTTAGTGGGGACCAGGCCTTAGTGTTGACACTGTGCTAATGTTGAACGATCTTGTAATATGTAAATACTGAAATATTCAGACACTTAGGCTTGGTCTACACTAAAAACTTATGGTGATATAACTACATTGCTCGGGGTGTGGATATTCCACATCCCTGAGTAACATAGTTATACCAACCTAACCCCCAGACATAGCTACTCCCTCTCAGGGAGGTGGAGTACCTATGATGATGGGAGAATCTCTTCCATAGGTGCAGGTAGTGTCTTCATTAAGCACTACAGTGGTGCAGCTGAATCATCACTTATAGCAATATGTTAATTGTTCAAAGCTTTGTGTATGTCAATCTGCATTTTTAATTCAGTTTGTCTTTGGGTAAAATGTATTTAGTGGAACAGAGAAGATTTTTTTTAAAACAGTTTGAACCAGAGGGATCTATAGTATTTTGAGCCATAGGGCCAATTTTGTTTGCATTCTAAAGATATTTTATAGCAGTTGTTTTCAATCATGGGTTTGCCGACCAGCATTGCACTTAATTTTCTTGTGACTGGTAACACTGGTCTACAATTTTTGAGAAGTCGTCTGCTTCAGAGATAAAATGTGCTATTTATTATGTATTTTGATGTGCTGAATTCAAATATGACAATTAAACCAACTGATTGGCTACTGTTTCTAAGATATTTAAGTTTTTACATTTTATGGCTATGTATATCGTGTAGATAGTAGAGTTTTAATCATAAATAGTAAACCTAGGTCTTTTCATGTGTTTATGGTTGCTTTACATGATAATATTTCACCTGTCCTGTTTATGTAACACTTTAAAAATCAGCAAAAGGGTTATATAAATAAAATTTATTATGAAACAAAAGGCAAAAAACTATTCTGTACATAGTTTAGTCCTATTCAGTGTCTACTCGGCGCTTCTTGGCTTGTCTCTTGTATTCATTAAACGGAGAATCTCTTGTCACTGTCCAGCAATAGTCTGCAAGCATTGATGGGCTCCATTTGCCCTGACAGAGTTTCTCCATTGTTGCAATGTCCTGGTGAAATCGCTCGCCGTGCTCGTCGCTCACTGCTCTGCAGTTCGGTGGAAAAAAATCTAGATGAGAGTGCAAAAAAT
Source organism: Chrysemys picta bellii (assembly GCF_011386835.1). Classification (NCBI taxonomy): domain Eukaryota; kingdom Metazoa; phylum Chordata; order Testudines; family Emydidae; genus Chrysemys; species Chrysemys picta. The sequence goes on along the minus strand of NC_088797.1, from coordinate 64,509,760 downwards.
GTATCTTTAGTGACATGTTGCAACCAAGGCTTTTGTATGCCTTGAGGAGGTTTTCCACCAACAACCTGTAGTTGTCTGCCTTGTTGTTTCCGAGAAAATTTATTGCCACTAACTGGAAGGCTTTCCATGCCGTCTTTTCCTTGCCACGCAGTGCATGGTCAAATGCATCATCTCGAAGAAGTTCACGAATCTGAGAACCAACAAAGACACCTTCCTTTATCTTAGCTTCACTTAACCTTGGAAATTTTCCACAGAGATACTTGAAAGCTGCTTGTGTTTTGTCAATGGCCTTGACAAAGTTCTTCATCAGACCCAGCTTGATGTGTAAGGGTGGTAACAAAATCTTCCTTGATTCAACAAGTGGTGGATGCTGAACACTTTTCCTCCCAGGCTCCAATGACTGTCGGAGTGGCCAATCTTTCTTGATGTAGTGGGAATCTCTTGCACGACTATCCCATTTGCAAAGAAAACAGCAGTACTTTGTGTATCCAGTCTGCAGACCAAGCAAGAGAGCAACAACCTTCAAATCGCCACAAAGCTGCCACTGATGTTGGTCATAGTTCATGCACCTCAAAAGTTGTTTCATGTTGTCATAGGTTTCCTTCATCTGGACTGCATGACCAACTGGAATTGATGGCAAAACATTGCCATTATGCAGTAAAACAGCTTTAAGACTCGTCTTCGATGAATCAATGAACAGTCTCCACTCATCTGGATCGTGAACGATGTTGAGGGCTGCCATCAAACCATCAATGTTGTTGCAGGCTACAAGATCACCTTCCATGAAGAAGAATGGGACAAGATCCTTTTGACGGTCACGGAACATGAAAACCCTAACATCACCTGCCAGGAGATTCCACTGCTGTAGTCTGGAGCCCAACAGCTCTGCCTTACTCTTGGGTAGTTCCAAATCCCTGACAAGGACATTCAGTTCACCTTGTGTTATGAGGTGTGGTTCAGAGGAGGAGGATGGGAGAAAATGTGTGTCCTGTGACATTGATGGTTCAGGACCAGAAGTTTCATCCTCTTCCTCGTCTGACTCAAGTGAGAATGATTCTGGTGCATCAGGAACCGGCAATCCTTCTCCGTGGGGTACTGGGCGTATAGCTGATGGAATGTTTGGATAATGCACAGTCCACTTTTTCTTCTTTGACACACCTTTCCCAACTGGAGGCACCATGCAGAAGTAACAATTGCTGGTATGATCTGTTGGCTCTCTCCAAATCATTGGCACTGCAAAAGGCATAGATTTCCTTTTCCTGTTCAACCACTGGCGAAGATTTGTTGCACAAGTGTTGCAGCATATGTGTGGGGCCCACCTCTTGTCCTGATCTCCAATTTTACAGCCAAAATAAAGGTGATAGCCTTTCTTAACCATAGTGGTTATACTGCACTTTTGTCATGCAAAAGTCACTTCACCACAAACATAGCAGAAGTTATCTGCACTATTCACACAAGTACGAGGCATCTCTGCTCACTTTGGCTAAACAGAAATGTGTCCCTTTGCAAAATCAAACACTGACAAATAAGAGCATGACACTTTATGATTTCTAGAGCTGATATAGGGCAATTTGTTCAGCAGAGTGATGTAAGCTTCGTTATGATTGAATGATCCATGACTTCTAGGAATAACATGATGCAATTCATATCATGTATGACGCAATACCAGCTTCAGATTGCATCATTCACTGTTTTGCCTAAAAAGCAAGTACTGTCCAAACCCAGTCATAGATTTATTCATAGATCCAGTCAAAGATGTATTTTCATCATTTCTGGTTTAAATTGAGATCCCTTCCCTTTATAACTCACTTATCCTCCGCCATTCTCATGTCAAGGGCCATATATACTGACCCAATAGCATATCTTGAAAACTAGAGCCAATCAACAATTTTAAGGATCATTTTCGTTCTCAGTGACCCAGAATTAGTAAAGTTTGACTACATTTATTTCAGAAGCATTTTGGCTGTAGAGCAGTGTAATCTAGAGTGCCTCTCCCTGATGAGTCTCCGAACCGCTATGCACCCCTTGCTTCCTATTCAACTGTGTAAGCTCTAACCTTTGTTCCACTCACATTTGAGGAAGCCTGGCATTTAGAACTCAGTGGAGTTCCCAAAGGGATGCCTTTCTGCTTTGAGGTAAAGGAGGAAAAGCACGGTGTGAGAAATGAGGAGCACTATTCCAATATGAGCATGAAACTAAACTATTTACACCACTGTGGCATGCTGGCAGGGATGACCCATCAGTCTAGATGGAGGACACAGACAGACACGAAAAACAATTCTCACTAGAAACTACTGATTACTTCACAAAAGACTATGTATCTTGGATTGAAGACAGATGCTATTAACAGTGTAGAAGATGCGTAAACATTATTAAATAGCTGCATTTCTCATGTACGGAAAATTTAGTGGAGACACTACATATTTCACTTCTCTTATATAGAAAAACTACTCCAAAGGTGGTTTTCTGTAGAAAAAGAACACCTTTAAAGTTGGTAAAAATCAGCAAATTTAATCTATCCACTTTCATTGACCTTTAAACTCAACCTGAAAAAAGTGTTCAGCAACATAAATTTGATCTCTAAAGGCTTGCTGCTGATCTCATTTTTTTTTCTGTTTTTCCATTAGGCATTTATGGGACTTGCTGGTGTTACAGGGGACTAGTAAAATGTCGAAGTAATCTTGCAGTTCCTGTGTATGAATTCAGCTTTTCCCTATGAGATGATAACATTTTTTTTCTGCCAAGGCTTTTTCAGATACTGGAGTACAGGCCTAATACCATAGGTGTGATGTTATTTTTTTCCTTTGGAAACATTAACCAGATCTAGCAGTTCAAGTGTTGAAACAAAAGAATTCTTTTTTGAGCCAATAAGGTGGCTTGGTGCACATCTGCACTAATTGAAATCACAGCATGGCTTTTCAGGATTGGAACTGTATCCAAAGCATACACAGGATTTGAAGATCTCAGTTGTGTGTATGTATTCTCTTAAGTGCTGAGGAAACCAGCTGCTTCTGTTTATGTAGTGTGCTGACACATGTGCCTCAATGACATAATATAGAACATTGCAACTTAAAGGTTTGCCAACTGATTAAAAAAAGAGAGGGGTATATAAATGAACAGAATAGTAAAAAGTAAATTATAACAAAAGAAAGTATTCCTAAGGTTTAGGAAGCGCTTTCTAAAATGTATGTTATAATTTAACAGGACTGAAATTAGATGACAAATATAATTGAAAGAAAGCTGTTTTTTTGTCCTTTCTTCCGTTGACATGTTTGTTGATTCTCTCCATGCTAAACTCTCCTCTACTCTTGCCTCTTTTGCTCCCTCCCATCGCAAGGTCTGCCTGATTCCAATATCCACTTCTTCTGTTCCCACTCCCGCTCTGCAGAGTGCCTTTAGTGGAAAAGCCATGACCAGACTGACTTCCTCCACTACAAATCTGTTATCTCCTCTTTCAGGACTGCCATCTTCCTAAGCTGAACAACTCTATTTCTTCAATTTAACTGAGTCCCATTACTGCAATGCCAGCTGCCTTTTTGCAACCTTTGACTCACTTGTCAAACCCTCCCCTTCTTCTGCCTATAATTCTTTCTCCACACAGGATTTTATTGATTTGTTTCAAGAGAAAAATTGACAAAATATGATGTGACCTTTCCCCTTTCTCTCCTACAACTCTCTCCCTCCTTCTCCCCTTTGCAAATGTTGACATTTCTCACCTACTCTCCTCTGCTAGCCCCTCCACTTACAGCAGTGACACCATCCCATTTCCTGATCTCCCTTGTGCCCACTCTCATCCACTTTTACTCTTCTCCTTAATCTCTCATGCTCCTCTGGCTTTTTCCGCTCACAATATAAATATGCTTTAGTTTCCCCCATATTGAAATATAACCACCTTGACACCTCAGGTGCCTCTCCCTTTCATCTCAAAGATCATAGAATGCATTATCTATATTTTTCTCCCCCATTTCCATCCTAGACCCCTCCAATTGGGCTTCTCCCATTGGCACTCCACTCAAACTACTCTTACTGAAGTTTCTAATGACCTCTTCCAAGTCAAAGCTCAGAACCAGTACTCTATCCTCCTCCCTCCTTGACACGTCAGTCAGCTTGACACCACTGACCATACTCCTCTTCTTGAAATCTTGTCCTCCCTTAGCTTTTGTGACTTTGTCCCTCTCTTATCTCTCTAATTGGTCATTCAGCATGTCCTTTGGAAGATACTCCTCATCCCCCTCCAAGTTTCTGCAGTGGTTCCAGAAGGCTTTGTCCTTGGTCCTCTTCTCTTCTCCTGCTATCCACCTTAACACTGGGAAATCTCGTCCACAAACACAAATTCCAGTACCATTTTTATACAGACTACTCCTGTCCATATTAAAATGTGTACATACTGAAATCTTCTTCTGTCCATACTAAAATCTTGGCCTGTCACTGACATCTCCTCATAGATGTCTAGCCATCTGCTCCACTCAACACGGCTAAACAAAGCTCTTAATTTTCCCTCCAAACCCCTCCCTAATGCCTTCTTTCCCAATCACTGTGGACATCACCACCATAAAATATAAAGCCAGAACATAGTTTCAAAAAGGCTACCTTGATTTCTCTCACACAGATTGCAGTTTGTACCTAGACTTTAGAAAAAAGTAAAATTTTCAATTAACAGACTTTAAAGCAAAATGGAATTGACAGTGCTGAGAAATTTACTTCCCTACACCCTTTTCCCTCAATTCTTACCCTTCTCTACATTTTTTTTAAACTCTAGATGACAAAAACACAAGCATGTCCTGCATATCAGTGTCAATCACTCTGTAAAGCTCTCACCCTCTAGCAGCTCACGCAGGAATGAGGAAACTGGATCCTCAAACAACACCTCATCCAAAAGCCTCAAAAGGATTTAAAAACCTCCAAACCAATGTATAAACAAAAGGGAATGCAAATCTCTTTTATTCCTCTGTAGGAGAGAGCAACAGGAGAAGTGCTTGATTGTTCAAGTCTTTTTTACCAACTCCCACAAAAGTGGTAAGAATCCTGTAAATCAGGGTTATTGCTATTTAAAATTCCAGATTTGGAGCCAGACATGCAAGCAGGGTAACCCAGTAACTGTTAGCTTATTGCAAAGAAAAGTCATGCCAACTGACATCTTGGTGAATCTAACTTAAAAAGCCAGGCCATACTGAAATGTAGAGCAACAGAGTCTGCCACAATCTAGCCTATAAATCTTTTCTTTTTATGAAAGAAAAATGAAAGACACCAGCCATAAGAAGTGTGCAAAGAAAAATTAAAAATGCATCTTTACTACAGAAAAACTATAAAATGCTAAATTTAGGGATATCCATTTTATTAGAAAGATGCTGAAAGATTACAGAAAGATGCTGTCCAGTATGCATAATTGCATACAGGCTGATATGAGAAAATGTAGTAATTAAGTGTAACCCTTCTGCCAGGTGTTGTCAGCAGCAATAAGTGCTGAGTTCAAATAGCTATATGGAGTCACTCTTATAACTAACACACCACCAGCTGTAGTCTCCACCAAGAATTTCTGGCATCACTAAATATCTTCCCTGGGCATCCTTAATGAGCAACACTTCCCCTCTCTCAAGTATTGAGTGTATGCATGAAACAAGGCAAACTTAATTAGAGAAAAGGGAACATAGCATAAACTTGGGAAAACACAGCAACAGTATATCTAAAGGAATGATAAGCAAACCACTTCCTCATGGTAACTTTGGCAGTAGCCCTTTAACTTGGTTCCCCACCCACCAGTATTAACATTCAATACACATATGTCCCTTTATCAAGTCCCCTTCTCAATCCACTAAACCGCCACACATGGTTTGGTGTCAGGAGTGGCATAGTCCCAGAGTCCTGAGGTGCACTTGGACAGACGTATCTCTAGTCCCTTGGGAAACACTACCTGGTCCTGTCCTGAGGCTCCACCGCCTAACCCAGAGATAGTGATTTCAACTTCATTTAGTGTCTGGGTAAAAGGAGCTTCACTGAAGTTCATTCAGCTCTGCCGCTGTTGTCTGAAGCTTTAGCATACAGCCTCTCTGTGTTGCACCCTGTTGAGGAGCTGCTTCTGTGTCATCTCTGTCAAAGTGCTGCTCTGCATCATGTCCTGTCACAATGTCCTCTGCAACAACTCTTACAGTAAAGCCCTCAGTCTGCATCATCTCTCACCATTAAGTCCTTTCAACAGTGCAGAATCCTCAGGGGAAGGGAACCAGTAACATATAGGACCCTTGAGCAGCCCCCTTGCCAGTGAGGATGCACACCTTGCAACAAGGTAGGAGCCCTTTCCCTCCTTCTCAGTTTAATTCCACTACCTAATCAAGGGAGTGTGTGTCCCATTATGGAAGCTCCCAAAGAGTCACTAGAGGAATTTTGTGTAGAAAGCTTATGCAGACGAAGCCCTTTCTGTAGCTGTACTTCCTCTGTTTACCAGTAGAGAATGGCAGAGAGCTCCTTCCTCTCTGAAGCTTCTAGGTAAACAGCTTATGAAGCAGCCCGTTACCCTTTACAGCTTCAGGCCACAAGGCTTACATAAGACCTGCCTGCACTGCAAACACAACTTTGCTAGGAGAGCCAGCTAGAACATGGTTATCTCTTGACTATATTAAAACAGTTTAGTCTTGTAATGTAGATGAGACCAAATAATGTTTTATGTGCATGGAGACATCCAGGGCTTACCACAATTTGGAGACAGGGTGAAAATACAGCTATGTTCCATTTATGATACAATGGTTTACTAGTGTCAGAGGACCAACCATGTTTTACCAGTGTTAGGAGACAAACGGGTTATAGAGAGTCCCCCAGCAAAAATGCATTAATAGTTTTTAGACAGGTTTTAAAAGTTTACAAGCCTCTTTAAAATCTTTTAGGCATGAACCAGACTGATGATCTAAAATTGTAAAACTAAAACAGCCATTGGTTTTACAATGCAGATCAATGCTTATAAACACTGAGTAGCTCCGCTATACTTTGCATATACCAATTACAGGTTCCTGTATGAATTTCTAAGTTACTGTGGAAAAATGGTAACTGAATAGACTATATAAATGTAACTTCTCATTTATTGCTAATTATAGATCACAATAATTGAGTACCAATATTTTTTTCTTTGCTGCTGAGTCAGAAATACAGATAAGAGGGGAAATTGGTATGGTATTCATCTCCCCAGTTTAATACATACATACATACATGTATAAATATACACATATACATG